>NC_051133.1:2108047-2447939 GCF_014839805.1 Manduca sexta | reverse complement strand
GCCCTACCATGACGTGGTAGTATTGGTTCAACGTGAGCTGTAAGGCAAGGTATATACCTTAAAGGTCACGTTGAACCATGAATACAAGTGGTTTAAGACAGTATGATTAAAATTTTACAACCTTTTTGCAATTATTATAGCCTAGCATTGACGAAAGGTCAATACAAGCGGATTCCTACCGGCTTCCTTTTCGTAATATTTGTTAGCAAACTGATAAAATAATTTATTATTAATATTTTATAGCATTGTGGCCTAAAGTCGAATTATAATTAGTTTTCATTACCTACATTACTTCTTCCTGCTTCCCTGTCTGAAATTCACCCTTCACCACTATACCTTGGTCTAAAATAAACTTCAAACGCTTGCAATCGTTAAGAATACTGAAACGCGTTATCCGAAACATCTAACTAGATCACGGGACCGCTCATAAATCAATCACCGACCGCTGTCGGGGGCTTAGGAAAACATTTGTTGGGCCGGATTTAGGTTATTCCCGATATGCCTTTTGAGTACTTTATTCTGGTCATCACTAGGGTTTGATGTTTCAAGGTTTTTAGGTTTAGGGTTAGAACTTTCGTGTACGGTCTTACCAGATCTTTTAATCGTAGGCAAACGTAAGAGTGTTATATTATGTGATTGAATGCAATAGATTGCTTAAATGGTTCTTCCAATAGAGAAATAGGCTTTGTTCTCAAAGGTCTTTCAATCATGTTGGCTTTGAAGTACTAAAGCATATTTTTGACCAAAACGTTGCCACAAATTCTCCAAACATCATTGATATCATCAGTTTAGATAACCTTGAAGAATTGGACAATTTATTTGGATTATCAACTAAAAATATCGTGCCATATCTTTAGTTTCCTTTATATTAAGATGGGGCTTATGTGCCTGCCAAAAAATCCAAATACGCACCTTGTATATTGTAGTCTAGTTATGGTGAGGAATATTACAGCTGCAAATAGCAAACGTAGATTTGAATGGTCATATTCTCATCATTACTTTACTATCTAGGCACACATGTATTGAAATATGACTAACAAACATTTTTATCTATATTAATATTATACAAAGGAAAGGTTTGTAACTTCGTTTGTCTGTAGGGGCTAATCTCCGAAAATACTGAACCGATTTTGAAAAATCTTTCACTGATAGGAAGCTACATTGCCCCCGAGTTCAATAGGCTACTGTCGTGCTGAGCTCAAAAGCTCTATCTCAAAAAAAACAAAATCTTAAAAATGTCGTCAGATAGCTTAAACAAATACCCATCCAATGAACTTACCTTAATAAAGGTATCAAGTTTAGAACTTGTTAAAAAAACCTTAACAGAGTTTCTCTATCTCAATTTTACATACAAAACTTCGATTATCTCGAAATAAGGTTTCCCTGAAATACCTCTTTTGCACTTAGCACGACAGTATTATCCCAGGAAAACCTTTTCATGCGAACGGTGCCGCGGGCAAAAGCTAGTCACTAATATAATCGGTGATTATTTCCTGTGAAATTATTTGCCTTTAAGAACGAAATGTAACAACCATTGTTCAGTTAAAACATCGCTTAACGTGTTTTGTAGGTGGAGATAATTAACGAATCTCACGTTGGATGATGTAAGCTCGGTGAATTATTTTGCGTACCGTATTTGCACACCTACGTTACATAAAGGAACACCTAGGCTTCGTCATTCAGCTCGGCTAATTAGCGTGACTGTATATTGAAAACGCATATTTAAGGCTAAAGAACAAAAAGAAAAGAAATTAAAGTGAAATAAAAGTATAAATTCGTCACAACAAACAGCAACTTTATTACATATTTTGAGCCTGATGAAGGGCGGTTTACTACTATTTTCAATAAACCTTATCTCTTTGTTCGATCTACCTCAAAAATTGACCAATCAGAAGAAAGTTCTTTTTAACATACGGACAACATGGGTTATTTTGATTGGTTCATCCTCGGAATCAGATTGAAGATTGATTGGGTTAATTTTTTTAAAACGGCTGTTAATCAATGGTATTACAGATAAGATTTAGAAAGCGTTGAATAAATTAAATATTACAATTTCCCATTACATCACATCCAAATTGGCAAGAACATGTATTCTCAAAACACAATTATCGGATTCTGATCAAACGAGGGCTACGAAAATAACCCGTTTCCCCGACAGCGGGTCCACAATGCGAGATTATTCGCACCCGAATTCGCGAACTTGCCCTATAAAGAAACAATTTGTATTCAATAAGGCCCGCTCACGAGATCCTAGCTGATATAGCTGCGAATTCTCGAAAACCATCTATAAAATACTGGAATGGCTTTACTTTTTAAATTTGAAGTTTTTAGGGCCTATACACTATTATATAGATATTGAGAGCAGAGTTGCACACACCCATTAAAAAAACGTAGTATAGAAAACCTCCTCCTTTTTTGAAGTCAATTAACGTTTTTAATCGTCAGACAAACGTCAATGTTTAAATTTATACCACTGTAAATCCTTCCTTGTCAAACCTTCTCATAAGTCCTTTTTTTTTGCCTGCATTATTTTTTTTTAAAGATCGATTTACTATTCTATTTCTCCAGTATAACATTTCACAATAATCTATGCGCCTACTAACAGCAGCCTTGTTACTCGCGAATAGAATACGACGCAGACTATAAAAAGAGCTTGCTTGGGGACAACGCAAATTGACGCTTTGTTACCTTCCTATTTTACAAACATAAGGTAAATCGGTAATGTAAAGGTAAACTTCCTTGCAAATTGATTTTATAGTAAATATAAGCATATTGCAAAGACTTATTTGAAAACACAGTCCACACTAATCATTTCAGGTTACAAGGTGATATTTCGCAAATAAGTTGAGTATGAAAAGTAATCAAAAAATTTGGGTAGGTATATATTTTTTACAATGTTAATTCATGAACACTATAAAAATATAATATTCTGAAACATAATAGAACTATTATTCGAACTGAAAATGACACCAGCATAAGTCTTTTTATTACTTATCAACGCAAACCAAATATTAAACATCCCACGCGTTACTTACTTAACTCAAAACGCAAGTAAATCTAAAATCTGAACAAACAGGTGAGAGCAAATTATTAAAGTCGCATCTGAGAATTCTCGCGCAAACAAAACTCGTTTCTCAAAACTGCAACTCGACGAGAAAGAACTAAAAGCGATGAATAAAAATGAATAATGTCGTTTGAACTAATGCGTCTGGCATTAAGTATTCGGCCTGCAATCGGCGACACACGTGCATCCTTGGGCACGAGTGGCGGATACTAGCCACGAACGGCGGACGAACATTCCAATTTGATTCTTACTGCGCTTTGCACATCGTGTTTACATTGAGTGATGGACTTCGGGGATACTTACTTTTCTAGTCAATGGTTTTAACTTAAAGAAAACATAGGGTCCTGTTGAAACTGCGTCTTTTGTACGCGACAGCGCATTTTTTTGATGTATGCTCTCGGCGCATATTCAGTGCACTTATTAGTACCTACCTAATTATTATATTGAAGTACACAGTTCCCGACTGCAGCCTTATTACTTGGAGTTATAGTAGCTTTTGAATCGCGTCATGGGTGTTTAATACATATACATAGGCTCTATATTTAGAATATAACAAAATTCAATTGAATTTACTACAAAAATAATATATATAAAACTAAACCTAGTTACATTCGGTAACTATTGAAGTTTTATATAAAAACTTGACAACGACTGCCCACACCAAAACATATTTTACATTTATTATAGTCAATAAAAAGTAAAAGCTCCATAGTTCTAGCAACACAAGAGCAACACAGCGTGCATCCAAAGTTAAATCATTTACCGCGCCACCCTCGGCGCAAAGAGAAAACAGACACCGTCTGCCTGAAAAATATAGCGCTACGAAGTCATTAAGAAAACTGTAAAGGAAAATAGGAACAACTGTGAGAGAGGAAATGAGAATTGAGATGCCTTTTGAATTCAAACTTCATGAATTAGGAGACTTTTACGACGACCATTCTTTATGTATAAATTGCGCGGCCCGGTCCAGAAACAGGTTTTTTCGCAATTTGTTCGCCGATATATATATCAGTGCCAAAGTGGTTTCGGCTAGCAAAACTGAGAATAAATGGAAACAATTTAGACGTCTAGGGCAGAAAACTACATTTTAACTTTTTGTGTAGTTCTCTATATGATCGGTGGAAACAATAGAACATTAATAACACTGAACGTTAATTTATGTAATATTAGCTCTTGGCCACGTGAAAGAGTTTTCCCGGATTCAATTCCGGTTATATTTTCCTGGAATAACAAAGTAGCCTGTGTCCTTCCCAGGGTCTCAAATTATCTCCATACCAAATTTCATCGAAATCGGTTCATCATGTTTTGACAGACATACGCGGCGAAGAACTTTGTTTTATAATATGTAAGTGTAAAGATTAATTCGTTAAGAATATTCTTTTCTGAGATTTGATGTAAGTAAAGGAGGGCAGAAAAATAAAATTTATTTTCAATATGCGTTACAAAAACACTAAATTCGACGTTCGAATTTCCACCACTGGAAGACTACCAGTTCATGTAATTCTATAATAATTTTAATGAAATATTTATTACCTAAGCATTTTTAGAATACCTAAATTTTCCTGTTTTTCGGTATGAAAAATTATATTGTTATAACGGTAACCCTGCTTATTTACACAGCTTATATTATACAACGAGGAATACTTATAAGAAAATCATAAAAAATCATGATTAGGCTAACGATATTATATTTTTATTATAGAACATATTGTGATAGATGTTTACTAATACTGAAGCGTACAACAAAATAGATTTTAATAGAACATTATCGAAAATTTACATCTTGTAAAAAGTGAGGTAGCTGTGGTGGAAGGTAATTCAAAGAGTCCCAACTACGATCCTTTACTGCATTATCTTTTGTTTTAATTTTCGAGCCAATAAGCGCATGATAATTTTTTTCTGATTTGTTACATAGGCTTGAGATATCCAACAATTCATTGGGAACTGTTTCGTATTTATCAATATGATATGGACATATAGCTTCGACAACGTAACAACACTCTTCAGATCTTGGGTTTTTGGGTAATATCGGGCGGCAGTCACAAGGTTTTATTACAATATGGGGGGACTTAGCAGAACCTCCTGATTTGCTACCAGCACAACACGGTTCCTTGCATTTCTGCGGATCGCAAATCTTGTAACCACCACACGAATTTTTTCTTTCCTTCGTCAAATCTGCGCAATTCCCAAATTTCAAATATGAACCACTGCATTTTGATGCACCTTGTAACCACCTGTCTAATTGTAATTCTTTACACACACATTTCGTTTCGTCGCAAGAACAGGTTTCTGGCTTTGCGTTGCAGGTTGTGGTCACTGATTTGTTCACTGGACTTTTTATAGATTCAATGATATGTTTCGACAGCTCATCACCAAGATTTGAAATTTCGGTACTTTTTACATTTTTAACCATTCCCTCGATTACTTTTTCATCAACCGTAATGTATATGTTTCCCGATGGAGTTATTTTCAGCGATCCATAACCACAATTGTTTTCGCCATCGCTATTCAAAGCAATAGTTATTTCGCCAGATATTGTTCTTTTAATAGGAATCAAGCCTTGAGAGCCACTCAAATAATTTCTCAAGCGATTTACAAAATCCTTCTTGGATTCTTTATTTAAAACCACTGCGTATTGTCCGGATGCGGTTCTTGTAAGAGTAGCTGAAGGCTCCAGCAAGTCTTTCTGGTCTGGTAGTTTCATCTTAACTTTGTCGTATAAATGTGAGTCACTGCAAGATTTCGTATCGTTGAGTGTAGTTTCTTTCATATTGGCCGTTTTTGTTTGCCGGCTAGATGGTGGTAATTTGTCTAAGAGTTGACCAAAAACCTTTGATGATGAGGTATCCTTTGGTGAAATACTATCAGCAGATTCAAATATCGGATCATTTACGAGCATTTTAATATGTCCTGACGGTGATTTAGTCAATAATGCATTAGGCTCATTATCCGATAAATCATTATCGTCAAGAATAACCATAAAGTTGCCAGACATAGTTTCATCAAGCTCTACGAAACATTCATAATCATCTCCTATGCATTCGTCTATAGTTTGCTTGAATGTTTTTTCGTATTCCTTGTCCAAAACCAATTTATAGTTATGAGATGGTGTTATTTTTAATACGGCAGGAGGATCTTCCACGAGTTTGTTAGGGCTCTTTACTTTTACCCTAAAGAATTCATTTTTTGTTTTGATTTCATGTGCATAATGAGTAGGTTCTGCGACTTTCAAAATGGAGTCATTAGCGACTAATATAATGCCACCAACCGTAGACCGTCTGAGTGATACATTATAATGATCTTCGTGACTTATTTGTAATAATAATGTACCCGATCCTGTTGGTGTCAATAAAGCAGGACACTCTCCTGTTTTAAATGTTACATCCCCAAACGTTGAAATATTACTCACATCAATAGCTATAACGCCAGGTGAATTTTCAATCAATGTTGCTTTTATTTCTTTACGTACACCATTTCGCCCCATTACTTTCAACATAATATCCTTTTTACCCTCGTTCCAAAGGCGTTGTAATTCTGGTAAACAACTCTTATGATCTGTTACATTACTATCATCAGATATTTTAGGAATATTTCCATTTGTTCCTAAATGATCTTTACAATCACATGCCGCTTCGCATATATTCTTTTCCGGTTTTTCAGAGGAATTTGTATTAGTATTCATTATATTATTGATATCTATATCATTTTGCTTGAATTTATTTACGAATCCTTTTTGAACTTCTAAATATCTAGTGCCAGAAGGTGTCTTCTTTATTGCTATTCTTTGCCTTTTGTCCAATACATTTTCGTCCGGGCTAAAATCAATAATATTATGCCCAGAATCAGTTTCAGTCAGGGTTACAAAGAGATTTGGATTTTCTGCACACTTCTCTTCAATCAGTGCAATCACTTTTTCATCTAGTTCTAAGGCCAATTTCCCTGATTCGGTAGTTTTTAACTCGGTGAATAGATTACTTGTGTGGTCATCGTCACCAAAGATTACTTTAAAACGCTCCTTCGGGTTTTCTTCCTTTATATCTTTACCGAATGTTACGTTTTTGCTATCATACGATTTCGCCGGTAAACTAATTTCGGAACTTAAATGTCTTTGAGCTTCAGAAAAAACATCAGTTTGAACGCTGGGCACTTTCTTAAATTTTTCTGCCACGCTAATTTCACTATAAATCTCTTTTCCTATTTCTTTTTCTATTTGGGAGTAACTTCTATTTGCTTTCTCTTTGGCTTCATCCCATAAAGATCCGCATGTAACCTTATCACATGGCTTGATTATTCCTGCTTTCAGTTGTTTTGAATCTGCAAGTTATTAACAAAACATGTATAGAAATTCACGTGTTAAAACCTGTGCACCAGATGGATAGGTTTAATGTGGAAAACTTACGTGGGAGTACAAAACAATTGAAAGCAGTATAATACCCTCAAAATAATACATTATTTATTAATATAATAGCTATAAAAATCCTATCTCTTTACCTTTAACTTTAACCTAAAGCTAGAATAAGTTATGCAAAAGTTGTGGTCCAAGGACCGTATAAAGAGAAAGAACTGGAGGCAGATCCCGCATTCACTATACTGACTTGATTAAAACGATAACATAGTCCTCCGAGACAGAGTGTATATACATGTAGCTTTACTAATCGACAAAAATGAAGAAGTATTAGCAGACCTGTGAACATAGCCGAAAAGACTAACGACGCCGACAATTTTCTAGTTCCTGACTAAGAAATAAATAACTAGTTTCTTAGTCTGCAATCACCTTTAGATTGATCTGCTATTTTCATAATAAATATCTCAGTTGTAAATATTGTTAATTTCCAAATAGTTCATTTTATAATTGCCGTAAACCCCTTAATTTTTTATATTGCCTTGCATTTGATGTATTACTCGTTCCTAAATTGGTACATTTCATATTAGTGAGATCGTTTTTTATCTTTATATGACTTAATCTATCACGAATTACATTAAGCTGTCGCATTTTTTCCTCTATTTCAACATTTTCATTTTCACAAACCCTTAGACTATTTCTTGACATTATTATAGGTGATTCATTACACTTCGTGACTCTCTTTTTAACCACTTTAGATTGGTTTACATTCTTGAATATAAACTGCAATTTCATCTGCTGCGGAAAACTGTTTTTGTCACGTTTATTTGTTTTTTGTTTCGTATTGTACTGCTTATTTGTTTTTGATCCTTCCAATGATTCAATTTTCATTTCTACTTCATTAACTGTTGCATCACTACAATCGTCTTCTCTTATTTTTGTTAATGAAGCTATATTTTTCATCAAGGAATCAACAGTGACCCATTCAACTTCAGAATCATTATTATTTTCTACTTCTGGCACTATAATGTCTTTCATCAGTTCCTGAACTGTATCGCAAACTTTTCTTCCAAACATATTTGCATAAGTAGTTGGTAAATCACCGTCAGTTTCAATCGTTTGCTTTTCGTGTGAATTTGTTGAAAGCAGTTCTACATCATCTACATTTTCGATATTTTTACTACAAGTGCCGGTGAATTGAGGCTGTAATATAACTGCCATTCCTGCATGAATTTTGCTATCGAGTTCATTATTTTTAGTAAACTCATTACTATCACTATTATTATACAAAGTGACTAATTCATCTTTACTGAAAATCTTGTCTGGTTTTTTGTGCTTAATCGATCTGGTATGGATTATCACAAGAGGTGTGCTATTCGAAAGTTTATTTTGGGATCGACATGCGCAACCTTCGTTAACATTCGAGGACACATCATTTTGCACTGAATATATTCTTCTATTTGACTCAGCGTTACTGAATTCGTCCCCAGTGTTCACCTAAGATAAATACCAATCTTAATTTCAAGTTTCTACCACAAGCATGGTGGTTCATTTTACGACATCGGAGAAAATAAAACCACCATGCATTTTCGTTATGTTTATTTCAAAAACAAACTATTACAATAATATCAATCCATTAAATTTCACTACGATGTTGCGATTCATTGATATGGTTCATTTGAGTCGTTGCTTATGTAAGAACAACTTACTTTATCTATTGGTGCCATATCACCATATCTTCCCATAACTTCCTCGATAATTCTCTCGCGAGGTTGACTTCTACGATCTAAAACGACGAAATATCTTGATACAATATACTCCCACGTAAGTTGTGACAACTTTATTAATGTTTCGCTTACCTTGACAGTTGCATGGTTTTGTTGTGGCTCGTCCACATTTGCATGTCATCTGAAAAAGAGTTTTAAAACACTTATTACCTCAACCTAAATGATTAAAAGACACGAAATAATTAGCTCATATAAACTTAAAATATGTCCATCATTTAAAATGCAAATATATACTACAGTTGCCATTGAATTACGCTTGACAGCATCTATATCAAAGAAATATATTGACATAATGCTAAAACAAAACATACCAACTCATCCAAATCCTGGAAATCGGGTACTTGAGGTACCGTACTCTTATACCCCTTGGGAAGGGACACCAGCGACTCCGGCCCCAGAACACACTGAGCCGCCCTCATGTTCTTGGAGAAGCGGCACGACTGCTCCCTGCAAGGGTCTGGTCTCCACGCTGCAATGTCAGCGCCCACATGGCTTGGCACTGCATGCATCGCGCAATCAGCACCGCATGCTGCTGTCTCTCTGTGTGGACACTTTATCACCACACCCTGGAGAAGTGATTTGATTGCTGAATTGACTAGCTGAGTAAAGGGGCCATAAGCAAAATGCCTGTTCCCAATTATTAACGCTAACAGAAAACAGAAATGATATTTGGGAATGACATAATTTATGCTATCGATGTATATCGCGATGACGTCACATTCACATACATAATATTAGCGTTAACGATTGTGATATCTTGTCTACGACCCCAGACCTCGCCAGACTGGGATCGAGGTTGGGGGTGATATTACCGTCGCGTGTTGATCTCTTGCGTGTTAAATCACCACGCAAAGCTTAGTGTGGCAGTTTCTATGTCTTCCATCATTTGTGATTATAATTCGCAAGCCATGAGCACGCAATCAACACGCCACGTAAATATCACACCAAGCTATGTTCTATGTCTGGCAAAGCGTTTAGTATTACTAGAAATCGATCTGATATCTAAGTGTGACCTATATAAGAGTTAAAGAAAGGAATAGGAGAACTAAAGAGGGGAAGCACTTTCCTTAACCTAGGTATTAAATCATTAAAATATTTATCTAATTGGAAATTGCATTTTTTAAATAATAACTAATTTATAATAAATACATTCTCATAATTATTGAGTGTTTTAAAATTTTTAATTCTAATTCTAAATTTAATAAATCCTAGTTCGTTAGCTGAATAGTTTCAAGGAATGTTTTTTAGTATTATGAAATACCTCATCCTCCTTGTCTTGGGTTGGCGGCGGACAAGGTGAAGGTTCTTGAGGTGGTGGCGGTGCTTTCTTCAGACATATACATGCCTTAGGACCTTTAGGACAATTGCATTCGCTGACACCACCCCAGCGACCACACGAATCCTTTAATGAAAACAATAACTCAAACCCAAGGCTACGAGCAATACACTATAAAGAACAAAAATAATTATCAGAAAAATACAAAGGTCTCTCAAAATAAGGGAAAATAAACATACACAAGACTTCACAAATTTAATTCATATAAAATATTAGTAATAATATGTGCTTTTATTTAATTATTTATATTACTAACCTTCTTTGCTGGAGTTGCCTTATCCTCTTTAGGTGGTTTAACGACTTTTACTTGTTTCAAACAAAGCATGAGCTGCTTATACATCTCTGGATCCATCTAAAAGCAATTACGAAATAAGACCTTCTTAGAGGAGCTATAATTTTTAACTTTCAAATAACTTGAATCCCTGCCAACTGAATAACGTACTTGTTATTCTGAATATATGGTAAAATCGGGATGTTGAAATATGGCATCCAATTTGAGAACATATTAGATCGAATAAAATCAATATTTCTCACAGTGAATGTGCATAATTCTTATCAAAATTTGTAAGGCATACCTGGAATTTGGCCCAAAATACTCCTGTTTCGAAATTTCAGAGTAAATGCTATAAACAATTCATAAGAGTACAAATGTAAACTATACCTTTGAAGGAGTAAATGGTAAACAAATACATATTATCAAAATTATCGACGAAAAGTGGGTGCCCTAATGGCACTACTATCTTCGGGAATATAGGCATGTTGTTTTCGTTTTTTTTTTAAATTAAGAGCGTTTACGCATCTGCGCGCCGTATGTCTCAAAAACAGCACTTTTCGAAGGAGATAATATCCATCAAAACATTATTTTAAAAACATATGAATTAGTAATTATTATAGAAAATTTTGTTGTCTAAAAAGTTAGTAGAGAAAATTTTTAGATTTATTGAGTATTTGTAAATTGTTTATTGATTACTGAACAGAGGTTTTCAAATTTGCGCTTCGAACGTCTATTTCGAAGCTCAAAATATCGTAAACCACTAAGGAACATAACAATATGTTATTTTTATCTAACTAAAACGATCCTGAAGAAAAAAGTTAGTAGAGAAAAAATATCTTTTTATGTTTAATTCATGAGAAATAAAAATTCAAAGAATTCGAAAATTTCAGAAATGTTGGTCATTTAAATGATTTTTTATCACTATATCTTACTTAATTGAATATAATATTGGATTATTATAATAGAAGAACATTTCCTTAAAACATACAATTTAAAAATTCTACAAAATTAGTTCTGTTATTTGTCTATAAATATTTTAAATACCACTATAAAACGCAACGCGCAAATCGTTTCAAATTAGTCCGCCTTGAGGCTTTCTAGAGAGATCGTATCGCTCGTCGCTCCGGCGAGACTCCAGTTGGACTTTGCTGTGCGTAGAAAAATAGTCACGTGTATACAGTGATTGCCACATCTTAGTACTTTAGTAAGTCAAATATTTTTCCTTTAATGATTGACAATAATTTTAGTAGTTACTATAAATTATTATTATATTATTATGTTTCAGACACAATGGGAAGTAAAGCTATTTCTAGGCAAGAAAAGGAAACGTAACAACGCTGAAACTTCGGCTAAAGCAAAAGCTAAAAGATTGATGTACTAATGTTATAACATGCGTCTGTAGTATGGTTGTTGCTTTTTACTCATTAAACACTTGAGCATAGTTACTCGAAGGAAAAAATTGAACCTTAAGCTAAAAACAATTAGCCCATTGAAATGTTACATGAGCTTTGTATTTTTTAGAGGACCCAATTTTATTTTTAGAACATGTGTCGGGGGTCAATAGAAGCTTAATCTCAAGTTTGTGAGGTCGCCCCCCTTGTCACCTGGCCGCCATCATGGAAAAAGGGGTGAAAACACTTTTATCGCGATATCTCGGAAACTATGCGTCTTACATAAATTTTGTAAAGTCATAATTTGTAGCAAATTGTTTTGCCTACAAATATGTTTATATAACTTTTTGCCCTAAATTAAAAATTAAAGAAGTTATAAGCAAAAATGAGAGAAAATGTTTATAAAAGTTTTCTTTTTTGCCCTATAACTTTTTTTTTACATTTTACAAAAAAATTACCTCAAACTAACTTGTAAATGATCTTTTGAGGAAAATTGTTCCCTATATTTTGTTTTTATTTCATTCATTTAAAACGCTGTTACAGCGCTCCAAAGTTTACCGGGATCGTCAATGCTCATGAGAATCCGGTCGAAACAAAATTTTAAACTTATTTTTGATTTTTTTTATTGTAAATATATTATTTATAATTTTTTTGTTAAATTCGTACAACTTTACTTATTTATTCCTAACTCTTTTCTTTGCCATAGAACTTACCAAATTTAACTTATCGAATGTTATGCAGGTAGAAAAGGTATGAGTTACCATTTGGGGATAAAGGAGAAAAAAAAACATATTTGCAGGCAAAACAATTTGCTACAAATTATGGCTTTACAAAATTTTTGTAAGACGTATAGTTTCCGAGATATCGCAAAAAAAGGGTTTTCACCCCTTTTTCCAAGATGGCGGCCGGAGGACAAGGGTGGCGACCCCACAAACTTGAGGTTAAGCTTCTATTGACCCCCCACACATGGCCCAAAAATAAAATTGCGTCCTCCAAGAAATGCAATATTCGGTCCTTAAATTGTAACATTTCAATGGACTAAACGCACATTTCAAAACTCGTTTTACGCCCGCGGCGTGCGCGGTTGTATGCGGTACCCGCTGTATTGGCGGCCAACTATTAGAATCGTGCGGGCCACGGTAGCACCAGCGCGCTCTGTGGTTAGTAGGTGGGCGACTGCAGTAGTCGGTAGGGGAGGGGTGGTTACAGAAATCTGACGCCATTTTCCTCCATCGTGATCGTTTCTGATATGTGTCCATGGCGTTTGGAACTCAACTGACCGTTAACTGTCCATCTTGTAACCGCCCGCCTTGCGATAATCGCTCGCCAAGTTTGCAGGACATAATCGGAACCGCGGTGGTTACAAATCGCACAGATCTCCGGTCGTCATGAGTTTGGAAATAAAACAGCCGTTTCTCAACCACGGCGGGCGCGAGTAAAAACCGCTTCGTGAGTTCTTAGTCTCATAGAATCACTTTGCTGTCCCGTTGTCAAAACGTTTACAACTCGCCAAATACCCAGTGCGCGAGTCCCACTCGCACTTGGCTGATTTTTGCATAATGCATAGGTACGCTTACTTTCAAATAACAAGGTTTTTGTGTTCACTGATGCGCACTGTTAAGAAAATTCAAGTGACGAGAGACGGAATCCTATATCTTTCTCCTCTTTGAACCTTAGAAATAAGGGATTTGGTAATTTATGTAGCTAGTGAATAAAACTACTAGTAGTAGTTAGAATACCTATCTTCTTAACTATTTGGGCTAGTTTAGGTTTACACGCTCACATCAATTTTACATATAATTTTATCCTGACGTTTAACCCTGTGCAGGTTTCGGCGTCATTATACTTGTATAAATTAAACGCGTCTAGATCCATATGCAGTTTTACTTAAGTATGTAGTGTTTGCGTAAACTTCGATAACAATAATAGTATATTCTATATATTTTTTAATTTTTAGGTAATCCTGCCTGATATTACACTCAAAATAAATAAGGTTATTAAAAGCCGCAAAATTATAGATTTTCAATATTTTTTGGATCAAATTAAAACACTCAATAACCACAACAGAGCAACAGGTTGTAGTATCGAACATTTACAACTATTGAAAGAGAATGTTTGCTTGCAGTCAACATTTTTAATGAAGTGTAATATGTGCAATATGGAATTTAAGCTATTTAAGCGCTAAGAGATATACTGATAGTATGGACGTATATCGTGGAACTGTGAATGGAGCTATGATGACTGAAGTTGGTAGATAAAATTTAAACGAACAGTTAGCTTCCATAGATTTACCAATATTAACGCAAAATGTTTACATGAAATGTTACGACGAGTTAGCTAAATGATTGAAATAAGCTGCAGAGGACAGGATGCAAGAGGCCGCTAGGGAAGAAACTGATAAAGATGTTGCCTGTGGCGATGTAAAAGACGGTATTCCCGTACTTACAGTCAAAGCTGACTGCTGTTGGTAAAAAAAAAGTACTGAACCAACTATTTTGCTTCGTCGTGTGTCGCAAATATTATGTAAAACTATGGATATAAAACTGGTAAATTGTTATACATGGATATATAATCGATCGATTGATGATCGATGTCACTGAGAAGCAATACCTATTAAAAAAAAAACTATCCAAAAAATATAACCAACTTCCGAAAAGAAGTCTTTTATTTCTCACTTTTAGTTATACACCTAAAAATGACATCTCATTACATACACCTTCTGACTCAAAATATACATTCCAATGTAATTTCTAATGACTTAATTTAAACTTTCAATACGCTAAATATTAAAAACTGCAGATCTATGGAGTAATTATGTGGTCCATTATAAACATCGTAGCACAGTAATTTTCCTGATTTATTGTCTGATTACGGAGTTCTGGTGCCTATCTTTCGGCTTCATGATGAGCTCCACTTTACTAAAGAGCCCTTTTTCTAAATGCAAATGCTTAAATTTTTAAGCATTTGCATTTAAAAGTGAAAATAACAATTTGTAAAATTGCCGTTAAAATTTGTTATAAATGTTTATTTTTTTTATAATTACAAAATGATACATATAAACTATTTCATGATGAATTCTTATATATTTAATAATAGAATTCTTCATTTATCATAAATTCATAAATCATAAGTTACATTCCAAATAGATAATTAAAGCGAAAAGATCAAAATTGGTTGGTCTGACTATAAAGATAGCCGACGCGCTAACTTTACGCACACAGCTACACACGGTTCTGTGTGAGTGAATTTTGCGAAGAATTACCTATAGTTGACTTTACGCGCGGCACGTAAACGCTCTTAAGTGTCAAATTCACATGTGGCACATAACATTTAATTGCATGTTATTAGACACATCCTAACTAAGTGGCTCAACACTAATTCCGACACCCAATTGTCAATTTACTCGATTTTACGTAAGATATAGCATTTAGATAGTAATTACCTCGCATCGAGTCTTGACAGCTCCACCGACAATCGTTAAGTTCAAATTCTTTTTAACCGTCGTCAATATGAACTCTTGGAGTATGTTCCTGGTCTCCGTATCCAACTTGCCATTCCTGCTTTTCTTCAAGCAATTCAACACAACATCGGCCACCGCCTTTCCCGGACGCGTCTTAATTTGTTTTTCTAACACAGTATACATATTATCAAACACATTATCTAGAAACTTCTGCTTGACGGTCGTACAAACGCAATCCATGGTATGATCAGGGGAACAGTGATCCTTCTCAAGTATACAATCCCTCTCTTGAATACATCTGGGACAGTCTGTACAGCATTTCCTAATATCCATAGTATCAGTACATTCGTGGCATCTAATACATCTCACTTTGAACTCTTTGATTTGTTTGTCTACTTTAGCGATTTCATTGGATATTTCTTGCTGTCTATTTTTGCACTTATCTCTGCACTGATCGCATGTTTGTTTTAATACGTCCAATTCAAAATTTAGGGCTTCTTTCTGAAAATTATACAAGGCGAACACTCTCCTTAGTTCTACTTCTAAATTTGTTAACAATATGAACAACGGCAATCACACTTGCACCAAAAAAGACAGGAATATATTTCCTTTTCTTTTTAATTAAATAGGTATTATTGCATTACTGCAGCACTCCAAATATTCAATTAAATATTAATAAGTAACGTTATGTTTTGGCTAATAGTACCTCTGCTCTGAGATCTTCGTTTTCTATTTTCTTCTTCAGTAACACTTTGCATATTTTCTGCAGTTCTTCCCTCGCTTCCTGCACGTACTGCGCTCCCTCCTGTTCTTTGTCGCTCTTGTATTTCCGTTCTTCTATAACTACTTTCTGAAGTCTCGAAATTTCCGTGGCTATTTTAGCTATTTTCGCCTAAACATAACATTTCAATGGTTTAAAGTAGAAATTATATATATAATAAAAATCAATTCTCAATATTTTTAAGCTTTCACGTCAGATATTTTTATACTAACAAATTTCTCATAATGATATTTACTAACTTTGTTAGTTAGAATGTTAAATTGCAAAGCATATTTCTCCATTCAGTCATATCAAAATTATTTATTTCTTAACAAATAATAATTTCAAGACATAAACAACATACCTCAGAAGCCTGCTTCTTGGTACCAAACGATTTCTTGACAGCGTCCATGTCCTTCTTGTTATTTTCAATCCTCTTCTTGAAGTCCTCAATCTCAACATCCATGCACTTGAGGTCACTGTTCTTTTGATTGATTTTGTCCTTTATCTCTTCGTGGCACTTACCTATACTGACCAGCTGTAGTTCTAAATCTTTCTTGTTTTTACGCCATTTCGCTGTACTTGCTTCCACTTCTTTTAGCTAAAGAAATTTTGTAGTTAGATAACCTCTTTAGAATATACGTAACTGATTTAATTTTATTATATGCTAATTATTTTAATCCATTGCTAAACCCAGGACCTTTTTAATAGTACTGAACATAGAGATAAGTTTCTTAATCAGCAGTATCATTGATAAAATTGTCATACTTGTTGCATTAACGTCTTCTGCCGTTCCAAAGATTCGTTAATCTTCTTATTATAAGTGTCCTCCATGCATGTCCACATGCAGTCGGCCTGTTTGAGCAACTGCACCCCTTCCTTTTCCCTGTGCTCCAGATGTTGGATCTGATCTTGAAGCACGTTCTGTGTATCCATTAATTCTTTGATCCTGGCGTTGCATTTCTTGTCGAAGGATGCCGCCTTTCGTGATACAATTAATAAAATTAGAGCTCATTTTCCCAAATGATTCCTAATTTAACCCGACTTAATATAAATTAAGACAATTGATTGATAATTTTGGGCTTGCAACAGCCATTGAATTTGTTCGTATTAAGTATATTTTATTCTACGAATAATTCTCAGGTAGTCAATAATTATCAATCCTTAGGGAACTAAAACACCTAATTTGCAAACAAATTACATAAACAAAACAACGACATTAAGAATTAACAAAACCGTATTAACCTACCTACAATTACAATCCCAAACTAAAAGTTAGGTAACAAGAAAATCTCAGTAAATAAAAGAAAATTTTGTCTAAATAAATTAGTTTGTAATTAATTTGAGAAGCCTTGGAAGGTGCGCAGATGTATTTCTTACGTTAGCATCTAAACCACTTTAAACGTCTAGACCATTTCTTTTTATTCTTTTACTCTTACTTTTTAATTAAATTCGCAGAAATATTCTTGGACTGAAAAGACGTTATGCGATATCTTATTTAAACTTCTGTTCCACAGCCAAAGAAATGCTGGATTTGGAAGTAATAAGGCGTATTATTTGAAAAGTCGTTGTGACAAGGTGTCGCAGCGTCCTTAGATATTGATACAAAAATAACAATTACACAAAATATGTTAATACCCTCATTGAAAAATATAGTCACAGTCCGCCCCGTGACCATGAGGAAATTTATTCCAATGCCTAACATTCGCGTAAACATAAGAAATCTATTGAATATTATTAATAAACAATTAACTTTACCTCCTTCAAGTTACAAAGGACCTTGCTCAGAGGCAGTACGTCACTGCCGCCACTCGGCGAGACAGACTTCGACGCGCAGCACTTCGGGTTATCACTACCGCTGCTGCATATTCTATATTTATTAGAATAAATGTTGATGTTGAAAAACAAAATACACATTACGCCTTTATTCCCCTCTAGGCAGAGATGCAATTAGGGCACCTGCTATTCTTCATGCATATTCCGTCTCATGATGTGATAGAGGTCGAGTGATATGTCACCCAAGACCCTAAGTAGATACTAAGCAGAAAAACCCTAATATCACTTTACCGGACTTTATTCGAACCCAGGATCTCAGAGTGCTGCCGTACGACGCATGCAGTTCATCAGTCACCGAGGCAGTCAAAGATAAGAATAAACCGATCTAAATATCGCATCTGTAAGCATGGCATATAGACTTTATTTTGATTGGTCTATTTAAGTACCGAGAAATAAAAACAGGCCCTTCGTAAAATTGATCACGATGAATGTGCGCTTTCATAAGCAATATTAACATAGAACTCGATCGTATTGACACTATCATGATTCCTAAAGACTACTAACTTTCTAATCTTATTTATAGTCTCCCGTCTCTGGTCATCGCCATCGTCCTTTTTACAACACTTGCCAGCCATGTAGCAGGTGATGTTCTCTGGACGAAACGCGCGGTCATCCCCCGCCATCTCTACCAGACCTAACCTCTGCTGTATAGCATTCTGGTGGAGTAGAAAGAACGAGAATGAATGCCATTTATAATATACTAAAGTTAAATAAACGAATGATTAATTAAGTCGAGTGAGCGTCCTCTGAAATCTGCCGAGGCTGAAGAGGCTGCCGCCCATAGGCTGCGACCTATACGGCCTATTTACAGATCCAGGACTGATGAGGTAGATAGGTTTGAAGATATCTAAATAAATTACTACAGCTACCTTTTTTTGGGCTGTTAGAAATCGTCTTTCTAATAAAAAATCCGAATTATCTTCGTAGCAACTAACTCTATAGAAGGAATGGCAATATTGAAATAAGAAGTAATACCGCCAAATTCCTCATTATTTCCTAACTTAAAATAATTCAAATTATTCCCCCAATGGTTACCCAACGAAACTCATAAGAAGTGATCACCCCTCTTTAACAATCATGATATGAGAAGTATGCACTACCAAGACTAACGGAAGGCATAGGAATAACGGAGATGTGTGTGTTTGACATACTTACTACTAAATCGTAATCAGGATCTTCCTTGAGAATGTTCCAGAAGTCGCACAATAGTTGTATGCCAGCATCGGAATTGCCAGGTGCTTCCGGGTGCGACCCTTGGGCTGATCTAGTTAAATCTTTGATGAGCTCGTCCAGCGCTCGGTAACGGCGGCTCAAACACTCCGGGACGTCGCGCATTTTTAAATACTATTGTCTACAAAATAAAATACTTCCTATATACTACAATTATTTTCAAAATATTTCCATCGATTGTACAAGTATAATTTTCTACTTTACATAGTTCAGATTACGTCTCCTTTATCTGGAGTGTTAGCGTAAGCGTAGTTGATATTCTAGGTTCAACTCCCAAGTCTAAAAATAAGTGTATTTTCTCATATATATTTTTTTTATTATTAAAATTATGTATGTACCTTCAAATATTTTACATGTAATTTCTTGTGAAGACGTTATAATGTTATGTTTCTATTTCGTCCTTGACATGATTTGAGAAATAAAAAAGTAAATATTTTTGATAATTTAATTTTTTTCCATGCTTTTTATTGCTATAATTTTGACATACTTTTAGATTTTTTAGTGCAATTTCATCCTATAATGAAAGAATAAAGAAAGTGACTTTTAAAAGAGGAAAGCAATTGTTCCAGCCAGTATGCCTTTTTAATTTTCCCGCCACAAAAACATTTCATTTTACTGAACCTTTACAGTAAATTATGAAAATAATGTTCGTATTGATTTCATACTACAAACAATACATGTAATATTATTATTTTATTGTTCCTCCCAATTTTTTAAGTTACTATTTTTCGTTTAATTTTTAAAATAGCTCTTTAAAAAAGTATTGATAAAAGTATCTGAGTAAAAGTACACATTTTCATAATGTTAAGGACATTCCAAAACCTAATATAAAAATATTTAAAAAAGGTATGTAAAAAAATAAGTAAGTATTACAAAACAATTTACCGTATTTACTTAAGTAAATATTTCTATTAATACAATATTATAAAATTTTATATGCCGTAGAACGATGTAACCTACCCATTACATTTTTATAGTTCTATATTTTTATAAAATGTAACGCTCAGATTTTATTTGAAATAGGAAAACTTTTTGAACGTTCATAAATATAACCTTATGATGTTTTGACTTTTGACTTTTGATAACAAATATTGAAGTTGATAAAATTATGTGTTACAAAAAGTTTATTCATTCATCTCGTCTATGTTTAGATAACAACTAAGTGTTAGATATTAGAAATTTCGTATTGAATTAGAGAAATCATGGCAGAATTTGGTCTTGTAAGTATAATTAAATTCCTCCGTGCAAATATTACTATTGTTTGTAGCGAGACATTAGTAAAAATATTTATTCCTACCTACAGGAACATCCAAGGAACTTGATTCCTGAGCTCTGCAAACAGTTTTATCACTTAGGATGGGTCACTGGTACAGGAGGAGGAATTTCTATCAAGGAAGGGTTAGTAAGTCATTCGTTTGTATACTATTCTTCAGTATTTCAGAAGAAGGAATGGTTTATATGACCCATAATCATTAAACTATACCAATCTTGCTTCTAATATTAGAGAAAAAAAGTTTAAATATTTGAATTTTCTCTGATTTTTCTTAAGTTAGATGTGTATTCTTTGTGAATTATCGCTTACTTTAACGGTGAAAGAAAACGTGAGGAAACTGACCTGAGAAGTTCTATATAAGAATTTAGAGGATATGTGAAATTTGCCAATATACACTAGGCCTGCGTGGTAAACTAAGGCCTAATCCCTCCCTGTATACTGTCCACTGCTGAGCCCATGCCGCCTCGACTATATCAATTATGTTGCTTAGTCATACAGAAGTCTCACTAATCTAACAATATTAAAAACTAAGGTTCCCAGATTATTGGAATGTCCGGATTGCTAGATTGTGTAGATTCATAATAAATAAAATACATTTACATACTACTTATCAATGAATTTATGGTTGGTATTGTTACAGAGACAATATTTACATAGCACCTTCAGGAGTTCAGAAGGAGCGCATGCAGCCAAATGACCTGTTTGTTCAGACCATTGATGATGTTGACTTGGAGTTACCTCCACCAGAGAAAAAGTAAGATTTTTCGCCATACATAATATTTTTTTTAAACAAATCATACAATTCACCTCATAATAAGTGTCTCAATTTACACAGCACTGCATGGTACCATACCCTTTCTTGTGCTATTGTCACGCTGAGACCGTTAGCACAGCAGGTGGGGGAGGTCTGGGGAATCATGGCCCATTTAAAAAGCAGAGGCATGTGTCTCTTTCCTATGATATACTTGAAATCGAGAATATTTCTATTGTTTTAGCTCAGAGACTCACTCCGACTAAAGCCGCAACTGAAGAGGGGGAAAGAAATTATCGTTCCTAGTGACAAAATCGCACACTACACCAGTGTCTGAGGCATTCAATGTTCAGCCTCTTATTTTCCCTGGAATTAGCTACAATAACCTTCAAACTTAAGCAACAGTGCTTGCTAGCAGATATAAGCATAGTTGTAGTAATGTCCATGTTTCAGATTAAAGAAAAGTCAGTGCACGCCTTTGTTTATGTTGGCGTATCGGATGCGCGACGCCGGTGCTGTCATCCACACACACTCACCGCACGCGGTCAGGTGCACACTGCTCTATGACAAAGAGTTTGTCATAACACATCAAGAGATGATAAAGGTAAATCACTACTACTTCTATTCCCTAATATTATATGCAAAAATATGTAAAGATGTTTGGCTGTTTAAAATAAATTCACTGTCAAATGCAGTTCTATGTGTAGAGCTTGAAATTTTAACAGTCTTGCTACCCTGAAAAGGTGTGCAATGGGGGCTTTTATTTGAGCAAGATTCATGCAGTCGCAGCCACAACTTAAAACTAGTTGCTAATGTATTTTATATTTTTGATTATGTAAATTATTTTTACACTCCATGCAAAAGAAAACCCCTGTAAAAAGAAGCAGCATGTGTTAAAATCGTTTGTTGGAAAGACATCTCGCCATCTCTCTTGCAAACTCACACCGTAATGCTAATTACGTCATTCTTCTCAATACAAAAATATTTAATTCCTTTGCAGGGCATAAAAGACGCCTCCTTAGGCAGGTACTTGCGGTACGACGAGAAACTAGTGGTACCTATTATAGAGAACACGCCGTTTGAGAAGGATTTAGCTTCTAGTCTTGACGAGGCGTTACGAAAGTACCCTGGGACCAGTGCAGTGCTGGTCAGAAGACATGGCGTGTATGTGTGGGGCGACACGTGGCAGCAGGCGAAAACTATGTGAGTATCACAAAAACATACAAATATATGAATTGAGAACTTCTTTTAGTTATACGAAACCAGTATAGGCAATGTAGCATAGAGAAATTGGTCAGATACTTGTGGCAAAGGGTCCATTTAACCCGAATTCTCCCGGCTTCTCTTTATGTAAAATTTATGTACAATCTAACTATCATTAAAACGTTTTGCAAACCGCATTTATGCATATTAGTAACTATATGTTGTGTCGGGTTCCCTTTTGGAAAATTTCAGCTTCGCTACGCTGTAACGATTGCCACAATTTGCAATTTAATAGCCATTTATATACAATGATTCAACACCAACACGATGTAACTAGCATGCATTGTCAACTATTTTCTATGTGGCGATCATTCATTGAAATTTTCATCAATTATTTGACACATTTTTGGGTCCTCCGAGCCGGATATGGAACAGTATTCTGCGAAATTATAGTTTAATGTACACGCTTTACAAACTTAATTTTTTCAGTAGTTACGATCCCATTAAAGCTAATAATTTTACTATTTTGTCGAAGCAAGGCTGCAGTTTACTGCATTCTAATCTTCAGAAAGTACCATTCCCGTTCTGCTGTCATTGATTATATAATTTGTTTCAGGACCGAATGCTACGACTATTTATTTGAAATGGCTGTAGAAATGAAGAAACTGGGTCTAGATCCCGCCTTCAATCCTGAATCGGTTCAAAATGGAAAATAATACATTTTACAAACTATACTTGAAAAGCGATTACACCGTCTACGCTTTTATTTGCTTTATATATTAAGCTATAGACAGTCTTCCCAAAAAAAATGTTAATAATATTATTAGTAGTAAGAAATAAGGTGTATACACTAAACATAGGTAATAATTTTTTCGAATTATATTTTTGATTGTTGAAGACGTTTTTTTTACTGCCTAATACTTTTACAATAAAACAAATACATTATTTTTGTTCTACTCTCTACTCTAGTAACTGAGCACCTTATTTTAATAACCTTTGCTTCACTGTCATTATTAACTACCATCTTGTCCTAATATTTAATTTCAATTTGGAGTAAATAATACCGTTTCAAACTTTTTAGCCTAATTAGACGGAAACTCGCTTGCTAGACACTAAGAGCCACGTCTGCTCACTTTCTACCAAGAATAGGTTAGCCCAGAACTTAGAGAGAACTGTCAATAATATCCATAGATTTCTAAGTAAAGCAAGCTTGTTAAAGTAAAACACGCCATCAGAAAACACCGTATTTATTGAAACACATTGGTCTTCCCATCCTCACGCAGCAATTCCAACAAGATACTGTTTGATATCAAACTAACATCCCTAACTTTATCGCCCTTCTCTTTTTGAGTTTTAATCGTCTTTCTACATATTCCGTGAATGCTTGACACGCATTTCTTCATTATGAGATCTTTGATATCTTTTAATTCGGCTTTTGTAAGTATATTCTCATCAAAGTTATCGAATTTCAATGGTGGATATTCTTTTATGGCCATTTCGTACAAAGTGATTAGATTTATTGTAGTGCTGTTTCTATTAGCATTTATCGATTGGTTACGTCTAAGCACGATCCTAAGATCTTCTAAATAAGATTTGTTTTCGGGAATCTCTCCGTCGATTATCTCGATTTCTTTCTCACTTAATTTCTTTAGATCCTCGTCTTCTAAATTGAATTTTCTTTTCACTTCTGATGGCATTCGTGTGGCCACGGTTTCATCTGAGGGTAAAAATTAAGAACTAAAGACACATTATGAAAGGAGTCGTCGGATATTGTATAAGAATTAATGACGTTTTATACGTGTTAAACCTAAATTACGGTGTATGTTCACCCTACTGAATTCGACATGCTATAAGTACGTATCTAGTCAGCCGGCTGTAGAAAATGTCGTAGCTATAGGTACCTAGCAAAATGGGCGACTAGTAAATCGTAACATTAGTTAAAATTTCATTTAACAATACTTCAAATTGTATTACTATCATTTACTTATAAATCCAAATATCTCGTATCTAAAATACCTGACTTATAAATCATCGCTAAAACCTTTTCTATTAATAAAACCTCATACCTCTCTCTCGTTCTCCGTCTATACTTTCAAAAGGTTTCACAGAAAAGAAAGCTCTCATTTTTTCAGCTGGAGTCTCCAAGTCACCAGTAGACGATTCATCATAAATATCGTACTCCACACAGACTATCTTCTCCGTCAATTTCCTTAATTCTACGTTGTTCTTCTTGTATCTTGAAAATTTTTCAGCGATCACTTTTACCCTGGGCACGTCCGATATGCGTATGTTTTGAGGTAATATCTCTTGAAATGTTACTGTAGACGAACCTAGAAGATGCGAACCAATTTTTTTTTATATATTAGCTTAGATTACCTACTATCTTGGATCAACTACACCAGGCTTGCCTGATCCAAAACCTTTTCACATTTTGGACTGCAATTAAGAAATGCGTTGGGAAGTTGTCATAGACACACAGTAAAGTGTATACCTAACGTACCTCAGACTCCACGAACATTTCCCTTCCTCCACTCCGCCCATCTGAAAGGAGGTTCCAATCTTTCCACCACACATCCTCCCCTAATTATACCCTCCTAACTTTCCTCCGAACCCCTGCAGTCGCTCAGCCGGGGGATTTCAGTATCGCGTTCGCAGTTGTCCCCCGGTCTAGACTGCAGGGTCTCTTACAAAAAAAACTACACCAAACCAAAAGAATTGACCGACTACCGATCTATGAAAAAAAAGGTGGATAGGGGCTATATTGTTTGGCTTCCCACAAGTCTATACGAAGCTTGTAAAATTGAAATGACGCAATATCATATTATATAAAAATGTACAAACTTTTCTGTGTTCCCTTGTCCCTGATGATGTACTTATCGAGATCTTCGGTGTTGTCAATGCTCTGCCATTGCGACCCGTCTAGCGTCTCCACATACGTCGGCAACATAAGTTCAGGATCGACATACTGCGAACCATTTTCTATCTTCGTGCAACTACCGCAGAGTACTTTTTTCAATTCCCGTAACTGCTTTATGGTATCTGGTATTATAGGTTCGAAGCCGTACTGATCGCGGATTAATAGTTGGTACTGAAAAATAAACGTGGCATCACGCCCTATTCTTCAGGTAGATAGTGATGTGACAACCATCTTTCACTAAAACACATCAGAGATCGTTTCAATTAATCTATAAGATGCCCCGATTTTTTTCATGACCCATGTTTCAGTTTGAATTATTCATCAGGTAAACAGGGATGTTACCTTTTTCCATTAGGACATATCAGATAATATATAAAATACCCCGGATTTTTTCCATGGGCCATGTTTCGGTTTGGCTTCAGAAAGTTATGGCATCTCTACAGCTTGTAAACCAAAAGTCAGGCGTCCCTACTCCCTACCTGATCAGCATCGCCTTCCGTAAGCTGCGCAAAGTCCTCTTGCTCGGGAGTCACATGACAGCACCTGTTGGTCATAGGCGGTGAGTCCCGCCGGTGCCTCGGCACGTATATTTCCTCAAGCTCCGACCCATTGCGGGACCTCACGGACCTAAACCTTCCTTCGCTGTCGTTCCGCCGCGGCAACCTAGTTCCATACCTACGTTGATTTCTGTTCATTTCTTAGCATATTTTGTACAAAAATTTTACATGATTTTTTTAATTTTGACAATGACGGTTTTGAAATTTGGTAAAATATAAATTTATCTGTGGTCGGTTATACATATATTATAATTCTCTTTGGTTATACAACTTCAAGTTTGTGTTATACTCGACAAGGTATTGCAAAGAGAATTATAATATATATGGAAAAGGTATTGCATAAAAAAAGTTATATTTTAATGACAAAATGGTTTTGAAATAAACTAAAATAACACTTAATACTTGTGCTGATATTATTATCTTTGATATTAGTGTAAAATTTTTATTTACAACTTAACTAGGGTCTGACTAACGGGCAAAAAAAGACACTTGATTTATAAAACGTATTTATTTCGTATTTCATACATCTCGCCGCCGCCCAGTAAGGCGTCCTAAAGCTTTATAACAAATATTCCTCTTGCTCAGTATTTTCTTTTCCTTTGGTTTTGTTCTTCTTAGGCAACGACACTTTGTTGTGTACGCGATCTACATGTCTTTTGAGGTCACTGGGGCTTACGAAGGCTTTCTCGCACACAGAACATTTATGAGGCCGAATATTGAGGTGGATCTGCAAAGAAAAATAATATAATTAATATAAATACTTTATTTCAATACTTTTTAGAGGTATAACATAAAGAAGCATTCTTAAGTTCGCGACAATGTTACGAGGTTCCCTAAGATAATCGGGGGTATTTTTCATTGCTAACAGTAGGGCGTGTTAAGATATCACGAATGACGTGTGCGTGCGCATGATATAAACAATAAGTACGTTATTATAAGTTAGGTCATGCTATTATCAATTAGTACGTTATATCAGTTGGGGGTAGGGCTTAGCAGGCGTCAGCACAACGCTGCAATCCGGTATAAAATAAGAAAATGTATAAGTGAAGCTGCTCTCCCAGTGACCGCCCTGAAAGGAGATTTGTAACCCGTTAGTGGGTAGTCCTCAGCATGGTCACTTAATTTCAAAGGGGTGCTAGCGCTCCCCTAGCAAGTCCGGTGTGTTCGTACCAGCCAACTCGTGTCGGACTAACAAACGTAAGTGATATCAGAAAAAAAGAAATGGTGGTGGATTTTTGCACTGAGACAGATACGATCCGCCCCAGCTGGTGGACGCAATACACGCACAATAACGGATTTTAGAAAGATTTTTTAGTGGTATGAAATAGAATGGTCCTATTATATAAAATGTTAGATTTGATTATAATACGCATTGCAAAAACGCCAGGAAGCACGGAAATTTCTTCTAGTTTTTACAAGTTTAATATAGTATACTTGAATGGCCCCACCAAACTCTGGATGTTATTAGCTGGCTTTTTAAAGTTACATAATTCTTTACTTTTTTAATTTTACCTCTAGCACTAAATGTCTAAATATCCTTAGTTGTAAAAGTAATTAATTATAATTGTGATTAATATGTACAACCGTTATAAGTACAACTACGTTCGCCATGTTTGCATAGTGTCCAACATAATATTGAACTTATAGTAAAGACTACACTCTCAAAATATGTTTTGATCAGGGACCTTATTCTCTATCCCGCACGTTATTTTAACAGTGCGTAACAAGCACATAACACAACGCATCATGTGTAGGACTATAGAAATTTGGCTTACAGAATACCTTTCCTCGCATATTTCTCGAAGATAACATGACATGGGCGCGTTACGCGTTTACACTATCATACAGAATAAGGGCCCTGAGTATGTTGAACTTATCATAGTGAAGACACTGTGGAAACATGTTGATCAGAGTGTGTGTACCTTCATGTGCTTGTTGTGCGCGCTGCGCGCGGCGAAGCTCTGCCCGCAGAGGCGGCAGGCGTGGCGGCGCGCGCGGCGGTGCGCGGCGGCGCGGTGCAGCGACAGCGCCTGCGCGCGCGCGAACCGCGCGCCGCACTCCGCGCACGCGAAGGGGCGCTCGCCCGTGTGCACGCGCTGGTGCGACAGCAGCAGGCACCGCAACTAACAAACAATACAAACATTTACATTTCCGTTATGCTCGCACCCTGTCACATCATGGGACAGAACGTACTTGGCGAAAAGTGGGTGCCCTAGTTGCGCCTCTGCATACCCCTTCGAGGATAAATGCGTGATGTTATGTATGTATGTTTATGTTATAAATAAAACGAATTAATCATTTTATTTTAATATAAGTTCTGCTCGCGAGGTCACCCACCTAAAAGGCTTTTCCTGCTATAAAAATCTAGAATTCACACAATGAAGGCCCTTTTAGTTCAACTTTAATACAACCTTTGTATTCTTTAATACGACCACAACATATGTACAAGATAATTTAAGAATTTGATTTTAGACGCAGTAATTTTACGTCTTATTTATTGCTATAATAAGCATTAACTCTAAACTTAATATCGGTGTGAGAATCATTAATTAAAACAATAATGAGACGAAAATGTATATAAATATTTTCAAAGCAAAGTATACAAACCCTAAACGCCTTTCCGCATGTTTCACACACAAAACGCTTCTCTTTCCCGTGATTCAACATCTTGACGGCGTACGACTCCGGGTGTTCCGACGTCATGTGCGATTCTGAACTCGCCGCTGTCCGACAACGTTTTATTACACTGCAAGAAAAACACGATTAAACAAATTTGTTCTCTTTAATATTTCTATCAGCTCATGTTAAATTATAACCAGTGATGAGCTGGATCGCTAACAAAGTATATATACTGCATGTTACATTATAAAATAAATGAACAATGAAACACTATCAAAATGATGGAAGTTCCCTATTGAGAATATTTTAAGATGTAACCAAGAATATGAACGTAATTGATAAAGGTAACACAGCCAAACATGATCCCACTTATTCATACACGTTATAAATTTAAGAAAGGAGATTTGCTGTGATAACAATTCTGTTTCTCAGCTTTGTTTATCTTACAGCCAACTGGTTTCGAGTTGTATCTCAATATTAGCCAATCACAACGGCCCTATGTCTACGCACTACGAAGGCTGCTATGCCGTCAGCACTGAGAAACAAACTTGTTATCACAGTGATGCTCCCTCCTTAAATAAATAACGTTTATGAATAAGGGAGTAAGTATCCAGTATTAACTTACATGGTTGCAATCTACGGGAAATGTTGGTGGAATGGTTCTGAACGATTGTTTTCTTGCGTGTATCTTCAAATGTGATTTCAAATCTTCTTCATTAGTGAACATTTCACGCGAATGCTTGCACCCATTACTGCAAATGAACAGAATAACTAATGACATTGAAGCAGAAAAACCATGACAAAGCTATACAGGGTGTCCCAAAAATTGTACGACAAACTTAAGATAGCTTGTAGGGTACTCTATCTAGTGGCGTAATTATAGGGTTACATGACGGGCATGATATCACAGACCTCCACTTAAGTATCCCGATTTTTTTTTTGTTTATTTTTTTGTGTTGAGAACTAATCTCGCATCGCACTTTTGGAAAGACCTAGGGCTTATATGAGGACCTTTAAAGCTCCGTCTCGTCTTGAGCCTCGCATCAAGGCTGCCACTGTATAGATACAGATTTTTCATGTTAAGAAGGTCCTATTAGATCAATTTACTAAAGACTTTTTACGGTGTAGTTACGCCACTTAAGCTTGATAAAATAACCTTTATAGAAGTGTATTATTTTCGAGATATTGTATTCTTCACAACCATGTTGCCGGCACTCGAACCCGCCAGCTCAAATAACTTATAAATTGCTAAATAGTAATAATAAACTCGTAAGTTTGTCACATCCATAGCTTACCTGACACGGTGTTTAAGGACCATGTGTTTTTTCCACGCCATTTCAGTTGCGAAGTGAACGTCACATTCTTCGCAGTTTGGGCCTTGTTTTTTATTTATTTCCTAAAAAAACATAATAATGGTTTAGAATAATACGATTTGAATTCATACTAATATTATACATGCGAAGGTTTGTGAGGATGGATGTGTATGTATGTATGTTTGTTCCTCTTTCACGAAAAAACTACCGAACGGATTTGGATGAAACTTTACAGTAATATTGGTTATACATCAGAATAACACATAGGCTACAATTTATAATGATTTTGTGTAATTTGGCCATAATATAAAGTAATATATAAAATAATAAATACGTATCAAGTAGGAAAAATAATATCCCGGAAAACTTGTTAACGCGGGCGAAGCCGCGAGCAAATATTTTATATTTTTTTTTTAATATTTTCAGTATATTTACCAGCTTATGAATCTTATTTTTGTGAAAGCGGAGACCGGTTGAGGTGGCAAATGTGTCCCCACAGAATTCACACACACACTCCAGCTGATGTTTAACTCGCTTGTGCATCAGTAAACTGTTTGGCATGCTGTGGAAATTATTATTACAATGATAAAATATCCATATATAGCTTTACCATTTTATAATAAATATAGAATAATATTGTTAGTACAATACCAGCCCTTAATATTACACTGCTGAGAACAAGCTGATAAAAAGGGTTAGGCCTTATTTCACCATGCTGACCTAGTGCCAGTTGGTAGACTAACAAATACCCTCGTAATTCTTATAGATAATTCTCACTTAGGTATATAAGTTTCTGCAAATTTGCAGTTATGGTAGAAGTGAAGGCGATAACTGTCAAACAATAGATTGTACACACTTAAAAAAGTGATTTATAAAATCAGATGTCATTAGTCATACAGGATCTCCAAAGTTACTCCACTGCACCCGATACTGTATTTAAGCGAAGTGGGGTTCCAATAGTGTTGATTGACGAGAGACATTAGATGACAGGCATCCATCACCAGTCTAAACATTTATGACGGTCTGTTTGAAACAGGATTTTTGTCTCAGCTAACTGTTCCAATCCAAATTAAACTATTTCGCACACTAATGATACTATACGGTAGTCTTTTTTCATTTTCAAAATGGGTAAGGAAAAAAATCTTTTAAAAAAAGTTGTGCCTGACTTGAGTATTCAACCCTTAGTCTCCCAATCCACTGCCCATATATGCTGCCAGCAGATCAGCAGGGTGATAAATATTGTCTCATGATGGTCAGTAACTAACTGCTACTATGCTTACCTGAATACCATGTCACAGGCATTGCAAGGATATGTCTTTCCTTTATGAAGTCTTACATGGTTTGTAGCTTGGCCGCTGAAACAATATTTAGTTTTTATATTGGGTTAAATATAATAATGATATAATAATCATTAGATATCTTCAGATTTAATTATTATGTTGTGCAGAAATGAACATAAATAAGTTAATGATACATAAACTCATTTAAATCAAAATGCTAGAATTTAATTTGGACAATTTTGACCAGTATTGCATTGGATTATTTCTGCACAATACAATTCTAACCATAGCAAGTTTGATATAGTATTCTCAAAGAGAAACCTTTAAATACTTACAAATTAAAACAAATATATGGACACAACTTGCAAATAAACTTTCTTTTGTGGCATGTAAGAATGTGCCTACTGAGAAACCTTTTAGCAGGATATCTGAAGTGACACAAATCACACTCAAAGGTACCATATGCCTGAAAATAATAGTCATAAATTGAAAATGCTTTTAACAATTGCTGTTGTTAAGATGTTACTTAGAATTGATACATCGCAAAAAACATTAGGCTGTTAAAATGGCCACATTCCTCAAGATCAAAGGTTTGGCTATTACAGTTCTTAATACCATTCTACAGGGAAAATGAATTTATAATTTTATTATTAAAACTAAGAAAACAATTCACTATGTCACTCACATCAGTGTGCTTCTTCAAATGATTTTTATATGCAGTCTCATATTCAAATCCCCTGTAACATAACTCACATTTGTGTGGGCATACATTGTAATTATATGATTCTTTCCTAAGCAACATTTCTTTTTTTGCCTCTTCTGGCGTCAACAATACTACAGTACCAAAATCCTCATAAAACTTGATATCAAATTCATTGTACTTCTTTTTGAACTTTCTTTTTAGAGTCTTTGAGAAGCTTATTTAAAGGTTCAAAGTCAGAAGAATCACTTGCATCCTGTTTATTTACATTATCGGTTATTTTTCTTTTCCTTGTGTTTATTTTTTTCTTTGCTTTAGTTGGTTTGTTGATTTTGTTTAAAGCTTTTTTATTTTCTTTCATAGATATACTAGTGTCTGAAGAATTATTGTCATTTGTAAATTCAGTAGCATTTGAAATTTTGTTATATTCTTTTGTTGTTATAACACTTTTTGAGTTTTCATTATTTTCTTTAGGAGACTCACAAAGGTCTGAATAGACACTTTCTTCTTCTGATTCAAGATATTCTTCTATCATTTCACACTCATCACCACAATCATATTCCTGTGTAATTTCTGCAGTCTGTCTATTATGAATATTTTCATTTTCTTCTGTTTGTATATTGTTGCTCACCATAGTGACATAATTTTTATTAACTCCATTCTTTGATTGGCAGTTTTGAACTTCATCAACTGTTTGATTTATTTCACTATTGTGTGTACTATGTATCTTGTTATCTATACTTTCAACACTTGCAATTTCCTTTGATTCCTTTTCACTGTCAAATTCATTATTTGTCAAAATCATAGAAGAAAATGATAATTTTGATGATAATTTCAGAATTTTACGATCAACATTTTTGAATATCTCTTCGGTTATCTGAAAAAGAACATTACATTAAAAAAAGCACAATAGTATTTACACATTATTATATCATAAATTTGTATTTATCTTAAGCCTATTTTATATGGGATATTGTTGCTGCTGTTTACGAACAAGTGTTAACCATCAAAATCAGCTGCTTGTATCCAGGTTCATGATTATACTGAAACACTTACATCAGGGTCATCCTCCACCAATGTAGACAATATAAACTGTGCTTTTCGACATCTCAACTTGAACTCTTGAAATTTGCATACCAATCTGGCACATTCAAAACAAACATAACTGTATTTCTCAAAAGTCTGAAATATAAATGAAACCTCTCTGTTTATCAATGTCAAAGTGAGAAAATTGTTAAAAAGTATGTTTACTTTTTTTATACTCATTTTAATGAATTTGTAGTGAGTATTAGATAAGTTTCTAAAACTACGTTAATATGACTCATTTTTCAAGGACCCTTTATCAAGGACTCTTACTGACCATAGTTAAATCATTATCCCATTTACAAAAGTTATAAGCAATTTGCTTCTTTTCAATTTTTTCAAGCTAAACTTATGTTGCGTAGTTAAAATACATACATGATCTGATTATTAAACTTTTTAACTTACAGGAATTCCGAGAAAACGCGAAAATATTTGTCCCAATGTGCATATAGATTTACTTGTAGGCTTTGTAGATAAATAAAATAATTTCACATCGGTCACTAAACACGCCGAACAGCATTTGAAATTACTCATGATTAACTGTTATTTCGGAATATCCTGTTATGTTCTCTGATGCACTAAATAATGTAATAAATCTTTGTTTTGTGTATAAATTCAGTTTCAGTGAAAGAATCCCACAAGTCAAAAATGTTCTGTTTACAAGGTGAAACATAAGAAACTTCTTCAAAGATTGTTCTTCGTCAATTCAATAAGTCGATAGTTTTTTTTATGGTTGTGGCAAAAAGGGGTTATCAAAGAATATTTATAACACTACAAAAATGCGTGTCTTGAAGTAAATAATATAAGAGTACTGCGCAACAAATATACTAGTAACGCGCAAAGCCCGCCATCAGAATAAACGAGACGCCATTTTGCAAAATGTCATACTTGACATAAGTCATAGGCTGGACATATTTTTTTTCGGTTCTGAATTCAGATCTGACCTACGCTCTGAATTTCATTCTTAACGCCGCGCCGTGGCTCATCCTTCACTCAGTTTATGACGGTGGTGATTCCCAATTAAATTTCGGCCAAGGCGACCAATCTCAACTAAGTACGCAGGAGATATTGTAGTGCACAAACGTGTGCGCAATACACGGGGGAACTCTTTGTTCCTTCACTATCATAGTCCGGTAAGACGCAAGGAGAATTTTTTAGACACTTTTCCTGCCCTCACACCCACCACAACTATTGTAAGCCAGAATCAGCAGTGGCACGCATTTTATGACATCGAGCGGTGAAACTCGGCGAGTCTCAGGGGAAAATGTTTTTATCTCGAAACGAAATTAATAAAATAGAAAGATAGAGAAGAGTTGCAAATATTAATTGTCCACTTTCCTTCATAGCATAGGGGGAAAAATAATGAACCAAAGAGGCAATTAATATCTTTTTATTCAAACACGAGCCGCGGCTTGTCATGTTAAATTATTTACATATAATATGCTAACCACTCAAGCAAGCGTTTGATGCGAACTGCGTTAAACGGTATTGTTATCGGCAACACGCTCCCGTATTGACGGTACTTTGATACGCGCCAAAAAAAAACTTATTCTATAGTTAGGAATGGGCATGGACATGGGGTAAGGATAATAAAATACGATACGAGTAATTCTGTCATGAAATGGTACTTGTAGCTTGTACTTTTATTATATACTGAAATGTAATATTAATAGGTAATAATATTACATTTCAGTATATAATAAAATTATTCAAAAATAAAATTCCTTTGTAGTATAATATATTTTAATACTGAGGTAGATAGGTAATTTATAAAATACTAAATAAAATAGTTAAAATCATTATGAAACTCCAGTAGGATAAAACACATTAACGCATTAGTATTGCAAAATATAAGATATTACTCATAAGGTCAACTTATGTGTATTGGGCCGCCTTTTCAGTGTTTTTCCGTTTGCTTCTGTCCTTTTTCGGCCATGGAACTTTATTATGGACGTATTTTATATGCAATTTGCGGTCGCAGGGATTAATGAAGCCTTTGTCACATATTGTACATTTGTGTGGACGTATGTTGAGGTGAGCCTGCAATAAGAAAAATAATATTTAAGTATTTCATTGACGCTATGCTATTAAGTATACTGGGTGTAAGAACATTTTCTATCACAAAGACCTAGTGTTAAGAATCACTAGCATTACCACCTGTCTGTTTTTGGTTAGTGGTTCTCTTATACTTTACATAGTCCGTATTATCGGATATCTATATATATATAAAAAATCAATTGCTGTTCGTTAGTCTCGCTAAAACTCGAGAACGGCTGAACGGATTTATCTTATCTTGGTCTTGAATTATTCGTGGAGGTCTAGGGAAGATTTAAAAGGTGAGAAAAATTCGAATAATTGCCGGGAAAATCCTCAAAACAGCATTTTTCTATTTCCCATACAAACGTTTTCTAACTAATACGTAGAGTCAATTTGAGCTTTATTGCTATTGTATAAAGTTCACTGTTGTCTAAGCAATGTAGGTGTGTTCCTAACATCAAAGCAGTGTGCGTTGGAGCACAGAATATAATAATGTAATGTCGCGTTCTGAAACTCAACAAAAGTGATATCGCGGACCCGACTAAATTGAACAGTCGCAAAATTTAATATATCATTAGTTATTTGGTTGGCTTCACGATATTATTTCTTTTGTTATACTTTAAAATGCATGTTTTCGTTATGGACAATTTTTGAGCTACTTTTGCATATCTATACTTATAATAAATTTGTAGAGAGGTCAATTCTGTACATGAAATATATTTCCAAAAATAACTGGGGGTGATTAGGGGATCGATACTGATGCCAAAAATGCAATTAGTAAAATTTTTGTCTGTCTGTCTGTATAACCGTTATAGAAACAAAAACTACTCGACGGATTTTAACTTAACTTGGTACAATTATTTTTCATACTCCTGAGCTGGTTATAGTATACTTTTCATCACGCTACAATTAATAGGAGCATAGCAGTGATGGAAAATGTTGGGAAAACGGGAGAAGTTACTCCATTTTTAAGCTCCCGTCATTTCGTGTGCAACCTTAATGGTTAAAAGTTCCTTCGATTTCACCAGGATCCCATCATCAGACCCTGACCGGACAATCGGACCACCTGCATACCACCATAAATTAAAAAAACATCCCGACAAATTGAGCACCTTCTCCATTTTTGAAACCCGAAATCCACGCGGGCGAAGCTGCGGGCGGAAGCTAGTATGCAATAAATGTAAATGTTACCGACCCGCACTCCGCGCACGCGTGCGGCCGCTCGCCCGCGTGCGCGCGCTGGTGTGGGTGTGTGGGTGTGTGGGTACCTTCATGTGCTTGTTGAGTCCGCTGCGGTGCGTGAAGGAGCGCGCGCAGAGGCGGCAGGCGAGGCGCGCGCGGCGCTCGTGGTGGAGCGCGCGGTGCGCCGCGAGCGCGCCCGCCGCGCCGAACCGCGACCCGCACTCCGCGCACGCGTGCGGCCGCTCGCCCGCGTGCGCGCGCTGGTGTGGGTGTGTGGGTGTGTGGGTGTGTGGGTACCTTCATGTGCTTGTTGAGTCCGCTGCGGTGCGTGAAGGAGCGCGCGCAGAGGCGGCAGGCGAGGCGCGCGCGGCGCTCGTGGTGGAGCGCGCGGTGCGCCGCGAGCGCGCCCGCCGCGCCGAACCGCGACCCGCACTCCGCGCACGCGTGCGGCCGCTCGCCCGCGTGCGCGCGCTGGTGTGGGTGTGTGGGTGTGTGGGTGTGTGGGTACCTTCATGTGCTTGTTGAGTCCGCTGCGGTGCGTGAAGGAGCGCGCGCAGAGGCGGCAGGCGAGGCGCGCGCGGCGCTGAGCGCGCGGTGCGCCGCGAGCGCGCCCGCCGCGCCGAACCGCGACCCGCACTCCGCGCACGCGTGCGGCCGCTCGCCCGCGTGCGCGCGCTGGTGTGGGTGTGTGGGTGTGTGGGTGTGTGGGTACCTTCATGTGCTTGTTGAGTCCGCTGCGGTGCGTGAAGGAGCGCGCGCAGAGGCGGCAGGCGAGGCGCGCGCGGCGCTCGTGGTGGAGCGCGCGGTGCGCCGCGAGCGCGCCCGCCGCGCCGAACCGCGACCCGCACTCCGCGCACGCGTGCGGCCGCTCGCCCGCGTGCGCGCGCTGGTGTGGGTGTGTGGGTGTGTGGGTACCTTCATGTGCTTGTTGAGTCCGCTGCGGTGCGTGAAGGAGCGCGCGCAGAGGCGGCAGGCGAGGCGCGCGCGGCGCTCGTGGTGGAGCGCGCGGTGCGCCGCGAGCGCGCCCGCCGCGCCGAACCGCGACCCGCACTCCGCGCACGCGTGCGGCCGCTCGCCACGCGTGCGCGCGCTGGTGTGGGTGTGTGGGTGTGTGGGTGTGTGGGTACCTTCATGTGCTTGTTGAGTCCGCTGCGGTGCGTGAAGGAGCGCGCGCAGAGGCAGCAGGCGAGGCGCGCGCGGCGCTCGTGGTGGAGCGCGCGGTGCGCCGCGAGCGCGCCCGCCGCGCCGAACCGCGACCCGCACTCCGCGCACGCGTGCGGCCGCTCGCCCGCGTGCGCGCGCTGGTGTGGGTGTGTGGGTGTGTGGGTGTGTGGGTGTGTGGGTACCTTCATGTGCTTGTTGAGTCCGCTGCGGTGCGTGAAGGAGCGCGCGCAGAGGCGGCAGGCGAGGCGCGCGCGGCGCTCGTGGTGGAGCGCGCGGTGCGCCGCGAGCGCGCCCGCCGCGCCGAACCGCGACCCGCACTCCGCACACGCGTGCGGCCGCTCGCCCGCGTGCGCGCGCTGGTGTGGGTGTGTGGGTGTGTGGGTGTGTGGGTACCTTCATGTGCTTGTTGAGTCCGCTGCGGTGCGTGAAGGAGCGCGCGCAGAGGCGGCAGGCGAGGCGCGCGCGGCGCTCGTGGTGGAGCGCGCCCGCCGCGCCGAACCGCGACCCGCACTCCGCGCACGCGTGCGGCCGCTCGCCCGCGTGCGCGCGCTGGTGTGGGTGTGTGGGTGTGTGGGTGTGTGGGTACCTTCATGTGCTTGTTGAGTCCGCTGCGGTGCGTGAAGGAGCGCGCGCAGAGGCGGCAGGCGAGGCGCGCGCGGCGCTCGTGGTGGAGCGCGCGGTGCGCCGCGAGCGCGCCCGCCGCGCCGAACCGCGACCCGCACTCCGCGCACGCGTGCGGCCGCTCGCCCGCGTGCGCGCGCTGGTGTGGGTGTGTGGGTGTGTGGGTGTGTGGGTACCTTCATGTGCTTGTTGAGTCCGCTGCGGTGCGTGAAGGAGCGCGCGCAGAGGCGGCAGGCGAGGCGCGCGCGGCGCTCGTGGTGGAGCGCGCGGTGCGCCGCGAGCGCGCCCGCCGCGCCGAACCGCGACCCGCACTCCGCGCACGCGTGCGGCCGCTCGCCCGCGTGCGCGCGCTGGTGTGGGTGTGTGGGTGTGTGGGTGTGTGGGTACCTTCATGTGCTTGTTGAGTCCGCTGCGGTGCGTGAAGGAGCGCGCGCAGAGGCGGCAGGCGAGGCGCGCGCGGCGCTCGTGGTGGAGCGCGCGGTGCGCCGCGAGCGCGCCCGCCGCGCCGAACCGCGACCCGCACTCCGCGCACGCGTGCGGCCGCTCGCCGCGTGCGCGCGCTGGTGTGGGTGTGTGGGTGTGTGGGTGTGTGGGTACCTTCATGTGCTTGTTGAGTCCGCTGCGGTGCGTGAAGGAGCGCGCGCAGAGGCGGCAGGCGAGGCGCGCGCGGCGCTCGTGGTGGAGCGCGCGGTGCGCCGCGAGCGCGCCCGCCGCGCCGAACCGCGACCCGCACTCCGCGCACGCGTGCGGCCGCTCGCCCGCGTGCGCGCGCTGGTGTGGGTGTGTGGGTGTGTGGGTGTGTGGGTACCTTCATGTGCTTGTTGAGTCCGCTGCGGTGCGTGAAGGAGCGCGCGCAGAGGCGGCAGGCGAGGCGCGCGCGGCGCTCGTGGTGGAGCGCGCGGTGCGCCGCGAGCGCGCCTGCCGCGCCGAACCGCGACCCGCACTCCGCGCACGCGTGCGGCCGCTCGCCCGTGTGTACGCGCTGGTGGTACCGCAGGAAACACTGCCTCTGACAAATTATAATTCAAATATTTATGAAACACCAACTAAAACTATTACAATTACAGGATTTTGTGTTCCTTTTTAAGTATAGCAATACTTGTATTAGAAGACACTGCTCTTCCATATCCACTGTAAATATACCATTACTTTCACACAATACAGTACGTAATTATACCGTAACCGTTAACAGTATAAATAAATATTTTTCATACATGTATCTGTTCATGTTTATGTCAATATTGTACTTAATAGAGAACGTTGATAATTCTGTCTGTACTTTAAAAAAAGAAAATACTTATTACTCCTTATAATAAAACCTTCGGATACCTTAAACATACGGCCACATATTTCACATACAAATGGCATTTGATTCTCCAAATCCAACTTCTTCGCGACGTCAGTCTCAGGGTGCTGTGACGTCATGTGCGATTTGTACTCGTTGCGATCAGACAACCATTTGTCGCACTGTGAACAAAAACCAATCAATTTATATTATGTAGTTTTTATGTGGTATGTTTCTCCGCAGTCATTATTGGCGGGGATTCCTGCGATTGGGATTCTGGAAACCCCCCGCTTGTCGAGTGCGGAGATCTAGAACCCTTGCTGCCAACACCTGGAGATACCTGCGAATGGCATACAATAAACTCCTTGTTTAACGACAGCAGTCCCCTAGGAGTTTGAAGGGGATTTTGGAAAGGAATGATGGGGGAAGGAAATATTATATAGTTAACATGACCAAAATATACCATAATCGTTAATAACTACAGTGATATTTATTAAAAAGCGCATACAAGGACGCGATTGGCGATAGCCCTTCGGCAAATACAGGAGACCCTACATTAAAAGCACGGCAACTTTACTTGTATGTACACATTAGTGATGTAACGAATGTCATTTTTTGAACATTCGCGAATGCGAATGCGAATGCGAATATCTGCTACCGACATTCGCGAATGCGAATGCAAATATTTAGTTTTTGTTCAAATTTGGCGCCAATTTTCTATGATGATTATCTAAATTTTATTATTATCTAAGATGATAATTATTTAAACATTAAAAAGTTATGTAAAGACTGATAAAAAAATTATAGAAGATATTGTTTTTGTTTCTTTCAATTGCTTTTAATTTCTTAGTTGCTATTGTGTTACAAGTTCTATGGGGAATTACATTTTTAAGCTTTATTAAAGTAAACGAAATAATTGTGTTTATTTTTAAAGTTTAATATTCCTCTATTGTTATTATTTAAGTTTAATTACTAACTTAAAAACATGATAAATATAGTTAATTAATTGGTATGTTTTAAGAAAGAGAGGTATTTTTCTTTGAGAATCTATAATTTTTTGTTTGTTTGTTTAGACTATATTTATAGTTTATTGTAGAAGTATATTGTTTTAGTTTAGATTTTGATTTTATTAACCTACTATTACACACACAGTATTACGAATATTATCTCGAAAGGGGTATGCAGAGGCGCAACCAGGGCACACACTTTTCGCCAAGTGTGTTCCGTCTAATAATGTGACAGGGGCGAGCCTATCGCTATGTCGGGCACAAATTTCACACTCCGGGCTGATACTGAGCAGAAAAATCCAAATATCACTTTGCCCGATCCGGGATTCGAACCCAGGACCTTAGAGCGCTGCCGTACCGCACATGCAGTAGAACTATGCCACCGAGGCAGTCTACTATTATCTTCAAATATTTTTTTTCAGATATTGACATTCGCAAAACATTCGCAGAAATTTTGCGAATGCGAATATCCAAAAATATGCGAATATTCGCGAATGCGAATGCGAATATTCGTTACATCACTAGTACACATCTACAACTTATCGTATTACTACTTTGCTTACTAACCGCCATTTTGAATAAACGATCCCAATCGTTTTTACAATCTATCTCAAAATGGACCAATCAAAACATATTTCTTTTTGACATGATACAAATGAGTTATTTTGATTGGTTCATTTCGGAATCGGATTGAAGATTGAGATTGGGATCGTTTATTGAAAACGGCCTTAGTGTTGAATCAGGGACCGTTCAAGTATTATGTAACGTAATTTGGAGGGGGCGAGGGGTCTCGTAAAACGTTACGACTTACGATGCGTTACAGGGGCGGCAGGGGGGATTCGTACAATGCGTTATGTGACATTGTTTTTTTTTTATTTTAAAACAATAACAGAGGTATTTTAGCGACTTGCCAGTACTTTGCGTGACATAATTATGATTAGGAAAAAAAATGACACTTTACAGTTACGTAACTTTTGGAGGGGTGGGCGAGGGCGTACACCAAAATGTTACGACGCGTCACATGGGGGGTCTAAAAATCTTCAAAAATTGCGTTACGTAATCCTTGAACGGCCCCTAAGCAAACTACAAGAATACTTACAATACTGCAAGCCGCGGGAAGTTTAAGTTGTTCAAGTCTGGATGACTGTTTGCGGGCGTGTATCTTCGAATGAGATTTCAGTTCTTCGACGTTGGGAAATGTTTCACCGCAATGCTTGCAACCATTACTAAAGTATTAAAAATAACAATCATTTAAAATTATACTATCACAAAAAGTACAACTTACTTCACTAAAAAGTTTATGTTTTTGTCGCCGTTGTAGGTTCGCAACGTATTGCCGTGAGGAAAATACACACATACACGCACGCACGCACGCACGCAGGCCCACAAGCACGTACGCACGCACGCACGCATGAAGGGATAAGTGGCGCAACCAGCTGATATTTTCGCCAGTATGTTTTTCCCGATGCGAGCATTTCGTCTTATCGGGCAAAAGCTCTAGAGTTTGGGCTGTTGACCTACTACCACTTCGATCGACACCGAGGTAGTCTAACAAGTTTAATAATTATTCTAATAACATATTTACTCTAATTACGTTATGTATTCATTAAGTACCTGACATTGTGTTTCGAGGAGAGCACCAAATGTTTCTTCCACGCCATCTCAGTGGAGAAGTGAATGCCACAGTCTTCGCATTTTGGACCCTGTTTACTGTTTACATCCTGTAAATAATTTTCCATTACCCTTTAAGTCGCAATAAAAGCGAAATACTTATATGCAGTACTATAATTCGTACTATATTCTGAGTGATGGGTGATGTTGCTATTTTATTAAGGCAGGCGTTCACCCCGTAGATATTGACAGCAAAAATGTACACATTAGAACAAAGGTTTTTTTTCTTGGCAGCAACTTATTTTTATTCCTTTATTATTTCTTCGTTTATTAAAATTGAGCGATCTACTGCCTCATTTAATCAGAAAAAAATAATAACCATAATACATTAAAATATTTTGGCACAAATTTGTCTATGTATGTAAAAAACCGGCCACTTCGAACAGTTAGATGTGGGTATGTTTAGAAGAGCCTTACGTGCAGCAGGTGTAGATGACAGTGATGATGATTATGGAGGAAAATATATAGTCTAACCAGGAAAATAAATATACCTTCTTAGGTGAAATATTGCTTTTTCGTTTTAAAATGAACATAGTACAGGAAATTAGTTCCATAATTTAGCACAACATGGCGACGAGTTTAATTTTATTAGCAAGACTATAATAACGATAATAAGGTCACAAACCTGCCTATGAAGTTTCATGTTATGAGAGTACAGTCCTCGTGGAGTGGCGAATGTACTTCCACATAACTCACACACGCACTCCGTGACGTGTTTCAACCGTTTGTGCATTAGCAAACTGTTCGGCATGCTGTAAGCAACCGCGTGTATGCTCAGGCCGTATACTTGATAGACCTCACACAACCGAAGGAGGTAGAGGGGGGGGATCAGAGCTTATTTATTACAGGTCATAACAGCCTACTCGAGATGGGTAGAATTATTTTAATTCGAAATATTATGATTAATTCAAGTGCGGCACGAGAGGGTGCATTTTTAACAATGATTAGAAATCGATAGGTTAATTAATCGATATTTTTGTCATTCCAAATATTTTATACAATCAAATATAGAAAAAAAATTGTTAATTTAAGTAGTGAAAAGATTATTTACATCACTTGCTATTATATATTATAATAAAACTTCATGCATTTGTTCTCAAAATGTCTACTGTCTATGAAAAATTGTATGCTTACCTAAATACTTCCGTACATTCATTGCAAGGATATTTCTTTCCTTTATGCATGCTCACATGATTTTTAGCTTGGTGTCTGAAAAATATGCAAGTAGTGGCATGAGCCTAGAAAGTTATTTTTTACCACTTTTATTTTAATTTGTTGGAGCCATCACAGTAAATAAAGTCTGTTATTTTTAATCATAAATGTTTAAATAGCCATCCATACACTCGCATACCCAATTTTTGACACTTGATCATTCAAATTGCGAATTTATACGTCCGCGCCTTAAAACTATGTTTAATGCAGCTTAATCTGGTTGCGATGGTTGCCGGCGACCAAAACGACCAAGGATGATAAATAAATATTAAAATGAGGTTTTTAGGCATTTAAATAACTCACGTGCAATTACAGACATATGAACACAGTTTGCATGAAAACTTCCGTTTGTGGCAAGCCAGCCTGTGCTTACTGAGAAACTTCTGCTCGGGGAATCTTAAGTGACAGAGGTCACATTCATATTCACCATACTTCTGAAATAGGGATTATCATGTAATTCATTTGTACTTACTCAAGATACTGTTATTCTAATCTTGTGATTGTATTAAACATTACTCATCGGTTTTTATATCGACTCAAGATATTATACCATTGATTTAAAAATTCACAGAAGTTTAACCTTACCTAAGTTGAATTACTATCTATGTTTGATGAAGTTATCAAGTCAATCAAATCAATAATAGTATTAGCATCCAAAGAGTCACTTACAGCACTATGCCTCTTCATATGATTTTCATAAGCCGTCTTAGCTTCATATCCTTTGTAACAAAATTCACATTTATACTGATTCATTTTATAATTCGCAGATTCTTTTCTAAGCAAAAGTTCCTTTTTTGCATCCTCCGGTGTCAAAAACAAAACTGTAGCATAATCTTGGAAAAAACTTATGTTGAAGTTTCTGGGATATTTCTTTTTATCAGCATTATTTTCATTTTTATTAAGTCTTTTGGATACCTTGGATAGTGGTTCATCATCACAAATATCATTTTCTATATCTACGGTTTTTATTTTAATTTTTCTTTTCCTAGCTTTATGTTCATTTTTGGCTTTTCGTGGTTTACTTCCTTTTGTAGAAACAATAGTGTCCGAATGATGGCTATCTTCTGAATAATGAGTCTCTACAGGTTCATCATACTCATTTAAAATATTTACTGTGCTTGTATCAAGTATATTTATATTTTCTTCATATTGCACACCAGCATTTATTGTAACAGTGGCCTCATTTTTAATTAGCTTGTTTTGTAATACATTTTCTAATTTTGGATTAATACTAAATTGTTTATTGTCTAATTCAATATCATCTGATAAAAGTGTCTACAACTTTTACAGGAGATATTGAAAATTTTGATGATAGCTTGTAAAAAACTCTATCAATGTTTTGAATTACGACATTTTTAATCTGAAAGGACAATGAACATTATTAAAATAATATAAGAAAATAATTAATATTTATAAAAAGATTTTTTTTGTTAATATTGAGAAACTTATACATTGAATGCTTAGTATTAGTATAGAAAGATAATTTTACTATACATACTTCAGAGTCATCAGCTCCAGCCACCAAAGACATTAAAGATTGAGCCTTATGACATTTGGATTTGAACTCATGGTACTTATATAAAAGTCTTGTACATTCAAAGCACACATGCTGAGTTTTGTTGATATTCTAAAATGGAAATTGGTCAATAAATAAACTTCTATATAATAATAATACCAGCCCTGTATTATATATACTGTCCCACTGTTTGTTGTGTTTCAGAGATTTCACATACTCAAAATTCCTATAGAGAACTTCTCAGCTATGCAAGTTTACTCACAATATTTTCTTTCACCATTAAAGTAAGTGATAATTCAAAAAGGATATCCACATAACTTAGAAAAGTCAGAGGTGTGTGCCCTTGAATTTTTAATCTACGGATATTTGTCTTGGCAGTCCGTTCCACACCCAACTAAGCTAAAAAAATCTATATAAAAATACATAAACCTATCATGGTTATCACTATTCAGGGTTTGAATTAATAAATATCATTAAAAACGTATCCATTGTAAAATAAGTTTTGTGCGTATATAAAATATATTTTTAACAACTTTAAACAAACCTTGATAGTTCTAAATTTTTAAGATGCAAAGGAAGACTAAGTAGAAGTAGTGTGATTAACTGAAGCTCTTTCACATGTTTTACTCGTGGGTGGATTTATTTGGCATATGAATTGAAAAGCCTTTGATTTTATTATGACTTTCTAATTGAAGATTACAACACTAACATTCTGTTTTTTTTTTATAATAAGGGACATGGGCTGGTAAAGCATCTTGTTTTTAATTTAAAAAAATAAAAACTTACATTGATTTGAAGTAGTTGCGAATAAATATCTCCCAGTGTAATTATAGGATTGCTCGAAAACTTTTCAGATAAACAATACATTTTCACATCAGTCACTAAACACGCCGCACAGTATTTAAATTTAACCATTATCATAAAAATATCTCTTTTCTTTCATAAAATGAATTTCCAAACTAAACGAATAGTAAAGATTGAAATCTATGATTGAAATTGGATTGAAAGCTTGAAGGCATAGATTTTTATCAATACAAAAAGCTGTCAAGTGCGGTGTTGCCAACGCTTTTATTTATTCGAACCTGCAAAAATGTAAGCACCTGAAATATTTTTCTATAACGTTTTAGTAACGTTAACGTTTTCACTACTGTTTTTGATTAGATGTGACAAAAGGAGTAAAATGATTTAAGAACACTCTTCTTCCTTCGACTAAATCTTATACACAAATTCACTAAACGAATAATAATAATTTCACTATATTTGTAAAACTGATCAAGTGTAACTGTTGTATGAATCCAAAAATGGTTTTGAATCTGAAGCGCAAGGTAGAAATTTGGAGGTATTGCAAGTATCCCAACTCGACGTTAACAGTGATATCACATATTATGTGTAAAAGTTATAAGTTGTTGCCAAATTTTATTACCTATTGATTGATAGCACAACACAAGCCAATTTTATTTTTATTAACAGGTCTTATTTCATTAACTTGAAGGAACTACCGAAGTGATAATAAATTAAATTTAAATCGTTAAGTACAATTAACTGTTTTATTTAACTCTCGGATGATAAACAATCGTGCTAGAAGGAAAATGTCCTGAAGGTGTGAGGGATGTGATCGTACGGATTGTCAACAGCACGGTCTCGCAATGCGGCAGACAAGTGACAACGGCCACGCAGCGCGAAGGGCTCAAAATTTTCTGCACAGCTCGCCCATCTACTAGCAACTGAAAAAAATACATTTCTTCACATCTGTCTTTTCTAAGACATAAGCAGAAGTAAAAACATTCTGTGCACCCATTGGGCTAACCGTTTTCAATAAACGATCTCAATCTTAATTTTACGTTTCAAATCCGTTAATAAACAAATAAAAATACTTAATATTTTGTAAGCATGAATAATAATTTTGTTCTCATTAATCCACGTTAGTGATAGATCAAAAAAGCAATTGGGGTCGTTTATTAGAAACTGCGGTAAGTAATAAATTCACAGATTTTACCCAAAACATGGCAGTTGCGGTTTTATTTGGCTTTTTAAATATAGAGCGGAAAAGATATAGGGCTACGAAAGTTTTGTCCGGCAGAATTTACATTTACCTATGTAGATCGAATTTAACGAATACCGAGTAGGTTAGTTTAACTTCACAAAGAAAGAAGATGTAATTTATCCTGACATATTGAAAAGACGATTGCTCGCAATATGATAGCAACTCGGATCTATCATATCTATCACTTTCGAATTGAGTACAGAATGATTGACTTATAATAATTAAATAATTTGAATACCTCATAACCCGTAACGTCGGACGTTATTCGCGGCGCAGTCCATTTAACAATAACCGTGTGGTCGGAAACTCGTTGTAAGCCAAGAAAATTTACTTTGAGCGCTTCGCAGCAGCTTTTGTCGCTCTGTCACAACAATAAATTATGTCAGTACTATGTACTACTTAGAGGTTTTGTTAAAGAGTGATTATAGGATTACCAATATAAAGACCATAATTATGTAAATATATGTATAGACGTGTAGACGTCTTTGCACTATAATTTTAATAAATAATCGGTATAAAGCGTAGGTACACTAGATACTTCATTAGATAATTTATCACTAGGTGTGTATGGTACAAAATACTTGAGTTATAAAATAAATAACGTTGGATACCTTACAATCCATTGCCTTATTTGCATTGCCAAAAGATTCTACGTCATGACGAAATTGATATGGCGTGGAAGTGGAAGTCAATAAATTGGGAAATATATCAATTTTCGTCTGCGAATATAATAAGTAATCAAATATTAATCGAATTTAGAACTCAATTATAATTTATAAACTGATACCTGTGGTAGAAACGTGGTATTTTGTTCTTTATAATCACAGAGTATTTTTTGAGTATTTTGTAAAATAGGCATTCCTAAGAGCTTTTGAACTTCAACCTGCAGATTTTGCTGAAATACAAATAGGCATTTAAATTGATATAACAAGTAAATTTATAACTATAGGTACTAGGAAGTAAAGAAAAAATTACCAAGGCCTCATTTCGACGCGGTGCGAATTTATTTTCATTATTTGATGTTTTGGTTTGTATTGACATGGATCGTACAGCTTGTTTTATGTCCCCTTGTAGTGAAGGAATTATACAAATTCCCTTATTTCTCGCCACTGGTTTGGTTATTAAGTAAAAATTCTTCTTTGAAATCGGCAAAATTTCTAAATTTTTCATTGCTACTGTCTGCAATGCCAAGAAATGTTTAATTGTTATCAGTCACCAGGACTAAATTGTTATAACAATGACCTAAAATTATACTAGTCTCCGATTTAACATGATTTAAAATAAAATTACCCTTTCTCCCGTCAACAAATAACTTGTCGAGAGCGAAAAGGCGTCAGTAGATGCTTCTTCGTACTTTTTACCTTGTAGTGCAGTTTGTGTAGAAGCGATAGTTTTCATCACACGATTGGATGTAGTCGTGCTTTGACCTTCTTTTGATATTTTTATGATCTGTTTCAACGTTCCGGTATTACATTTGTTTGTTTTCTTAATACCTCGTATTTTTCTATTACATTCATTTAATCTTTTTTTGTTGCTTTTCACGTTATATAAATGGCTAAATTCTCCAGGGCTTTCTGGTTTTCCTTCGTCTAGAATTCTATCATTTGAAACATTGAAGACTGACCAATTTTCAATTTGGGTGCATCGTTCTTTTCTATCATGGCCTTTGAAATCATTAGAAAAGGAGAATAATAACCTTTTTTGTTCGGTGTATTTGTTTTCGAGAGGTATGTCATCTTCATGTTCAGGTTTGATATCACTCGATTCCGGACTGAGGCAAATTACATCATCTTCTTTACTTTCCATCACTTGTAAAATGTTATCACTAAATAGCGAAGCGTGCGATGCCTTTAATTTCTGTGTAATACTCTGAAATTCATTGTTAGCACGTTGATATTTATCTAAAACTTTCAATAATTCTAATGAAAAAGCCCTCGCACGGTGCAGTGTTTTTTGTACTCCTTCATAATAAGCGTCGTTATTGAATAAATCTTCTACCGGCTTGTCACGTAAGTTCAGTGAATGATCATCGATGTACTGAGAATATGATAGATTTTCATCGCTATTTCGTAGTAGATTTGTATTGTCTGCAGAATTATTTTTTGAATCGTAATCAATAGAACTACTGTGTTTATTACAGGGATAATTTAGATCGTATTGTGATACATCCATTTTTTTTGTCCAGTACTGGCGCCCATATATTTCTTGGGATATATTTTCAGTTTTGTGATTCCTTGAGTTGTTTATTGAAACGTCTTCTATTTCTTCTCTAGAAAAATAATATTTATTCTCAGATTCAAAACTGTGGTGATGACGATTTTCATTAACAATGAAAGTATTTGCATTGTGAGTTTGTTTGATTTTCTGAGCCATATTTATATTTTTATCATTCGGATATGGGTTTGCAGCTTCGTAATATTGATCAGACTCTTGATTAATTTGTCCATCTGCTTGGGATGATCCAGGAAATGGAGTAAAATAATCATAGGAACCACATCCTGAATCACCGGAATTGTTACATAGTTTATCCTCAGTCGCAACCGGTGCTGCTCTGCTGTATTTATAATTTTTAGAATCAGCTAACACAGATCCATCAGACGCATTGGTTCTACAATGTGCGTAATTTGTTTTAGAACACTGCACATAAATGTTTCTTGTTTGGCTTGTAGTGTTATGTTTGCAAATATTAGTATCTATACTCTTAAGCTGTACCTTATCTTGGTATTTATCGTATTTGCTTTGAGGAAAAAGGTGTGTTTCTTTATTAGAAGTACATGATTCTATGCCATTTCCTAGAAGGTCGTTTTGTGGATGTCCACTGCAAGTATCATTTTGAGAAGTTATATTTAAATGGAATAGTTTTGTGCTAGAAAGGCTACCAAAATCTTTAACAAACAATTTATCACCATTATAGTTCTTACTGTTGTCCCGATGAATTTCACATGAGAACGAAGATGGTGTTAATGGTTCTGCCTTTTTAATAGGATAGATAGATTCTTTACTTTCATGAGCGCATAGTTCACAACTATATTTCCTGCAGCGGCAAACATCTCCTGCACAAGTTATAGACTTGATGCATTTGATGCATTCGCAAGAACTGCATCTACAAGATTTCCTGGTACAATTTCGTTTGATAACATTGACGCACGATTTAAATTTGTTGTCGTCTTTCATTACACTTTCACAATTTATGCAGTCGCACACGCTACATTTGCAGCTTTTAGGCGTTGTTGTAGACTTGCTTCGATTGTGCATTTTGTTAACACATATCAGACAGTCGCATGGAGTACATTTACATACATTAGAATTCAACTTCGCAAGACATTGAATTTTATCTTTAAACAACCGTGAAGATTTAATACTGTCCACTGCATTTTCTTTACAATTGCATATAACACATTCGCATACTTCGCAGCTACATTCTTTTTGATGGCTAGTATTATTGTATATGTTCGGTACAGTGGCATACATGGCAATAGTGCTATTTCTAAGCAGATTGCTTTTAGTACTTCTTATAATTTTGTTTTCTGTAATTATAGTACGAATGTCATAATCACGAACGTCTTTCTCAATTGGCTTTACCATAACTCTGCTACGTCGTAGACATTTGCAAGTTTGAGCACCATCAGCAATACAAGCTTCGCTGTCACAAGTTTCACAATGGCAACGAGGGTGTCTATTTACATTGGTTTCTGCTTCTCTCACATAAGTCCTAGGTATGCCGTATCCCCTACATTCCAGGCACTCGCATGGGGAACAGTCACAATAGTGACGTTGATATTCCTCGCCCACTGGTGCTACTATAAAAGTCTTAAGAACTTTAAGGGACATGGCTTTGCATTCCAAACACTGGCAGGGTTCGCAACTGCATGATTTTGCATAGTTCTTTTGGCATTTTATGGAATAACCAGGTGGACAATCGCATATTTGTGGTTCATCAAATTTATTAACTATGCCTTTGCACTGACTCCTTGTACATCTGATGCAAGGGCAACCATCTGGGGGATCCTTCTCAAGACTTTCTAAGTATTGGAACTTCGTCATGAAACTCATACAATCGTTGCAATCGCAAGGCTCACATTTGCACAGATTATTTTTTGGTACTGTTGATGTGCCTACAAGACACTCACAGACTTTGCAGCTACATGCTTTGTATGCGTCTCTGATTTTGTTAAGTACGTCTAATACTAATATTTTATGCGAAGTAGTATCAGAATCTTTGTTAATGATATCATGTAGATTTTCATAAGGTACATCCATTATTTGCGCGCTGAGCTTTGCAGCAGCTGAATCATGTTCTTTTTGTGGGATATCGTTTGCTACATTCTCAACTTGTGTTGAAAGTAGATCGTTAGTATCTTTTTGAGCTACTTCGCCCCCCTTGTCACCAGAGAACATGGCGTTATTTATATGTTTCGATGTAGAACGTGTTTTTGAAGCTTCATTGAATTCGTAAGTAATTTCTCTTTTTACTCTTTCTTTTGCTAAGATATCGTCACCTTCCATGGATGTTTTTACGTCAGTTAAATCACCTTTAGTACTGCCTTTGTGCGGAAAGTACAGACAAGTTTTGGAGTTCTCACACTTCAGACAAGAACAGGGTTTGTTTATTTGTCGTCTTGTAAAACAAACTAGAGAATCACATTGAGGACATGAGCATTCAGGGTTGGGAATCAAATGTTCCGTATTTTCTCCTGAATCTGGAAGGCGAGGTCCTCTTTCTGCCATCTATCTTAGTTTTGTGCCCAATTAGCGACTACACATTCTTTGAGATTCGTTGGAATTAGTAGTAGATGTTTTCATGAGCGATGCTGCGCTGCGACAACATTGGGGGGTTTTTATTACCTGTGAAATAAATATTTTTTAAAGAAAACACACTTTTTTACTTTGAAGTGTAAAACTATAGAGTATGTAATATAGTTATTGGGAATTTATGTTTTTTTTTTAATCTTCTTGTTATGTTACAGCGATGTACCTACTGTTTACGTATGCATTTTGGATTTATATTACAATTATATTATATTTGTTACAAGTTAAAATTTTATAATTTTAATAGGCTGTCAAATCATAACGTCTGCCAAATATTCTTTGACAGCATATTAGAAGAAAAATATATTTTATTTTGTGTTTATCGTTTTCTCCTTTTAAACGTTTGTGATCTTTTTACTAGAATCAAAATACTATTTGTTTTATATTGAATACATCGACGATACAGTCACAATTAATATTCTTTAAGGCAGCTGCTAGTTGGGAATGGATCCAGTTGGAATCAATATTTTAAATAGTTTTGAAAATCATGCCATTGATGACAAATTTATACATACTTAATCGTGCGTCTAAATATTTTACTGATATTTCGCAATTTCCGTTACATGGTTAAAATTGTTTTTAGAAACTGCAATGGTGAAAATATAATAGTAATATGTAGTAATGAACGGCATGAAAGCAATTACACATCTAAGTACTTAAATACTGTATTTACTCCAAACACTACAAAATAACTAAGTACTTTAGGTAAGCATCACAAAGAAAACACTAAGTTGCAGTGTCTTCAATTATTGTTAATATATTTATAATATTTGAGTAAGACTCGATAAAAAAGGGATATGAAATAAAACAGAAATAAATTTAAATAGTCATTTTAATTCATCAATGAAATTTCTTTTCGTAAATAAAACATTTCTAATGAATACAAAATAAAGTAAATACGATCGCTAATTTCCTTGAATGACTCGTTTTGTTAATAACATTGATTCTTCGACGTGTTACAACTTTACACAAACTAAACTGGCTTGCAAGTAAACTATGCAACAACGAGACCACTATCCCCAAAAATTAAGAGAAAACATTTACATTTTAAACAAATTAAACTTCGGTGGAATACATACTATAATAAAATGTACATTTGTGACTATTTCAAACTAATTACATTAAATATGGTCAATCAAATGTTTATTCGACTAACCAACTACGAGATTTACTCTACGTGACAAACTTTTTATTCTCTACTTAATTTAACATTAAAATCGATTCAGTTTTGTTGCAAGCCAGCGTACATAAAACACGATTGGCACAGAAACGACAAGACAAAAAACCAATAAATGTCGAAAACCCATGCGGCATTAATATAATTCGAAAGGTACGATTGTTCGATATGTTTCGCTTACGTTATTATAATCTTATTATGAAATAAGAGTATTATTATTTTCATTATGTTACAATATTTATTTACATTTCGTTAGTTTCTAACGGCTTAACTAATGAAGGCACCAGAGTGAGGTCGGTGGAGGTATACACCTGGAAGAAAAAAATATATTAATTTGATACAATATAATCCATCGTTCCGGCGGAATCAAATAAAAAATGGTAACGTTACTAGAGATATATTATATTTGTCAACGACAGAATAGACCAGTTCAATCAAACCTCCGAAGTCAGAAAACTAATTTGAAGTGGCCGTTTGTCGTTGCATTTCAAATAGTGAGCGACATATTCGGAAGTGCTAACAGTTCCTTCCCCTGTCTTCTCCGCATTATTTGACTTTTAGGTTATAAATTCCAAAGATTCTCGGCAAGCCATTTTAGATCCAAAAAAATCTTTCCCTAACATATACTTACACATAATTCGCACGCACGCGGCGTTCAAACGTCCGTGCTCCAAACTATCGCATTTGTACCCAATGCACAAGATGGACAATTCTGAAATGAAGAACATAATATTTTTATATGTTTAAAGCGAGCAATATTAAGACAGCGAAGGAATAATTACTTACAACAATACTTTCGATCGCATTCGCTAACTGCTCTTCCATGATCTTTACGTCGCCATGGTCCAGAACTTCCTATAACAGAAAAATACATTAATCCGGTTCGAAGGACCAAATAATGTTTTAACATAAACGGGTGAGATTGAATGGCTTATGAAGGCTAGACATAACCTGTCTACACAAAATGTTTAACGTAGGTTCAGCAGTCGTAGCTGAGTGTAGTTATAGATAATTGGCTTAAATTCTAATAAACACAATCTTAAAAAGAACATCGAAAGATGCAATATCTCATTAGTTTACATAACATTTTGTGTACAGTCGACTTTATCTCGTAGTGCATACAGAAAGATCTGGTCGAAGTGCACCCACCTCCTGACAGATCTTGACGGCGTCCGCGAGGTCGGGCAGCGCGGCGCAGAGGCGCGCGGCGGCGCACGCGCAGCTCACGCTCGCCAGCCGCGCCGCGCCCTGCACCACGCCCGCATTACCGCACGCCAGTGGCGCGAAGGTCTCTCCGTCCCGCGCGTACGGGACCGTGTACGTCATTGATGACACTGCGCGCTGCCATTCCTACGGGTAGGAGATTTGCTAGTTTTGTTTGACAAATATCCTAGCTAGACCTGTACTTAATATTATAAATCTTTAAAGGTTTGACTCGATCATATATTTACCAAAAATATTGTAGGTAATACGGTTCAAATGATTTACGTAAAGTTACATACTGATTCTTATAGTACGAAATAAACAAGATTTTATGAGTGACAAAACATAAAACTCTATGTCTGCTATGATAATAGATTTATCTATCAAAATGAACGAGCAATACATTTATGTTATGGCTACCTGATGTATCGCCATGGGATGGAATACTAAGTTATCATAAGAGATATGGTTAAGATGAACCCCAACCATGAAAAGATTATTATCATTAGTACATTCAATGATATTAACTAATACTGTTAAAACGTATTTAGTCACAATTAAATTATTCCAACAAACCTCAACCATACTGACCTCGGTATCAGTCTTTGCATCGGCATCTCCTATAGACCTAACGAGCTCTTTCGATATAGCCATTAAGAGGTAATTTGTAATTTTCGCTTTGGTTTCGTTTGTGATGTCCCTACTGCTAGCCGGGGCGATCTCCTTGCACAGTCTTGTCAGATCTTCATCGACAGTATTGTGGATCCTTTCGAACAGGTCTTCTATTAACTGGCTGACTAGCTGACTCCTCATCGATGGGCAGGAACAACGGGAATCCGAAGTTATATAACTCATGCTGTGATGCATTCGTCCGTAGTCTGTCTTCTTTGGTACGGCGGTGTATATTGAGTAACCTTCGTCTACGTATTCTGTTCTCTCTGGTTTCAGATCTATACGCGACGCGTGGTACGACTGTCGCATCGTTTCGCTCCTCAGTTCTTCCAGCTCCTCAGTCTTGATAGACAATTCGTGACTCAACGTCTTTATTTTCTCATCGCATTTCCTCTTGCATTGATTCAAAGCTTTTTGCGTCAACGCAAGCTGCTTTTCCAGAGATTCAACCTGAGAACACATTTCTTCTTAAAACTGCTTCAAAATCACTTTTCCATGCATATGTACATCGATCCACTTATCGAACATGCACCGGTATTTATGAACGAGCGGACGTAAAAAACGTGTTTCGAGCGACATGCACCATGCACAAAACGCGTTAGCCATAAATAAGACCACATTGAAAGCATTATCAAGTACCAAACCAAAGCAACTACACAAAGAATACTCAGAACACAAACATTAAGACGTTGCTTGTTTAAAGTACCCATTTAAATTATAATAAAAAAAAACTTTTGAAAAGATATGAATGCATATGCCGTAGTAGTAAATAAAAATATTTAAACATGTAAGACGTTTAAGGACACAAATCTCAATGTTTGTTTCATTCAATGTAACAATTATCTAAATACTTATTTGGTGCATTCAGAGACAACGACTTTAGAGACAATGTAAATAGCATTTTTTTATTACTGTACCTACGCAGTGTAAAACGTCAACTGGTTATAAGTTTTAAAATAATCAATTGTAAGAAATTATGATTGTAGATAAGTGATGTCTCCGAGTGCAGCTGTAAAACTACCAAGCCCGCAATGAATTTAATGGCTCAATACAAAACTTTTCATAAACTGCCAAATTGGAAATCTTAACATGCGATATCAGATAAAGTAAATTGTTTTTGTACCAATCCATTATGATTTATAAGTCCCAACTCCCAAAAATCCAAATCATTATTATTTATACTATTGTCCCATTCTTTTAGGTTAATCCACCTACCTCCTCCTTTAATTCACTGTTGGTTACTTCTAGATCTTGATTACTCTTGCAAGCCCTGTTGAGTTCCTTTCGTATACACTCCAAATCACCCAAGAAACTCATCTCTGTCTTCTTTGACACTTCTTTTTGTGTCTTCAGATCATCATCCAGCTGTTTATTTAACTTCCTTAGTTGTTCTATCTCCTTCTGTAAAAAAAGATTACATACTTAAATGAATTTCATATTTTTTGTTTAATAATAATAATAATAAACTTTATTTGGCACAACATTAAACGACAACATAATATTATTCACATGCTGACATATGCATAATAATTGTTTGTGCTTATACAGAATTTTTTAAACTTTAATTAACAGGTTGCCCCAAACTAGGCGATGCCTGTATCTTGGAGACCAGAACAGTTTCACATCTTAGTTTAGTCTTAATATTATGAGTTTGTATTACAGTACTTAGTAATAGGGAAAATAAACAATTGTACATTACAAATTGGAATTTATTGGTACTTTTTTGATTTTAAAAATGTATGATTAGTTTTTAGACAATCATTTAATTAATCATTTAGACAGCATTCGTGATTCACATATTATTTAAGCAAAGAGAATATGTATATGTCCTACAGACTTCCGAATTCAATTTTGATAAACTTACGGGCAGAGACATCTATTGTACAATAGAATTTTGTAATATTGTGGGGCGATTCACGTTTCTAGAACTTACTTTGAATTTTGTTTCAACAGTTTTGAACGCAGCTTCTGACTTCTTCGCCTCTGCATCGGCTTTACCAAACATCGCAGTCAGATTAGTGTTCTGCGCCTTTAGAGCCTTCGCGTCTCTTTCAGCCTTTTCCAAGGCTATCCGCATTCCCGACTCTGACTCTTCCACTTCTCTGAGTTTCTTTTTCAATGGCTCGAAGCATTTCTTCCACTGGTCTCTTTCTGTCTCTAGTTTTTTTATCTGTAATAAGACGGTTGGTTGTAAATACATTAACTGATAATTAATGTTGTTTAAAATCAAGTATTACTTGAACTCTGTAGCGCGCTAGGTCACAAACGGTACCTAAAGCTCAAATATAAATTGTTTTTTTTAAAGTTACTATTGTCAAAACACAAATAGAATTGCTATAATTTCTGTTATTACTTCAGTTAATACAGATAAACATAATCTACATTCAGTTCCTAATATTTTTTTTCTGAGCAGTGTTACAAACCTTTCCCTTCAGCTGTGTCTCGGTGTTTTGCGACTCTTCGATTTTCTTCTTGTAGCCGCCTTCCATCTCCGCCCACATGTCATCTGCCTGAGTCAACATCTCCAAGTAAGCCGTCTCTCTTCTCTCGAGCTCGGCGACTCTTGTCTTCAGTTCTTGCTCGCTGATGAGTAATGCTCGGATCTTGGTGCCCATCGATGGATCCACTGGGAGCTGTGTGGCATATTGATATGAGAATATTAGCAAATAGAAACTGATCTTTGAGCTAAAAATTTACAATCTTATACTAGATTTGAAGCCCTGACTGATTGAAATATTACAATAGTTAATACAATAGTTTGTAATTACTTCTTACACATTATATCTCATATAACAAGTAACAATCTAAACACATTAGTTACATTATTTCTAATGTTTGTTGCATGTAAATAAAATTTGATAACGCAATACTGTATCGTTCGTGGTAACTGCTAATACCCCTTTAATCACACATAATGAACATTCCACACCGTAATCTTGTTTTCATCGAACCAATCGTCATGCTTATAGATTCTACAATGTTGATTTATAATAGCAGTAAATAAAAACGGACTTTCACGGTCTATATAATGTAAAACTATGTAATACTAAACGCCGATCGTAAAACCGATAACGAAAATTTTATGAATAGCAATATTCAACAGTATTTAAGTTTGAACAATATTCAAAATTATAAGAGAAAATTTTAATATTTTTTTTACAGTTAAAACCTTATCGATATAGCCAAAAAACAATCTTTCCTATCAAAAGATAATAAAATGTTGGCTACGTTGTTATTTACGTTATTCATTTTCTGTCACATAATACAGGAAATTATCGTAATATCTTTAAGCTACTTAATTTCAACTTTCTTCATAATCTGCCTTGATCATATTAGGAATTAAAATGTTACAGTAAACAAGATACATTACATTTTCATTGTCCTTCTGCCTCCTGATATTCTCTTCTAATTCAACGATCTTGTCTTCGATCATGTCCTTCCTAGCTTCAGCCCCGGAAGCGGCAGCTGCCATTTGCCTGTGAGCCGTTTCCAACTCTTCCTCCAGTTCTCTTACTCTCTTCTCTAAAGCTTTCGTCAGTTTTGACGTCTGATCTTCTATCTGCCTCTTCTCTCCAATTAGCCTGAAAATGATTATGTTGTTATGGAAAGGCTTTAGTTTATGGATAGCATGATAATGTACACAAAATACAAGAAATACTATATTAAAATACTAGCTTCCGCCCGCAGCTTCGCCCGCGTGGATTTCGGACTTCAAAAATGGAGCCGGTCGCGAACGTTCGAGAATGTTCGTTTTACGAAGCTACTGGCTAGGTGATTCGCTAGCCTCTAGGTGCCAAGCAAGCCGCCTGCCTGTGCGTTCGCGACCTTATATATATACAAAAATAATCCTTGTAGCATAATTCAGTATTCACGCGTGATGGCTTATTATCAGCGTATTTCATGTATAACTTTGGTGTTTCTATATCGATTTCTCTGATTCTTTTTTATGGAATATTTAATAATGTTAACTTTTTTAATTAGGGATGACTGAGAGTGTTATAAACGTAAGAGTAGACAAATATAATGAGAAAGCTTCGAACTGCTAAGCTATCGGGAGTTACACGTGTTATTGTGAGTCAACCATAAAAGATAGACATATGCTGTCGTGGGATATTATTTACATAATTTTAAGGAGAACATTTCCGTCATACATGATTTCTGTGTAGCTTTAACCATTAAGGTTGCACACGCGACGGAAGCTTAAAAAATGGAGTAACTTCTCCCGTTTTCCCAACATTTCCCTTCACTGCTCTGCTCCTATTAATTGTAGCGTGATGAAAAGTATACTATAACCAGCTCAGGAGTATCAAAAATAATTGTACCAAGTTTCGTTAAAATCCGTCGAGTAGTTTTTGTTTTTATAACGGTTATACAGACAGACAGACAGACAAAAATTTTACTAATTGCATTTTTGGCATCAGTATCGATCCCTAATCACCCCCTGACAGTTATTTTGGAAATATATTTCATGTACAGAATTGACCTCTCTACAGATTTATTATAAGTATAGATATAGATAGATATAGATATAGAAGATAAAGATTTTACTGTAAAGAATTCACAGTGCCATCGCAAATAAGATACTACAATGGTTTGATTAACATTAAGTACCTAATTATTTCGATCAGCAACAAAATTAAACACTGCAAACTAAACAATATCACACTTAGGCATTAGGCCGACATAATAACGTTGAATGATGAAACATAATCATCTCTCGCTAATCGAACTGTACCGGAACCACATTAGATTTACTATTAGGTGGAGCGGAGTCAATCCACAATGCCTATATAAAAAAGTCGTCATCTACCATATTTTCTAGTCTTCTGACTTACTTTGTAACTTTTTGCTGCAACTCCTTGACGTTGGGCGGCGGCTCTGCGTTGATGTCGGTCCACGCCACTAGCGCCGCGCATTCCTTCTTGTGCGACTCCTGCCTGATCTGGGCGATGGCTGCCTTCGTGCTCTGCCCGTATGGACCCATGCGGCTCATCAACGCACGCTGTGATAGGCATAATTCATTTTATTATTTTTCAAAATTACAATCTAATATTAATTTTTCAGGATTAATAATGGAACGCCAACAGGAATATTCAGACTCCAGTGAGATAAAAAGATGCAACTGAATATAAAACAAGTTTGAAAATAATATAGGTAACACAATATTTATGAATAAATACATTTTATATCAATATGACCATGTCTATTTATATAACCATAAGATGTTTTGATCTCTCAAACCGCATCATAAAACGCAAACCACGTAAGAAGATACTCGCAATATTAACACCTTTATGGAATGTGGAATATTACATAATCATAGTACAATTAACGTGGAAAAAAATATATATTCAGAAACAGAATAAAATCTAACTACCTGTCCGCCATAAGAGATGTTAGCTCCAATAGCTTGAACGACGTTCCAAGCTATCAATGCTGGTACTGCCTTCTCCAGCTTGTCCAACCTAGTCAGCAGTTCACTCTGAAAATAAAACTTTATTGAATAAAGACTATCTATGCAAAGCACATTTAAATTACTTCACGATTACCATTATTGGGGTCAACATCCTACTATACCTCATTTAGTTACAAATGGTTTAGATAATGTACTATATTAAACAATTTTATGAACATAAAATAAACAGCCTCGAGAAATGTTTTACGCAAAAATTCTGGACACAATCATTTTAAACTCTAAAATTATGACAAAATAAATACAATATATAATTCCTCACCTCTCTAGTCTTCAAAGCGCACTCCCTGTTAGTCAACTCGGTCATGAGCCGCTCGGCTTGAGCCCTCGAACATTCCCTTTGCTCCGTCATGTCTCTTAATTGTGCTGAACAGAGCTCATAGTCCATCTCAAGCCTGGAATACGAAAGAACAAAAAGTTAACGGAATTCATAGTCAGGATAGTTTACTTTTTAATGCATAATTATTTATTGCAAAAAATCACTTACTGTTGCCAATGTAAGCGAGTATCATTTTCTATCTCCTCTAATTCACAACATTCCTCTTCTAGCCTTTCATATTTATCTTGAAGTTCTGTTAACTGCGATTCAAGTTCCTATAACAGAATAAATTAGAATAGTCACTTATTCTATTATTAAAAATAAAATTAAACGAGCGATACGTACTTGTATTCGATTTTCTAACAAAAATTCTTTTTGCAACCTCTGTGCGAGCTTAGCCTCTTTGACGTCTTGCGCCGCCTCGTATATAGAGATTTTACCCTCCAAAAACTTAAGCCTCCTCTCGTAATACTGCTTGTGTTTCTTCCCCAACTTCACGCACCTGCACTCCAGGCCCTCTCCCTCTTCCTTCACACTTAACGTCCTATTCCTAACGCCTTGTCTCTCAAGTTTCTCTCTTATGCTATTCAGTCGTTGTATTTCAGTGTTTAGTTCACCAGTGCACTCAAAACTTTCGTTGACGTCGGTCTGCGTGCTCTTTGTCTCTGTTTCGACGCCCTCGAAGATGCCGCTCTCCTGCAAAACACTGTTCGGTTTCCTTTCTTCACTGCAAAGACTTTCCAACGATTCACATTTGTATCCTTTCTGCTGGTAAGGTGTGACGGTTGCTATTGCTTTCTGAGTTTTGTGCGATGGAATGTCTGTGTCTTTTGATCGTAGATCACATAGTCTTCTCGGTTTTGCCTGTAGAAAATTAATTTATGCTGATTAATCTGTTATTTAAGGATCCATTTTATTGACGTGTACTGTCAAATTGTTTTTTTTACCTGATAGCATTCATCTTCGCTGACAGAACTGCTCAACGCTTGTAGGTTGTATAGCAGCATTAGAACCTGCTCCAAGCAACTCCTGTCTTCCGCCGACGCCGCATTCAGGATCATCTGTTCGAGATGCTCCTTCACCGGGTTGCTCTTCAACGAATCACTGGTGGTTTCGGAGTTTCGGTCCAAGATGTCCGCGAGCACTTGCGCCTTAGCGAAGTCCTCCTTAAAGTCTTCGTGAGGTGTGCCTAAGTGCCGTCGCGGGTTGCAGGGGCTGCTTGGAACCTGTGGTGATTTGTAGCCGGAATCCATTCGTTTGAGTTCAGGCGATGCGGAATCCTTGATACGGGAGCCGGGGGACACGCAGCCCGAATCCGAGTCGGTTAGGTTGTCCCTAGCACCCTGCAATGACATTTTAACAAACATGAACATTATGAACACCTTGTTAACATATTAATCTAGTCCTAAGCTAACACAATGGTCACGCTATGAACTTGTACATAAGAGTAAACGTTTTGGGTCTGCTTACATCATGTTGTTCTCGTTTTTTAGATCGTGCCATCTGTGGGCAAGACAAATGGAGCTATCGCGGGAAACAACATCTAACTTAACGAGCACAGAGGCAGAGGCAGTTTTTAAATGCTCCGTGAATATAAATCCTTCATTATACTCACAAATGTATTAACATCGTTTATAATAAAAGTCAGCAATACAAAAGGCTTGATCATAAACAAAATACTTAAAATAATTTATTTCTTTTGTGATTTAATATCAACTCCTTTTAAACAAGCCGTTATTAAATTAATCGCCACCGTCAGGGGTATGATAAATGTCACATTATTGTCGTAATTTGAATATGCGTGGGGTTTTGTGGCCCAGTTGGTAACACGCAACATGTGAGACCATTGGTCTGAAGATAGTGAAGTAATGTAATTTAGCTTATAGAAAGACCGAAGCAGAAAAAGTTTCTTCTCTCCCTCTATGTAGCAAATTACGTTTATAAGTAGTAGTTATCACAAACAAAAGAATGAACCCAAATTCGCACCTTGAATGGAAATTAAAATCAGAAAAGTCGCACGAAATGAATGAATTGAACAAAAACTCTCCATTCACAATTCACACACATTCGATTCGGAACAACAATTGGTGCAGTACTTGCTCTTTCTTGAAATATTGTTTTAGATACAATAAGTCTGTAGACACAATCACCTTCAAATACCAACACAACTGTCATAATAACTGAGTTGAGATTTATGTCCAAGATCACAGAACATTATTAAGTTAACGACGTCAGAGCGCACTTCGACTTACAACTAAATGTATAAACTGTTTACTTGTACTTACATAATCACTGTTTGTTTCAAGGTCTTTGGTAATTGACTTACTCTTTTTAATTACGATTACTGGGTTATTAAAACTGAGGATTTATGTTTATTATTTACGAAATATCTGAAATAGGTGGTGTTTTTACGTCAATTCATTTTTGCTGTTACATTTCTCTCACTCACACTCGTACTATTTTTAAATCTCTCTATTCCACCTTTGTCTTTACACTCATATTAAACATTAAAAATTACAAAAAATGATCAAGCCAAAATCGATTTTAAAACCATAAAAATACAATACGAAATCCAAAAATTACCCAATCTAAAACTTGCAATTTCATATCACACGAGGCGCCAAATTGTAAAAATAACACAAAACACGGCAGCCTTTTTAAATCCAACGCATACACTGAGCTAATACATAATTCCAAGGCATTATCCATTCACAAGTTTAGCGTCGATACCGGAACTGTTCGAAACGTTTGCGCGGTACCTTATAGATGTTTGGTGGACATTGTGCCGCGTGACTAACACTACAGCTGTTATGGGTGCCGGACGTCGGTATGGCAAAGTTCTACAATACCGTTATTTATACCCGTTATTAAAAACAATACACTATTATTATATTCAGTAATCTTATAGTTGTTGATAGATATATTGGATTTGGATTTTCATTACTAGACTTCCAGATATAAATAGATTACACAAAATCGGCGAGAACGTAATAATTGAATATTTGTAAGGGTTGCTTATTTTAGGTCTAGAGTGCAAACCCTCTTGAATTCTCCGCAGCCTCCGGTAGAGACCACTTCCCTCTGCGGTCTGCATCTTAAGGGATTTACAATATACCGAGGAACACTTTCCGAAAAATTACACGCTAATGAATCATTATTCTAGAAAATTTAGGGTCTGTATAACATTGTCCTTCTTAACGTCAACGACGTTCATCGATATATGTATATCTTCGTAATATTGATGGTATTATAATTTTTGAAAAAACAGCAATTAATACATAAACTTGCCCACGTATTTCTATTATAATAATCTAATATGAACCATATATAACGCCTTAAAATAAATAACAAACAAGAATTTTTACAAATATATTCTGACCGAGTAACATAGTTTAAAACACCGTAAGTTAGATACCTTTGGGATTATTATATTAACATATTTTAGCCATTTTGAACAACATTATCTTCACAGAAATTTGTATTGTCAATAAATTGTCTTTTTGTGTTATATTTTCTATTAAATATGCTTATAATTTAGGTTAGTAGTTGTTTAAATTAGCGTTCAACATGAATGCTGCGGTACCTTCATCTACTACGTTGTATTCAATGACACATTTCCTCTTCTACGTCATTCTGATGACTATTTATCAAGTTTTCCTCAATGGCACAGCCATTCGTAATTGGCTTATGATTAAAAAAAAATGCAGTAAAATGGAAAAAATGGAGTATATCGTCAGACAATAATTCAAACAACTGTATTTTTGTTAGAAACACGTTTATCTATATTCAATAAAAAAATAGATACGATGAATTTCACGTGGCAGCATTAGCCTTATCTTTAACAGTTTTATCTACATAATAATTTAATTTCTCCTTACATTTCGCTATAAAATGAATAGAATAGAAACATACCATCGTAGGTAAAATGGTCCAACACACCTAAAATTGAGAATAAAAAACTGGTAATTACAAAAACGTACTGAGTTTGCGACAGCGTCGAGTAAACTGCATCATCGAAGCATCAGATGACATCAGTATTTGTTCAGTAGTTAGATATAAATACATCTACATAATAAGTAGATAGATTTTATCTTGCTCTTCATTATTCGCGATGATTTGTTTAAAACATTTTATTGTGCTTATTTATGAGGTTCTTCTATTGAGCATACATTACCATTTCATAAGTCTAGTGGTTGTATACTTATACTGTGAACCATAAGGTATTAAGTTTGATTTGCAGGCCAACAACAAAGAAAATTGTCTGAGTTCTTTAATTCAAAAAATCATCTCTACATATTAAAAACGTCTTACTTGTGTATTCGATCGTAAAATTATTAACACTCCGGCCAAAAGTCCCTCCACACCCTTACGTTTAATTTAAAGCATTCATACATCTATTTTGGTACTATTATATTCCTATTAAGTCTATTGTAATTACTAAGCTTTCTCGATTGCTTAAATCCGACCAACGTCCATCATTGCTAGCGTTTCATAATACCTCGATTGAGACCTATTACTGAGGTGACAAGCATATCCCACGTCACGATCTCCGGATTATACTGTGACCATTATGCCAACTCTGAATTTACTCTCAATATATCAATAAGAAATGTGAGGAAATCAACGCATCTGAAAGTGAAGGGGAAGCATTATGAGGACTGCGCATCTGATGATTCCCTGTAAGGATTTTGAAGGTGTGTAGTCTGACTTTTGTTTTATGTGCACGCAAAAGTGACCCTACTACACCTAATGGTAAGTGCAGTGGGGTAGAATAGAATGTCGACTGACGAGAGATGATTACCACTCGACAGTCGACATAATTATGCCGGCCTGTTGCGACCGGATATACACAGGCTGATCCCGGAACGCGACACACTTACGTAGACCATAATGGCGGGTTCTACTTGTGTACGGTGGTCGTTATCCAGGTGGATACAAAATATATCCTACCACCAGCAAACTGACTAACATCAGTGTAGTTGACACAAGACCTAACCCCTGTTATTAGTAGAAGATAATGTTCAAAAGTGGGACAAGTTATGCATAGAAATTAAGTGACCGTCGGAATTAAATCCAAGCGTATTATTGTAAATACATATTTTAATATAAACTATCTGACCCAAAAACGTGTTTCCGACCCTGTGGTATATTTTTCACCATTTTCACAATGTAGATATGTAGTTATATCCGAATCTCTCACCAAGAATCTGTTTTAATTACCCGATAGGTAACGGCTTGAATGTACCTCTTGCATTGCTTTAGTGCATGGGCAATGCTGTTTACCATCAGGCGGACAGTTTGCTCATTTGTCTACTAAGGCAGTTAAAAAAAACAACATTTTCTTCCTACCATAAGAAACACTAACATTGAAAGTTGTGCTATTTATTTCCTGATTGTACACAAACGTCCTACACGCAGTTTTATCATTACAACCTGTATGGCATCTCAATAGATTGGCAAACGTGACGTAACACTGTACTAGCGCGTATTTACATATTAATTAACTACTCGTTAAATAGTTATGGCAACAAAGAAATAAAAATACACATGTAAAATACCTATAAATAATAAACAATAAAATCTGGTATACATTTCCAATGCTAACTATTCTCTTGTGTCTACTTTTGATACGAGAATCATGTCTCGGAACCTCTGATCGAATCTACTGCTTCTGTTCGACGACTGAATCAAAGAATATTAACTATCATCATAAAGTCGAGTCATCAATGTTGAAGATAATTAATTAAAGTTATGAATTAAAACAATTAACCGAAACAAACTACAAAAGGAATAAAGGACATTTATCAGATTAAAAAGTTACGCAGTGTAACCTACTTGCGCAAGACTCCGTTCTGAAACCGTGCGGACTAAATCATATTTCTCACAGTTTCTATTTTTCAAATTCCTAAACGAATTGTCTAGTTATTAATTTGCATAATTATAACGTACTGTTTGTAAATAATATTTTTTATGACAACCGGTTTGAAACGCATTCATTTATACACCAGCCTATACATTCTTCGCATTTCTGATAGTAATAATAAATTCGTTCCAACACATTCACTACACTCACTTCCCATTGGAATTTAGCACAATATCACACACTTCTAAACTAACACGAGTAAATCACCAGCGACGCACCTTAAACTGTATGTCCTTCAAGCACCAACTGAATGAGTTAATTTGCTAAACATAGCAATATCCATCACAACATAATGGAACATGCGAACCCATAATCGAATTTTAGTTTAAATAAGTGTTTATACTCAAAGAACTTCATTTAACTTTAACGGACTTTAAACACAACATATGAATCTATTTCAAATTTATAACTTCACTTCCATTTAAACAATTCAATTCACAATTTCAATTTTAGAACTCTGAGAATTTCAAATGTCAGACACGAATAAATAAAACGTCAGTACCTTATCGGGGTGTGCGTCCTCCAACTCCAAGAGCCTGAACTCCATGAGCTCGAGCTGATCGCGCGCGTCTCGCAGCGCGTCCGCGAGTCGCGTGCACTCGCGCGCCGCCGCCGATGCGCGTTCTGCCGCCCCGCGGCACTGCCCGCATGACTGTCGGCGAGTGAGGTGACCATTAGTTTATTGTATGACGGGACTGTCTCGTATGAGTATAAAGTTAGTGAACAAACAGTTTCCTATTACACTTAAGTGCTAGGTTTGTGCCACATATGTGGGGTGACTATGTTTTACGATTCAAAATGTCAGAGGTAAAGGAATGTCAGCGGTTGTTAACTATACGTAATGGAGATTAACTAAACGAAACCTTAAAAGATTTATATTTACTTGTAATATGCTTAAGGGCGATTATATAATTGCAATGTATAAGTCACATGTAGAATCGACCGGCTATCTCATATTTTATGAGACATCTGATTTTAAATCTTAAATACTTTTCATAAAACACATGTACTGATAAGGTACAAAGCTATACCACTTTATGAGTTCAAATTCCTCAAGAAATGCATAAAATAGAGAACATTATTGAAATAATATGGTGGTTAGACAATAGACTTGTTTGAATAAGTTATACAATAAAACGCGCTTTAATAATCTTATGACATTTATAACTACGCTCTAGTGCGAGATATGTAAATGTCAATTGACCAGAGACAAGGCTACGTGTATGGCTACATTAATTTACGTTATTATCCTTATCCTAGAGTATTTATTTAAATTATCTAACTTGTTATGTGACAGGTATCGCAATAATGTAAAATATTAACAGTATTCCTTAGTAATGCAAATAGCGGCAGCAATGCATAAACTTAAACAAAATACACTTTGCTGGTACATTGTTAAATAAAAAAAAAACGGTACACAGTTTCCTAGTTGAAAACAATTTCTTTGCAAGAGGAAGCACTTGGTTGACAGCGAACGATTTGTGAAAATATTTCGTTTCAGTTTTAACATTTTAGTGGGAACGTGGCCGTTCGAGAATATTATAGTAATTATTCGCATGCCTTTGTTCTCAGCAATTTCATGTAAGTATGGTTAAATGGTGCTCATAAAAACAAATGACGCCCACATTTCAATTGCACAAACCCACTTATTACATAAATATGGTAGCGTTTACTTGTTTATGTGACCTTTGATTGAAATATTCTATCTCCATGAGAAATTATTTTAAATGATAAATCTTAGTGTTTAGAATAGGTTATGTCTAACAAGGTACCAATTAACATGTTATTCGTGTTCTTTCTAGGTCAGGTTATAGCTAGAGTTAGACTAATGATTAACTTGTGACGTGCACTAAATATTAATTTATTGTCGTTGGAAGTATTTCAATATCTCAATATATATAGAGAATCTACGAGTATTTGATTGAGCAATTGAAAATTAAATTATCGAGAACATATAAGAGATTTTAGAGTTCAAATAAATAGCAAATCAATTCTGGTGAAATTACGGCGCAAATTGTCACAAAGAGTTTAATAAAATTAGAGACCTCAAAAACTATTGGACTATGTCAATATTAACTTGCAATAAATATGTGATAGCAAATTGCGGCCGAACAAATATCTACGATTTTAAAATCATAGTAAATCTCATCTCACCTGGCTTTGAGACTCTAAGTTGTTTACTATACTCATTACACGCTAAACAGTTTCACAACCCTACCTTTCGAAACTCAGTCCTTGTCTCTACATCGCCGTTTTTTTCTCGTGTGGCCACCCTACACATCGAGACAATGCAATTGACGCAACATCTAAGCACCAAAGTTTACTGGGTGACAAAATGCTTGCAATACTGTATGACATTTGTATACGATGTCTTGAGCGACAAGGTCGAATTCTTTATAGGAATTATTATGCCTAGAATCTATCGTATTTGAATAAAGCCGTTATAAATATAAATCAGTGATTTTATTGCTTTAATGCTTGTGACCGCGATCAGCTTCATTGGTAGATTAAAATTGAATAATTTTATACGGTTTGATACGGTTTTTAAGCAGATTTGTCATATTTGTCATTTGGAAGACCTTATAGAGGACAAAGCGTCTGTTTTACAAAGGCATTAAAGGTATATGCACACTTGTAGACATATCTGTGGCGGCTTTAGGTTTTAAACTTAACATATGAAGATCCAAGGAAAGAGAAAAAATGGCATATACAAGTAGAGGCAAGGAGAACTATTTTTATAACCGACTAAAAAAAAAAGGAGGAGGTTATCAATTCGACGTGATTTTTTTTAGTATTTTTGTTATAATATGAAGGACATGTCTATAAAGTGTCCAATGCTAACCAGCAATACAACTCAATAACCAACAATTACAACTCAAAAACACAACACAATAGCGCTAACGTAGCAAAACCATATGACACTTAGGATTTGTAAACAAAGTGAAGTGTGCTGAGTTAAAAAAACAAAATTAACTTGTAACTAATACAGGGACTGATGGAACTCCAGTATATGAAACCTGAACTACAACAGTACAAGCCTTATTAATTATATTTAATATTCTACTCTAAAAACTTTTAGTGCTATTTTTTAAATTTACCCAAGGACAATAACCAAGCCAGTCGAAGTACCTTTCCTCAAGTGTTCTCTGACACAAGAAGTAAAAACAAACAGCCACATATTCGAATTTATAATATTACTTATGTGTTTAGGCATAAGGCAGTATAGATATAAGTTCTAGGTTATTAATTGACATATCGATTTAAATTTTAAATCTCCACACCATATACATAACATCAGCCACTTAGATATCTTACCTAAGTCTTTTTCAGTACTGTTTTGAGAGCGGGGCGATAAGTGCGCGTTAACCATTAATTAAACCGCCTTCCTGTCGCCATATAGTACGTACTCAATTTGGAAAGTATCCATTCCATATGAGTGTAGAACAAAAGCTACGTCCATCTTTGCCAACTTTATATCGAGTTCTGAATGAAGGTCCGTCAAGCAATATTAAACAAAGAATGATGTTGAAATACTTTTGGTTAATAAATAAGTAGTTGAATGTTTATTTTAGAACAAAATTTAAAAATATTTCAATACAAAGATGGGATCATTTTTATAACTCTACATAGAGATTGCTTTTTAAGTTTTTAACTTCTTATAAAATTTATATTAGGTATGTATTTTGATATTCAAAAAATATTACGTACATTAATTAATGGGAATTTTATATAAATTATAATTATAATTTATTAACTACTATTATCAATTGATTACATTTATGCGAATTCAACGTGCATGATCGAAAATGTACTACTGTATTCGTTCAAACACAAATGCCGCATTCCCTTTGTCACAGACAGCTCATTATGTTACAATGTTGAATGACATACGATTTACTTTAGAACACAAAAAACTATTTCATTCTAAAAACACTAAAATTAGACACTGTAGTTAATGAAACGAAACGTTGTAGCAACAGTTTCCTTACATGATATCTAATCGCAGGCATCGATTACCGAAGGCCTGTTCTAATGATTGATGAATTGTAGTTTTTTGGATTCCTCTATAGAATTTCCCGTTTAATATTTTTTTTAAGCGAGTAGCAGTGATGCGTTCAATTGTGCAATATTGTGTTATACCAAGGAAAAGATTTTATATATATTGTCTACTAATTACCGAGAAATTACACAAACTAATAGCCCTAATATTTCATATAAAAAAAATCACATTTAAATAAAAACGTCAGAATTTGGGTCGGCCTCATACCAAGGATTATTTCTTTTTTTTAAGTAAAAGTTACGTAGCTTTCAAAATGTAGGCGTGAACCTAATTTTTATACCGTTTTAGTGCAATATGTTATTTAGAAATGCATAGCGCCTACAAAAATACGTTAGCAATAATTATGACAGGCGTAATATCTATAAAAAAAACAATGGATTAAATCACTACGTGGTTCCACAACTCCAATAAGGGAGGTATTCAAGAGGCGATTGTAGTGTAATACTGACCCACATGTCGTTGAGCGGTTGTGGCGACAACGAGGCTGGTGCGGATGACACCGCTGAGTCCTCGTCCGACGGAGCTTCCTGCTGACAATTACGTAGATTTATAATCATATTTCTTACGTAAGTAAGTAAGTATAATTAAATATTTCATGATTCCTGAGAGGGTTGTGCACTGCTATGGAAATTTAAAATTCATTTATTACCTATTTTCCGAGCATATAAATTAATTGCTCTAACAAGAAATAAAAAAAAACAATTGATTGAAACGTTAACTGATTTTGAAAAGAGCAACACTACTTGCTTGACTGTTTTTCTTTGGTAAGAACTGTTTCCGAACTGGTGGTAGGGTTAATATTGACGGAATCTAAATAATGTATAACATTTTAAGGTTCAAATATTATCTTCAGTCTATAGGTACATGTGAAAATTTGTGAATATTTGTAAGCTCATGTTCTGGATCATATTATAGACTATTTTGTACTACATCTTATATACTAACATATTTTTTGTGTGTGTTTTTTTATAATAGCTTGGCAAAGTGGCTGCACTGCACCTGATGTTAAGCGAAGTAAAGCTTATAGAAAGTGCCGACCGACCGAAGATACAAGCATCTCTGAACGGTCGGCAGTAATGCCGGCCTGCATAAATATTATCCTCTACGTAATTTACTACTTACCCTGTAAAACGTTTCCTTCCTATGTTGTATGTCTGTTTTCAGATCTTCCCGGTTGCTCTTTTCTTTTCCCTGGAACAAATAAATGTTACCTTTAGAAATTGTGTTGAAACCTTTTTTAGATGCTCACAAAATTACCCTGCCGCTGAGCTGCAGTGCTTTCGCGCGTAAAGCAAAAAAAGTATGAAACCTTTGAAGGGTAATATTGTATCTAGAATAGCCATGAGACTTCAGACGTAATATTTCGATGAGACAAAAACAGTATAATTTATACGTATGTGCTAAACGGAATTTTATAATTAAAAGTGGAACAATTTAAAGCATTTAAAAATGAAGAGTGTTTTCTTGTTCTAGACTTATCCAAGTTTTTAAAGTTTCATGGAAGGTAATATATTATGCGAAACTAACACCATGAATCTTAGGAAATACCGCCTACCCTTAATACATAACCAATGACCCACAAGAGACAAATACAATCACGCCCTTTATTTCAAAAAAGGTAGGAGAATGAGATCCGAATGCATCTACTTGGCGTCATGTGCATTCCCATGATGAAGCGAAACTATCAACATATCATATCAACTATCACTTTATCAACATATCGGGCACAAATTCTAGGTTGATGTTGATCCATCATATACACAATAATATGGTCTATAATCTGTGCATAATAAACCAAGTAAATACAGGCAACGCAATTATAGCTCGGGGCCGACATCTGCCCGTCAAGTCGTGACCAGCTCGGATGAAAACAAAAGTAGCTCTGTGGGAGCTAATATTTATAATTTCACTAGTGAAGGTTAGCTACTGAACTAAATGACCGGTTACGAGCCTAGCTTGTGAATATATCTAGTTCATGCGACCGTAGTTGTTTATTGTAGAATATTAATTAATGATGACTGCCTCGGTGGCGTAGTTGTATTGCATGTTCGGTACAATAGCGCTCTGAGGTCCTGGGTTCGAATCCCGGGTCGAGCAAAGTGATATTTGGGTTTTTCTGCTCGGCCCGGAGTCTGGAATTTGTGCCCGATATGGCGATAGGCTCGCCCCCTATCACATCATGGGACGGAACATACTTGGCGAAAAGTGCCCTAGTTGCGCCTCTGCATACCCCTTCGGGGATAAAATGCGTGATGTTATGTATGTATGTATGTTAATTAATGATTTAATGTGTCGCGATCAGTCTGACTCATGTCGTTTAAATAAAAGGCGTTCATAGTAAAGGTTAAACTGCCTCCATGTATTGTAAACAGTTGAAGCTACGATGTGTTGGGGCAAGTTGACAAAAAATAAGGAATTTTAAAAGCAGATCTTCATTTATGAAGTTGTAATGATTGTATCACATAAAAAATCTCATTTTTTGTTTTATTAGTACAGTAAAGAAAATTATTTACTTAGCTGTATTACATTTTCCATAGAATTACAATGTACAATACCTATTTTAATTGCAAAGAATTTACAAACGTATTTTTTAAGTTTACAACAAAGCGCCTGCAATATGTGTCAACCTGATACTCAACAAGAATGCTATTCAAAATTATCAGGCGCTAGATTGCAATTGACCCTCTGTTAGCGTAATATATGACTTTCACAAACGCATGCGCATTATGGCGCCTACGGCCTCGTTCTAACCGTCTATTTAAGCCCTTTATAAATAAATTACATGGTTTATTTATGGCGTGTACTAGTTTCATCCAGGTTTGATGCAAGCCTTCATGTTTAGTACGACCAATAAAATCAAAGGATTGTATCCATCTTTAAAGAAAAGCATCAGACGTATATATTGAATTTCTTTGATAATTCCACTAAACATAATATTTAATTATACCGTAGTTAAACTGATAAATTTTTGTATAGGTAACGCTGTCTTTACTTTGCAGCATGCCTCTAATACACAAATACCTTATAATATTTTAACATTAAAATAAAATAATCTATATCTTAAGACTTTATTAATGATTACATAGTGGAGTTTTGAGCTTGTAATAATATATTGTTAATGCTTATTAATAACTAGTTCTTAGCAGCAAGTACAATTAATTATTGATGATTATTAACATATTAAATATTAATAGGTACAACAGAACGCCGAGACGAATAAGCCGCCTAATTGTTTATGAATTAAAGTTCGCTAAAAATCTTGTTTTAAGCCTTTAGGCCAACAATGCATTAAAACTATTTATCTCAGTTGCATCAGTCGCGACTAACAAATTGCAGTTACCGGTTGCACTTGCGACTTTGATTGATATATCGACTGCTGGCAACCTAAATGCTGAAACTTTTGTGCCGTATGAATACTAAATGATGTTGCGAAATAATTTGTGTACGTCGCCAAAATGGAAGTGCATACGCTCTATTATAAAACGCCCGCTGTTTTATAAATCTTATCATTATGATTACTGGAAGGCAGTAACAAAAAGCGCAGCATTGAAAATGGTGGCAATCCTTAGAAGAAGGGCGGGACGGACCTTCACCTGAGAAGGGTTCCTGATTTTGCTTAAGGGATAAATTTAGTTTTAACTAAGTATATTTATTTTAGCATCAATTCCTATAAGTTATATCAGGAAATAAAAGATTTTTTTATTTAAATTCGAAGGCATCACGAGGAAAATATTCTACACCTCTATATTGGGAAAAGGGCGGGAAGAATAGGGTACCGGACTAATTTTTGTTCTTTACTATTATCAAATATTTACATAATATAAATTATAACACAAAAGGAATTATTAAAATCCGGTAAAAAATCAACAAGTTATAAGTATTTGAATTTCAGTGGAAGGGGTAATGAACAAGAGGCAGAAAAGAGACGAAGTACCCACATGTGACGTCATCGGGAATTACGACGCGTGCGAAAAAAAGAGATGAAGCGATATCCCCACATCGCGCCCACTTCTGCACATTACAATATTTTAAATATGAATTACTCGCTCATTTTTTTAACCAATTCTTATGCAGTTTTCGCAGGAGTGCTTCTTTTTCATATTATTAACCATTACATATAGAATATTGTACAAAATCAAGCATAGGCCGGTCCCCTATTATGCCATAGCAGTAACATAGTGAATGTTGAAGACTTGATATTACAGTTACCCGATTCATTACGTGTTTCATTGAAATAAAACGCAAAATATCAGTTACGAAACATCAGCCGTGGCTTCTTATTATCTACCGTGAAACGTAAAATCATATCAAAATGGCTACATTTTGTATTGATTACAGAGTAATATACTTTTTGACGCGGTAATTGAGCATATTTGGCTGTTAAATTCTGAATCGTGGTAAACTTAATTTGCGATAAATTTTTCGTATAATAATTTATTCGATGGAAGATATATTTAAATTCGCTTATTTTAATGTAGGTAATGTGTTTGTCGCTCTCGTTTACGCTTCGTGTACGTCGTAAAATTTTAAGTACCTTCTTGCTAATTTACAATATTTTTATTCAATTTCCATAAACACGTTAGTGCTTACTCGTGCGTGACTACCAAATTATAAAGTAGCTCTATTATCTAACTCAATTAATGACTGCCTACGCATCAAATATGTACTTGTTGCGTTTGCCTTATTGCCGGAAAAAATACCGATAGATTATATAAATAAATGTTCTATATAATAATAAAAATGCTTTATAATTTGGCTTTAATATAATAATCATAGACCACTAACCAACCAGTATTATTCGTCAGCAAAAACTGATTTAATCAGAAATTCCGTATGACTGCGTAAAACAAATACAATACAGCTTAATTATGACAAATTCTTAACGTTATTAACGTATTAATTTACAGAAACCAACCAAGCATGTAACGATTATGTGTAACGTAACATTTGTGACAAAAACTCCTACAACTGCTATTGGCAACATGCAATAAATACAATAGAAGTTAATAACTTCGAGCGATGACTGCATCACCATGTTTTCACATCGTTATTACACTATGCCAGTTTACTTATCTACAATTAGGAACGGATTCCTTCTATCTATTATCAAGAGAGAATTTTTTCACGGTAAAATGACTCCACTGCATCCGATGATAAGTGGTTAGTGGAGAGAATGGAGGTTGATGACCAAAACGCGACACACTTACGTGGACCACTAATCACTATGGCGGGTTTTACGCCTTATGTATGGTCGATATCCGGGCGGATACAAATATTTTACCACCAGCAAACCCATCTATGGTTAGTGAGTTGTCACTCAAAGCGCCATGAATAAGTCAATGGGTATTTACATCAGGTGGTTTGATTTAACTACAGCTTACATCTCAAAAATAGACCACATAGACCCTTAGGGAGGTGTAAAGTCATTGTTAGATAAGGTAGCATTTGATAAGCTGATTCAGAGCCCTAAAAACGCAATAAGCAATCATTAAACCATTCAGAAATAGAGATAGAGTAACTTACTGACATGATTGACCCAAAAAGCAAAATCAATAAGGAACAAACAAATGAACCAATATTGCAATTCACGACGGATCCTTAGCTTTCATTGTCTTTCGCGGCCGGATCCGAATGATCAGCGAAAGCAAATAGAAAGCATGATCTCGAGTCATCCGCAGATGATATCTGCCCTGCATTGTGTAGGGATGTTAATCAATTTCTAAACGTCGATGCGTTTTATTTATCGATTTGTTATTTGAGTGGACAATACGATATTAATACTAATTGAAGGTGATGGGAGAGGCTTTCGAAGTACCACAAGTCATTACTTAGATGGAATGATTTATGTCACAGATATTTACGGGTTTCACTTCAGCGAGAAATAGTGCGTACTTAGATATCCCATATAAACATAACTAGAGTTCCTTTATTATAACAATAATAGATCGGAGCCCTACATTTATTACGCCGATGCCAACATCTACAGGCTTTTTATATCTTATCTAGTTTCTTAAAATTATTTATCAACCACTGTGACTTGTAAGATACTTATAATATTAAATAATGTTCATCAAAATTCACCAACAACGAATGAAATCGATCAGATATACGTAAGCCAGATTGAGGCAATACTCAAAGTTCCACTACTAAGCCCTAACAATTCAATAAAATACAATATCGAATACAAATACGGAACGGATTGGCCAAAGATTTTACAACATATCGGGTATCAATGTGTTACGAACGCGACACGAATATCGATATCGTTTGAGAGTGAATTTCGTTCTATTTTACTATCTCACGCACACAAATGACGAAAGCAAAGTGCCGGCACTCATTTTAAACATACCATCGCAATGTTGGGATACGACCAAACTTTCGCTACATTGTTTTGCTAATTGGCATTCGGGTAGCGATGTATCGATTGGTCTCGAGACATAAATCGATCATTTGCGTAAGCGCTTTCATATCTATTTTACGCATCACTGCTGGATGATAACAATTGATTCAACACAAACTCGCTTGTAATCAATATTAGAATATTAATTTATAATTTATGTTATTTAATCTTTGCAAGAAATTTTTCAAATTTTCCAGTCCTAAATATCCTTAAATAACGGCTAAAATACAATAAATATCATAAAAAATGTTCAAATGTTTGTATCTCGATGTTCAAACGTCATGTTTGAGCGATAATTGGTTTTAAATCGATCGTAATCTAAATACATTGTGCCAGTTATCCTTGCCATGTGTCTTTGCTATGCCATAGACAATTAGTTCAATCGGCTCTCACGGTCCACTTTGTTATAGTTGTTTATTCATATTTTGCAATAAAGTTAAGAATATCTTTGAACACTAAAATTCCCAAGTAGGCTAGTTATTGATTCTTGACTTCAATTCAAATAATTTATCACTACAGTAGGTCCTACTGACAGCTTAAAACAAGTGGCACAAAATTCCAATGTTCTTTGTCTTTGCTATGTATAAAGTAGTTAATCCCACATGTATATTAATTTCTTTATTTATATTATTCTGTATGCCTAGTTCAGTTTGGACTCATATTATTGTTAGTACACTTGAATCTGGTAGGTTTTTGTACATTTTAATCAATTATGTTTTTTTCTTTTTTAATTTTTAAGTGTATTATTGTGTTTATCGCAAACTATTACAGCATTACTATACCACTCAAATTCTTGATTAGCAAAAATCATTCACATCGATATAATTAACAAATCGATTGCATATTACATCGAATAAGACAAAACAATCGGTGCAGTTGTCCTTGTCTTTGTTATGGGCTGTGCTGGCCCAGTTCCCATGCCCGATCACACGGGAGCCGCTTGCATAATCGACAGCCGAACTATTTTATGTTTAGATTTCGCAATATGGTTTACGGGCAGATCTGGTTTCTAAGGTGAATTATGAGACTAGTACCAGCTTTGGATCTTTTGATGCCTTTCTTTATTTTGTTTACTGGGAATGAGTTTGTGGTGAATTAAATTTCGATTGAAATTAGTGCTTCTGGTTTTGTGTTTGTCTATGGCTTTTATACTTTGAGTTAGCTCTATCTGAAAATTACATCAACTCAGGAATTGTACTAAATGAAATAAACTATCAAATCAAAATAAAAAATCAAACCAAAATAACATTTACAGGACATACAAATTATTATAATTGGACATATCCAATTATGAACAGATGTAGCGGCTCTGACGACGACGCTTCGTGATGTGCAGCACGTCACATGCATTCAAATAGAAATGTCTCAACATAACTAAATTCATAGAACATACCTAATTCGTATTGCATACGAAGGGTAATAATAAAAACTTAATGCAACAGAAACTAGTTGCATGTTTATATTTCTAAGCAAAGGAATTAAATTATACATTTTGGTCGTGTCGACTACGTGAAGAGAATATTGTCCGGTAATAGTGGGCACGCGACATTGAACCATATAGAGTACCTTTTAGAGATAAAATATACATTAAACGTAAGCCCTTAGCTTTTAGGGCTATTAAAGTACGCGACGATTGAACTCGAGGCACGCATTATGAATATTTTTTGTAAGAGATTTATTTAATCACTCAGTAAAAATACTAGATATTTGTGTAAGATTAATGATCTAACCAAGCTTATAAGGGCTTAAATTCTTAAAACGTCTTAGCCAATGCGTTAGAGCTATAGAGATATAAATCTATAAATAATCTATTGAATAAAATGTGATATTCAACTAAAAATTTTAAAAAAGAAAGTAAATAATATAAAAATCTAGAAACGTTACTTCAAAATGGAATAAACGAAAGCATTATATAAACGTTACCTAACTTCAGTGCAACGCAAAATCGACTATAACTGAATTAAATTATTCCAACCGCAAAACAAGTCGATATCATTAAATCACACCTTACAAGACATTTCGACGTGTTTACGTAACAAATACACAATAATTCAGCCGGTATAGAAACCTGATAAATCCACTACCGACAATCGAATATTTCGATGGTAATAAATCGATACGTACCGATTGGTAACACTAGACCACTGGCATTAGCGATTGATGCTGTTTGAACTGGCTATGGTTAGAAATGATATTGAAAACAATGAAAAATAAAAAAAACAGATTACAGTGGGATAGGGACAAGCAAAAAATGCTCTTATGTCCATTTTGAATACCCTAAAGATTACTTTTTATATTCAAGTCCGAGATGCGAATAAAGTCCTAGAGTGAAAAAACAGCTAACATAGTATTATCGTTACCTTCTCGAAGTTACTCACAAGAAATGAATCTATTACTCATATTAAATACGTAGGCTACGGCTAAGTAAAATTGTGAATAGATGAGTATGCATTAGACAATGAGTTGGCGCTGGAAAGCTGACCCCATAGGCACGGGTCGAGACACGACTGTCATTACGGACCTAATGAGCGGATGTACTATCGGATATGGGGAAGAACATTTAATACCTGCTACATACATTATGCTTTAATGATCTGAGTTCAAAACTGTTGGATCAAGTTTTGTTTGAGAAATAATAAAAGATTTTATGGAGATAAAATTCTACTAAGGTCTCTGAGTCTATCTGCATCAAACTGCTAAGAGAGATTACATCGCTACCTAAAGAAACATTTGTCATAATGCGGAAGATGAAGAACTATGATTATATAGAATTTTAATATCATAGCTGCTCTGGAGCAAATATTGCGAAAGGAATTTAAATAAACTCAAACAGGATACCACCAAAAAAATAAAACAAAATTCGAATCAAATTCATATTGCACATTATGTTCCAGATGATTTATCACTTACAAACAGAATAAACACTCCATACGAGTATGTAAATGTAGAGCTTGCAATGCAAATGAAGCCGCGATAAGGTTCAAAAAGCGGGCGCGTCCGAAACCTTTGACATGGCTCGCTCGCGATGCATCGGCCCGCTTTCACCTCACCATGCATGCAAAAATATTACCGTGAGAGAATTTGTGCTTTACCTAAAGGCATATTTAAATTTTAATACATTAAAATATATATATAAATAAACCCGTTAAAAATAGCTTTAATGATTACTGGCTGTAAATCGCGTCAAGAGGATATTCAATTTTTTTTTCATTAGTCAGACGTTTTTGATTCAAGAGTTTTAATATCATAAAGGAATTCTATGTAGTTAGACTGTCATTTTAAAAATAATTTCGATTACATTTTATAGCATAACACGTGAATACAAAACAAAACACTACACGTTAATATTTCTATTAATAGCAAAACTTTCATTATCACTAGCCCAATAATAGACATCGAAGCAACGTCACACGCTCAATAATAGGTTACGCGAGGTCCACATAGCGTAGACTTTTGACCCTGGCCGCAGTGACCTACTCGCTTCGGGAAAGTGGCGCTAATGGTCCACCGACCCACATAGAGTCCCGTGTAAACGTCCCGTCTAGTTGTGAGGACTAGTAAAATCTAAACTTAAATCGTGATATTTCATTGATAGCGTGAGATCAGTCGTTTCTATGTTTTAAATAGATTTGAGTCTCGAAGAGCTGCACGGTTGGTACAAATGACTATGGTACTTCTGTAGTAGTCCTTCAAATAAATGCTAAAAGCATTATCATTTTATACAATTATATTATTGTAACTTGAGATACAGCTTAAAGACTTCATTCTGAGTACCTACACTACACAGAATCAATATAACAACATGAGATCGTTCAAATAAGAAACCTCAAGTACTGTAAAGTTTTTACAAGTTATCAGAATTTAGTAACAAAATCTCAGTACAGAGCCCGTATAACGTTTAAACGCACGTGGGAATGTGCCAACTTCCGCCGCCATAATGAACGCAATCCACGACTCATCGCGCAGTTACGTGATAATTGCCAAGTTAAAATATATCGTCTTTAGTGCACTTACACAAGTAACAAAGTAGAGAAATATCAAGGCATAAATTATTGATATTATAAATTATGTTCTTATTGTGAACTTCATGTTGTTCTGAAAACATGCGAACATTTTTTATTAAATTTAAACTAATATATTAGTATGTTTTTTACTTTGTTAGTTTATTTTTGCGGGACAATAGTCATGGAGCAGCGATCAACAAGTAATCTTATCAGATAACAAATCTTGTTTATGATAATTAATAAAATACGATTTGTCTTAGGTGCACCCATTCCATTTGAATAGGTAATTGAACAAAATTGCTCAAGTAATAATAAATATTAATCCGACGATTAATGCATACAAAACAAATTCTGAAACTTTCGATATCAAATCACTCACGCGAGAAATACCTAAGGATATAAACAAAACAATTAAAAACAAGAGAAGAAAGTGTGAAAACCAGATAAACGCTACTACTAATCGATAGATCCGAAACTGTGCCGAGACCCGGTTTTGGGGTCATGTGTCATTGTGTTCTTTACATAAAACACCGAGTTTTTTTCTCAATGGACTTTTTTAAACCGGTTGGAAGGAATCTTTGTGGGTAAGTCACGGTAAAGTAACAGGTAGGGATGTCGCGAGATACGGAAATTTAAAGGATTAGATTTTAAAAATGCATAGCGGTCACACCTTTCGATTATTGTCGTTGGAGTGCGATATCCCGTAATAGCAGACAGTATTTCTATATAAGAAGCTTGTACTCAATGTTCAAACTACCATCATTACAATTTCTATATAGTAACTTCAAAATGTTATATGTAAAACTATGTTCTCGAAAACTACTAACATATCTCAAATGTGTCACCAACACTCACTTGGACGCGCCAGAAATAACTTAAATGGAACTAAAGAATATGTTCTTTAAAACCTTCCCATGCACATTAGAGATGGAAATTATATTCACAGATATAAATTCCCTGTTAGCTTTAAATATTTCTGAGTTTATTATCTTGTTCGCCACACCCCTAGCAAATAGGATCAGGACACACTTTGGGCGGTGCTGTCAAAATCGGGCGAACAAGTTTACAGTTTCCCAAGTTTTATTATCATAACCATAAAGATCAAATTTCTTTGAAATCCACATAAATTATGTTTGTAATACAAACGGATCGTTTTGTAAGACATGAATTAATTTTAATATAGGGTTAAGTTATTTTTTATTTGGGATATCTCATCTATAAAGCAATTTTGTTAGAATGATTCTTAGAAACGTCATGGTTTACTTTTTAGAAACCAAAAATTTGTATACTTTAATAAGAATTTTATTATTTTGAAGATTGCCATCATGGCATAGTGATTGGCGAAATGTGTGCTGATAGTGATACGTTGATTTTCGGTCAAAAACACCTCGTTCTGTTTGAGAAGATGATTAATATCTCCAATGATTTAAGTAATATTTTTAAAAATTTATATGTAGATATAGAATATTTTTAGACGCAATGTACTCTCTGAGACCCATTAATGATTAATTAATGAAACTTTTACCGACCCTTTATGTCATCTTTTGCTGCAAACATTAATTCATTAGAAAAATATGTATTTGCTTTTACTCCTTTTATGTTCGATTTACATTTAAACTACTCTAAAATAAACCAAGATTTCTATCAAAGCCAAATATTTCGCAATTATATCTACCGATGCTATCGCGATCGGGAACTAATTGAGTGCATTAGCCGAAACGTGTGTGACTGAACTAGTTCACGACTCCTTGAAATATTCCCCTTCACTACGGCTTGGAACTTAAACCCAAACTAGTTCTAACGAAGGGACTAACAATGGAACGAAATATTATAAATGATTCTTTGTCAAATGTCAAAGTGCGTTTTATAACCAAATGTTACTAGAGGTAAGTGACCAGCTGGAAATAAATCGAAATACTGTAAAATAACATCAAGTGAATTGATTTCATTTTTTTATGTGGGTTGAAAGTATCATGAAGGCTTTATAGGGATAAAATATGGCGATATTGAAGGCATATACGTTAACAAAAAGTTATTACACAATACCGGAGAATGAAAAAGATTATTTAACTTCTTAACTCGCAACAGGATAGAGTTTATTACCTTTCTTATTTACATTACAAAAAATAACACACACTGTTACAAAACGAAGAAAGTAAAGTAAGAACGATTGTTAACAAACGATAGACGTTTTCGACGCATGAGTTTCCTTGTTACCAACATTTGCTTGAAATAAGAAATCAGCATGCGTCATATTATTTTATACTGTTTCTCATAATATAAGTGTGCCAACCGACAGAAAGTTAAGATTAACATGTCGCGTTCACAATGGATTCGTGAAGCTATAAATAATAAATGGTGATGGAACTTTTACATTTTTACATTACAAAGGAAGATGAAACCGCTTGCGAGCGGCTATGATTTACTTTACACGTAAATTATGTATTAAGATAGTGCAGAAATAAAAATATTGGTGATCTTCAGCGATAGAGATATTCGAAAATTGCTTACTTATAAGCCGGCTTTTCTACGCTGTAGGGAGGAAAAATAAATCTAACTTCAGAATATCAATATTGTAGACTATTATTAAGGCTTATTCTTAACTGTAGACAGTTATTTCGCTTTTATATGAATAGTGATTCGCAAATTATAACACGCATTGTAAACAAGTAGCGCACTTAAGCAATTTCAAATACATGATACAATTACAAGTGTAGAGCTATGTGCATCGAGAGGTGTAAAGCAGCTATCATTTAAGAAATCCTATTACGCTTGCAATAGAACCAAATTCGTTTAACAAAGAAATTAAATTAAAATATAAAAAGGCCATATTCACACTGACAAAAACCGAATTGACGATTTTTGTCGGCGAGTTGACATGTAAAAAAACAATTGGGAGCGCGTGGTGTCTCGTCCCGTCCGTCGGCCGCGAGGTGTTAACATTTAACCCAATATTCTACATCAGCGGAACCTGCTCCGAAGTACACGGCGGTTAAGGGCAAGCTTTTAAAACCAATTATGTGTGGAATTAGGCTTATGTTTAGAGATTTTGGTGTAATGCAAGGAATATTAGGACAAAATAAAAATGTACTTATAAGCATCATATTGTTCTCATAAATTACTGGATATTAGGATGTCATTTTATAATCCGAAGTTCTGTAATTGAATAACGTTACTATTGATTTTTGGCATTCTTAATTCTAGGCGCTTAATATTAGGCAACTCACTCATCTCATCGCTTGTATAAAATAACAGACTTCTAAAAGGCTATTAAATGCAGAGTGCACAACTGATCAAGATTTTTTTGTTTATGTAATAAATTTAAACTAACATTCCTTATTCGTCAGAGTTGTAATAGCTTAAGTTGTAGTCTGAGCGTAAGAGGAATAAAAGAAATTTGAAATGCGTAAATCACATCGTAATCATTATGCCAAAGTTACAAAACTCGTCAAACAAAAGCTGTTATAAGTATAAATCACACATTGCGATGCTAGTCATGTCTTACACAAACGGAAGCACATTTCTCGAGATAAAAAGGCATCCGATACCTTAACGACTGAATGACTAAGAATATGACATTTTCTCTGTAATGACTCTTAAATAGATTTGCCGGTGTTGTGTTAAATATTAAAGGCTTTTTTGATATTAACAGTATTTAAAATAGTTACTATTCACAACTTGCAAAGTTATTATTATAATGTTTTTATTGTTTTGAATGACGAGACGAGCTTGCCGTTTGCCTGATGGTAGGCGATACGACCGCCCATAAACAGAAGAAACATCATCCAACACCTTGAATTACAAAGTATTGTTTGGTATTCCACTGCGCTCGCCATCCTGAGACATGAGATGTTAAGTCTCATTATGTCCAATAGTTACACTGGCTAAAATGTCCTTCAAACCGAAATACAACAGTGACTACACACTGCTTTGCGGCCGAAATAGACATTGCAGTTGTACCTACCCAGGCGGACTCTCACATATTAATGCTAAAGGTATAATGGAGTGAGTCTGCATTAGTCCATGTTAGGAACAAGTATTACGTTTTGTATTTAAGACATTGATACTATTGCATTAGAGTTGAAATTGTTTTGGATGATTACAGTCAATATTCAGTGATATTTAAACAATTTCATAACTAGACCGCAAATAGTTTTATGCAGTTTTACTTGACTATGAGCATGCAGTCTATTTCGTAAGAATGTACATTATAATTATTAATCAGAGGTTAATTAGTGATATAAAACGTTAAAACATTAGACAATTAAAACAAGGTTTTTGCTTACTTTGGCATGAAGGTAAATAATCATTTAATGAAAACCGAAATTAAAAGTAATTTTTAACTATTTTATAGGGTGAAATAACTTTCATCACAGTCCTAAGGACGTCTTACAATACACGTAAGTATATTTTCATGCATCATGTAGCTTCAATTTGAAAATGGGTGTAGTTAACAATGATCTTTGTCCTGAGGCGGCTTTTAGAAGAGGCAAAACCGGACAACTGCTCGGGGCTTCACGAGATGCCTTAGAGGACCTTTTTTACAATCTTACTGAGGCAACTATTACAACCGGGGTACTTTATTTTGTTCCGCCCTAGGCCTTTCGTGGTTTTTTTTTCTTTCGCCTGGGGCCTAGCGTCTTTTAAGGCCGCCACTGTCTCTACTATAAAAAGAACACATTTGTATCAGTAGATAACTTGGCCAGTCTGGTCATTTCAATTGAAACATCTTCTGTCATCCTATCACCTCTATATTTGCAATTAATAATCACGAAGAGCAAAAGCTGCCATTAATGATTATATTCAGGTCTTAGCATTTTTCTTAACAGTTCATGTCGCGACAAACCGAAACAGATGGCACAACATCGTGCGCGAAGGACTGTTTTCCTGATAACTCACGACCCCCATTGGGGAATCGATGCAAGGCGGAGGTCTTAGCATTATGCGTACAGTTCTTACACTAGTTTATTGAAACAATTACACCGGTTGTGACTAATTAAACCCGCCAAGAATTTCGCATATTGTAATTACTTTACTACGTTGTTTGAATACATTAGCCTGACCAGGTGGAGTTAGACTTATCTAAAATCTATAACTAATCAGGTTTTATTACTGCTGCCATTGACAGCACGACCTACATTTTAAGACATTAATATTACAGAATAAAGTCAACGCATCATGCGAGTTTCGAAATGTTTTGAAATTAAATTCTCACGAATAATGTGTCGTTTAACGAAAATAATAAGTACTTACGTACATAATTATACTCAAGTAAAAACTCATTTTGCGTGTGAAAATGTAATTTAATAATTATAATTGTAAAAATATTACTAAATACGTATACTTATAATATTTATTTTAATACGTTTGTGAACTATTTTTGCTTTTTAAAATCTCAACGTAATTCCGTCATTCTTTTTTCTTAAAAATGTTTACGTTACCAAGATCAGTCACTTATTCACCAATTTCCCTTACAAGACATCAACAACATCATTTCAAAAACACCGAACACACATTATTAAACCATTGCCTATTTACCACAATTTTTAAAACCAAGCAAATTAATTAGCTCCAATACAAGTGCTTCCCCTTAAGTCCATCCGCAGTACCGTTGTAGGACCGGTCGTGTGATGGATGACTCTGTGACGTCCCATTACGATTTCGCGACTCATACTGCCCGCGGACAGTTGTACTTGTTGTGCCGGCTATTAACTTTTTTATGATACACCTGGTGTTGTCGGTGCGAGTCGAGTGCTGACTATGTTTGCAGTTTTAGTAAGTTGTAGAGGGTGGTAATGATAATTTATATTGTCAGTACCATCTTAAGTTTATGCGATTTTATACTCAAAGATTAAAACGTGAAAAGGGGAAGAGGGATAGGAAATTATTAAAAAAAAAGAACATTAATGTCGAATTGATAACCTCCTCCTTTTTTGAAGTCGGTTAAAAATACCTTACCTTACCAATACCTTCACCTGAGCCAACTTACGTTTTGTTTACATAAAATCGTGACACCTTAAACTACTGTATCCCATTTGGGATAATTAAATACGAAAACAGAGCGTTCTTCGATTAATAATTGTAGAAAAATGTCGAATGATTCCAATAATAGAATCTTAATAAATCAATGCGACCTCCTTTCTAAGCTATGTGCAGTGTAAAATAGCAATAAGTTCGCAAACTATTGCGCGGCAATTACTTTACATAATGTCAATAATACATTTTTACTTGAATATTGTCTGCCAATTACATTATCAGGCACGTTCGGGCGATGTCACGCGTTTTATAAAACGTGGTATAACTCGTTGATGTTGCTTTTACTAGCAATTCGCTAGTGAGTGGAAATTGTGTTTAAATTAATTTTTACTTATTTTAATATAGATCTTTTCAATATGGACTGAAAATAGTTATATAGTCTGTTCAGAAAGAGAACTGTCGTGGCCAAAAAGTGAACTAACTTTCGAATTTTACATAGCAACCCTTCCCCGCCATTTGGTAAATGTTAAACTCATTGTCATGTCATATTGCTTTGTTATAAATGATCTTGCGTGTTGTTTTAGTGATATTTGTATAGAAATATGTCGAAACTAAACAACAACAGGAAATTAACGTCAGTGGCGACCTCAAATCACACGACGGTTCTCATTCTGAACACAGTATACAACTGTATAAAAGAATTTATAAATAACAAGATGAGCGTATTAGGTTTATTTCAGACACTAACGGACTATTAAAACAGCACACTCCACAAGCACTAACTGGTGTCCATTTTTTTTCATACGAGAAAAATGCGTTAAGGTGGTAGCTCAAGGTCCATTTTCATACATTTTGTTTCGGCTTTAATCTGGGTAACTAAACAAGTATTGGCAAGTAAAGAATTTAAATTCACGTCTAGTTAGTGATTAGTTCTCGCAGTTGAAAGAAAAATGTAAAAATTTCGTCATACGAAATTTTAAAGGCAGAAATATCCATGATTATTAATTATTTTTACATTTTTCTTTCAACTGCGAGAACTAATCACTAACTAGACGTGAATTTAAATTCTTTACTTGCCAATACTTGTTTAGTTACCCAGATTAAAGCCGAAACAAAATGTATGAAAATGGACCTTGAGCTACCACCTTAAGGCTCCCCCCTGGTGAACTTGCCAAATTTACCGACTTGAACCAAAAATAATAATAATAATATCAGCCCTGTATTATATACTTGCCCACTGCTGAGCACGGGCCTCCTCTACTACTGAGAGGGATTAGGCCTTAGTCCACCACGCTGGCCTAGTGCGGATTGGTAGACTTCACACACCTTCGAAATTTCTATAGAGAACTTCTCAGATGTGCAGGTTTCCTCATGATGTTTTCCTTCACCGTTAAAGCGAACGATAAATTCACAAAGAATACACACATGATTTTAGAAAAGTCAGCGGTGTGTGCCCTTGGGATTTGAACCTGCGGACATTCGTCTTGGCAGTCCGTTCCACACCCAACTAGGCTATCGCCGCTTCCAAAAAACCAAAAATGCAACTTTCCAAAAATCTAAAGATTTCCATACATACATTAGTGAAACGGCAAACGACTCCATTATCAAATATCAAACAAGTAAAGATACATAACCCATAGATTTCCTGCACTCGCAGATAAACATCAGCACGTACGAAACCCAATCATCGCGTCACGGATCGCTCGCTTATGATTTAACGCGGATTACGTAATTTTACACCTTTACGTAATTAATTCACGCATCGCGTCTCGTGTGGACGCTGGGAACAAGGTTATTGACATCAATAACGCGGCTTCTAAACGTTGTAAGAACTGATGACAAAAATGAAGATCTGTGTTCCTTAAAGAGTTTTTTTTTAATTGCTTTGTCTGACGATACGAACTTGCCAATCGCCTAGTGGTAAGCGATACGATCGCCCATGAACAGTATAAACACCATTCAACACCTTGAATTACAAAGTAATGTTTGGTATTCCACTGCGCTCGCCATCCTTAGACATGAGATGTTAAGTCTTATTTTGTCCAGTAGTTACGACAATGACTACACACTGCTGCTTGGTGGCAGAAAAGAACTGATGACCAATATGAAGATCTGTCTTCCTTAAAGATATTTTATCAAGTCTGGAGCCTGTTTATGGGTGTTGATGAGATTTACCATCATGAGGTGGCTCAAAGAATCGTTCTATAATAATTGGTAATTAGGTTTCGGCAATGTAACACTATTTTGAATTCGCTTGAAACTAGAATAAGGATATTGTAGATAAAGAAATACATATGTATAAAGCTGTATATTTTATCCAATTAAATTTGATAGTTAAGAAAAAAAATATCAGTGGGAAAATTTCGTTTGAAATATTTGTTTAAAGCTCTACCATAGTTTTCACTTTAAATTTCTTCATAGCTTGTTATAAAAAAACAATGTCCAACTCCTTTGATATAGTTCCAAAACAATTCCAATTCTTGCAGCCATAAATTAAACATCGTATATCGAACACATTCGATAATAAGCCCCTATGTTCCATCAGGCGACACACTACAAGCTCTACATTACGTAAGCGACATTCAATACAATCGCTCGACATCCGTTCAACAGTTCATTGTAGAATAACAACATTCTAATTGAATTAGGCGGAAAATTTGCGAAGTATGAAAGCGAAGTTCGGACGTGAGCCGGATATCGTTTGGTGTAGGTCGTGACAGCTCCTTTTAAGGCTTTGTGAAGGCTAAGTGTAAGCCAGTGTAAAGCTATTAGTATCAGTACGTGCTGGGTTAATTCGTTTTCTTAGTGTTATCTTTAAACCTTATTGATACTTGATATAGCATAAGGTACGCCATATCGTTAAAACATGTTTGATAATTTTAATTTGATCCCTTGATAATAAATTTGATTTTTGCAATTTATTTATGGCGGCAATTTACAAATCAAAAGTTACTAAAGGTTAAAGAAGTATAAGTTTTTAGTATATGTAATGCGCCATATTATGTATGTTAAGTAGTGTACTGTTGAAGTTAGTAATAAATAGTTATTCAAAAAGGTCGAATGTCTTTTAATGACAACGCTAAGATAATCCTATCACAAGTTAACGTGTTTTGTCAGGGCGAAGCCAATACTAGGCCTAGTGCAAAAACGCTTAATTTTACGCTATGATATAAAAGATAATAAGGCGAACACAAATTATACCAGGCGATACCCTAAAATATAAACTAGAAATCAACCAATCCAAATATACCATTTCAGTTGTCTCAGAGGAACTGCAATTGTTGGTCACTATAGCGCTTTAAATTCTGGATAAGTTTTGACGTCATTGCATTAAAAAAGTGTAGTAAATAAAAACAAGTGTGACTAAATCCATGGTTTTGTAATATCGTGATTTTACAGACACGGAACTAATTTCGAATAAAAGATATAAATAACACAATTGATTAATGAAACGAGTTTATTCATTAGTTACGGAGTTAAAGTTGACAAATGACAATTACAATAAATGTCATCAAACGTTTTATTATTTTATCTGGAAATGTATGTACCTAATCTATTACACATTTATCCCTGAAGGGGTATGCAGAGGCGCAATCAAGGCACCCACTTTTGTCAAGTGTGTTCCGTCCCATGATGTGATAGGGGGCGAGCCTATCGCCATATCGGGCACAAATTCCAGACTCCGAGCTGATACTGAGCAGAAAAACCCAAATATCACTTTGCCTGACTCGGGATTCGAACCCAGGGCCTCAAAGCGCTGTCATACGGCTCATGCAGTACAACTACGCCACCGAGGCAGTCACCTAATCTATTATCTTCTATTTATGTCTGACAGCGCGTTTGACGCAAAATTATTTGATGCATGATGAATTTCAAGAAATCGCCATACGACTTTGCATATTCTGCGTCGTTAAAGGGTCGTATCTCATAAAGCCAGTGATGTATTAACTTTAATCCCTGTGACCATCCTTTGCATTTATGAGAGAAATTAGGTATCACGTAGTCTATCCCTAACCTTAGCAAACTATTTTTGACTGCCTGACTAAAGTCAGAGACCTATCATTTGTCAGATGAATGTGGCAAATAATAGATATCTGTATACAAATATATTTTTAGCGTGATAACCTTTAGGTCTATTAATTTGTAACTACATTTATTTTAATCCTGTGCCCTTTTAATCATGACCTTTAAAACCAGACCACAAAGGCTTTTATCAAACATCAGGCCTAAATTATACGTATTCCAAGCGGTCAGTTAACGTTAAATGCCAAATAGTAGACCACAATAAGATCAATTAAGTTATAATTGCCATGAATGATTGACTCTACCTATATTCGGCAGGTGCGTCAAACCAGTTGCATAAGTTTGACAGCTGTCATTGATGCTGAGGAATGTAACTTGTGCCTAGAGATGGTACAAGAACTTTATCGATTAATTTATATCGATATAAAACGATAATTATAGAATTAAAACGCTTTATTGTATACACAAAATCGATCTCTTCCAACCTGATATTATATAAAGAGACATATTTAACGCCCTAAAAGTTTATATATTTTGCTGATAGTCCTGTGAGTATAAGAATAACTACTCCAAAAATATTTATATTGTTTTGGTTTAGGTTTTTTGCGTTATTCAACCTAATTTGTGACGAATATACAAAGCGAGTTAACCTACCGAATTGAATGTATATCTATGTAATCAATCAAGTATGTCGGAGAGTAAGGCATAATTACACTTTACAAAAAATAACGACTGGTGATACGCTGTCAACGTTCTTACCGCACGGTAATATATTATCAAGTATAACTAAAATTAAAAATCCTGGTAAAACACCGATATGATCTAAAAATAAGATATACTTATAAGAAGTAATTACTTTGCATTCATTAAAAGTAAACACTAGATTATCACCTGTCAAGTGTACAATGGAGATGGATGGTTGGCCCAAAATGAAAGTGAGCCATATTAGCAGAACTAATTTATTTATAGTCATTTGTCTTTGTTATTGACATATGGGCAGACATTGTGCTTGACAGTATGGTTGCGTATGGTAGACTTAGTCGTTGCTTTGGTTGAAATTAAGAAACAAATCCAATAACATGAGGTTGATATCGGGAATAAAACAAAAAATTAAAAATAATATGCAATTGTTGCGATAAAATTTAGTCTGAATGGTGTATATTACCGATCTTTTAAAGATATCGTAAAATATTGTATTATATATATTTAAGGGAAGTAAATAAAAATAAATTACGCTCCACTGAATTGTAAAGAGTAAATAGAGAAGAAAACACTAATTAGGCGAGAACCCCACAATGAATCTAGTACCAATTTGGTGAAACGTCGCCTCAGATAATAAATAGTTACCTGATCAATACGCAGTTTCCTGCTGAACTCATTGGCTCCGCACTCCATTCTTTGCACCTGCAATAAAACAAAATACGATCATCAGTATTAGTATAAGTACGTAGTGGGTTCAAAACGGGAATTCAATATCAAGCCAATATTTTTTGCAATATATCACCCCATATTATTGCAGCTGGCAAATTGCTAAAGGATGTTAACGTCTGCGGAATCTTAGAAACATTACTTACAAACTTTATACACTTCATCGCCACACTTAGTATTTCCGCACGAATAATAAATCAGTATGTACATTTATACAACAAATTCTTGCATCGTTAAAAAAATTAAATCGATGACGTGAAAGAAAGCAATTGCGATGCACGCGTCCATCCGCTGGACGAGCTTTATGATCTCAATTTATCATTACCGCGCTACGCAATTTGAAACTTTATCGTCTCGTAATAAGTGTTATTAGGGATATGGAATCACTTTCTTCAGAAGCATTTCATTCAGCTAAGCAATTTCAAGATTTATTTCGAAGATAATATGGTGCATATTGTCTGAATAACAGTATCTGCAAAGTTCAACAAACAACTAATGATGGCGTCAGGATGTTACTGATCGTAAGCAAGTGTTGATTTTAAAGAATTTCTGTTTATCATTTGCATTGCAATGGCAGAATGGTCTTAGTACATCATTCAAATCACAAGGAACGAAATTTAATTCAACTGTATAGCGGCGATGAAGTAAACTACATTTTATATACAGTTTAACAAAATAAATGCATGCACTGTAGGATAATCCACCTCAGACAAATTCTAAGTATGTACAGAACCATTACACTACAAACCATCAACTATACCTTCAAGCTAAGTACTTCCACAACCATTTCGTAGAAGCAGAACAAGATACGCAACATACAATTCCTAACGTCAGGACACAAACCTCGCATCCTTTCCCACGTGTGATAAACATCTCGCGAAACGTTACAAAGGGTAAAGTGCGAGCTAACAGTGAACGTTACAAAGACATTCTTGAGATACCCCAAGGCCTGATCCAGTTCGCAGTAATCAAGTTATTTGAAGTGAATCTACGCAGAACACGACAGATCGTGACTCGGTCATAAAGTTGTTCAATCTGGTGCATAAATCTTTATAATACGGAAATCGATTAAATCTGGTACTTCTTCGGTATAGTTAAGTCTATTATAATCAAACTGGACAGTCTCTGTGACGAAAGTGATGAGCTTGTTAAGAAGACAGTCAAACAAGGTCGATGACAACCAAATACAATGTTTCAAATACCTATCTAGAAAAAACTGTATGAGTGTGCGAGTAAATCTTGGCAAATATCAAAGTTTGATTTATTTCTAAGGCCACGAAACAATGCTCAAATAATTTCGTAGGTATTTGACCACTGAAGATAGCGTATTTGCTGGGTATTATAAAATTTAACACCTGATCCTAAAGATGATACAGTATTATTAAACGTTACCAGCCATTGAGACATTAAAACGAATATAACTAAATGTCCCAACCACAAGTATTTCGTAAGCAAACAATGCGACCACTGTTATAAATAAGCCAGTGTCATGTCGACCCTCGACTGCTCCGAAGAATTATTGTTGAGGCTCATTAATATTCTCGGAGTGTCGCCACGTCGTTATTTCTGAAAAAGGAGCGCAAACATTGTCTGAAGGTTGGGATTGCGAAAATGTGTTACGCATTACATGCATATCCTCTGAAGCAGTTGCTAGGAATATCTTAGGCTGGACGAGACCTTCTTTAAACTTCTTAATCTTTTTTTATACCCAATCCTTTCGCATGTAAAAACGCGTTATCGCTACCGTCGCTTGGAGGGATAGTGGAATGGTTATGTTGGAATCACCGGTCTTACGGCCCAATGTCGTAACTCGGGAGTATAGCATCATCCGAGAGAGCATTAGATCGAGTCCCTAATCCCTGCGTACAGGCATGGGTATTCTTTGTTATTAAAAAGGTTTAGACCACAGTGGCCTAGTGCGATGATTTTATCTATCCCTCTTGAAAAACATTCAGTTTGAGCGGAATTAAGGTCCTGAGAACATTGTTCGTTTTCTTAATCACTATTGAAACAGGTGTAAATAAGCAGAATACTTAATAGATTAGTCTATGAATTATCAAGAAAGTTATATTGGACACTATGTAATACTATACAGAGCACTACAATATTACTCGAAAGAAATAATTCTTATTACATTACACCAGCCATCCTATAACCTATGGATATAAATCCTACTGAACTGGTAATAACGCTGAAAATGAAAAATTTAGAAGTCCACAGCATTGTCCTTAAATAATTTAAATTCCACGGCACATACTCGCGGAATATATCACTTGAGGTGTAATTGTGAAGAATTTATCATTACCACCTAACTTAAAGGTTTGAAACGCACGAAAATCTTCAACAAACGCAAAATTGATAAAAGACCTCATACATCAAAATTCCAATAGTTAATAACACGCTGATTTAATGATTAGGTGCCATCAACAAAAAAGGAAATTAATCTACTGATCGTATTATTAGAATATTTACTGCTGCATAATCTTCCAAAAAGCAATCTGCAATGGATGTTGCAACAGATACCAAGACATTAATGATAATATAAAGATAATTCGATGTCGGTTTATGTTAAAATCTAAATAATCTAAGATGATGCTAATTTAAGATTCTATTAAAATGTTTCCCAAATTACTAGTTTTTTCATAAATTGTCAAATTAATATACTGCAGAAAACCAACACCGCATATTTTTAAAGTGTTATTCAAAAAGTTCTGTGCAAGTAACACGTTTCGATCATGAATCGAACACGTTTTTAACAATTCAAGATAGAATTGCCAAAAAAATATAGAACCGAAATAGAGAATTTATCGAATGTTACCCATTTTATTTTGGCAAAATCCAATTTTGTCTCCTCTACTCTGTAGTCACGTTCGTCAATTGGCTATTTTACGGTATCAATACCAAACCGCAAAAGTATTTTTCACTTTGAATCAAACAGTAAACATCACTGTATTACATATCAATCGGAACTGGGGCATGACTGATTGTAAATATAACAAAGGACAAACCAATACTTTTATTTTTCAAACTCAAACTAATCTAATCCAATTTATTTATTTTGCAAATATGGGTACAATATTGATGGTGTATCTTATAACACAGTATTTATAAAATACAAACTTAAGAGATACGGTATTTATTGGTTGTAAAATCGCCTCTCTAGGTGGCAGCGACAGTTTTAATATAGTGTAGCGTACTGGTGGTACTTGCATCGTCAATAGCATTTTTATAACAAAAGCGCATTGTTAGTTTTGATAATAAAAGTAATATGATTTATCATTTATGATCATTCTTGTATTCTACCGGTAGATTATTTTTGAAGGGACTGCTATCAACGAATAGTTATAAAACATCAATATCCAATTTCTATAAATGATCGTTCGCAACTACTCAATTACCATCAAAGACTAATATTTTTACGATAAACGCTTCCAAATGTATTCATTAATCTTTTTAAAAGTCCTCAATATCATAATGATCTCATTAAATTCGCAGACATGGCTGAATAAAAATACCAACCGTGCCTCCAGGCCCATCGTCACATTATGTCAAATTGAATAATTTTCTAGCGTGAAACTGAGTGATTAGTGCAAAAACAGCCGCCATTATTGGAAAGTAACAATTCAAAATTTTACGGTCGTCCCGCACGCAACATTTAGAAATGTTTCGAAACAAATCCATTATGAACATTGAACATATAAATTTTCCGGTTATTTCAAAGGTTTTATATGCTAACAATGCAGAGGTTTTCCGCATTACAGAAGAATAGAGGTCAGTGGTGCTATTTTAACAATTATTCATGATTTGTGGGTGAGAAATGCGGTTTATTTGCATATTGTGAATAAATCAATGTTAAAACATGCATTGTAACAGTTGCATGACTTGAGGCTGCTAATGTTAACGTAAAGGCCATCTAAGACAAACAGTTGCTGTTAATAATACAATAAAAATTGCAATTTTTTTTATATAATTTCGACGTAGCCCGGCGTAAAATGTAATATATATTGTAGTATTAAAGTCATTCTAATCAGTCATAAAGAATTACCGAATTGTGAACCAATAAATGCAAATGGGACATATAAAGTAAGCTTAGAAATGTAAGTACTTCGATTAAATAAAATTAATATATCAACTGTAACTACTGCATATAGAATCAAAATACTTTCTGTTGCCCGTATAAAATAAAAACTATTGGAAGCCATCATTGATACGGCTAAATATAGTTTTCCGGATCCAATCATTCGTGTACACAGTATAAGGGCAAGTGAAAATATCATGATGCACGCACTGAATACAAATTCCCTATATTTGGCATCAAGACGAAGTCATTGGAAATAGTTTAACGAACGAGACACCTATATAAGATATCGAGGATCATTCAATATTCTCAAATCGAAATTGGAAGCTGATCAGAAAGATTGCAGGTATTTATTAGATAATGGAACTCCGTACTATACTAAATCTGGACACCGAAGTATTTCAGAATCTACCATAACAACTAACAGACACATTACGACGTGCCGCTAGTCCATTAAGAAAAAAAATATCATCTTAGATCCAATCACTAACATGGTTGTAATACAAAACATTTCCCAGTTACCAAGCTGCTCAAAGGGCTTGACGTTTATTGATGCATATTTCATACTATAATTATAAATTTCGCCTAGTCACAAGCTTTAGAATTAATTTTAAATACATTTCCTGTGCATTATCATAATCGTATGCATCTGGTATCCGTTTGTGATGTAACTGCGGCCTCACACGACGATCTAAATACAATAGATGATGCTTACATACATCTTTATGGTCTTGCAAACCTTACTGATAGCATCAATCTTTGATGTCTATGCGTATGGAATACAATAAAGGTATATTTGATAGGTTGGTAATAAACGTCGATAAAGATATATTTATGACATTAGAAAATAGAACACCAAAATGCTGGATAATATATTACAATGAAGCTGAATATAAATCGACATTAAAATTAATAACAGAAATCATAAATGTACTTTAATTGTATTAAACATAAAATACTATAGTCAATCACCAAAGCTTCAAGGTTTATATAGGTAAAGCAAACATAATTTCATATAACATAAGCAAATATTTATAGAAAGTCATAGACAACCAAGAGACATAAACAACAGAGGTCCGCAGCAACTCTCAAACCTTTGTAGTAAAGACAAATAGCAGTCATCATAAACGAACAATACATTTTGAAATACCGCAAAACACTTTCCATAATGAAGTGGATTACGTAATTAGAGGCACACCTGAAAACCAAAGGGCGGCAAGGTCAAAGGAAATTAAAAACAAACAAGCAACAGACGTTATTATGGTAATTCATGTTGGCGTATCTGTAAGATGAATCGTGAAGGATAGATAGACGCCTTTAATTTCCTAATACAATGGTAACATAATTGGCAGTAGACATGTTTGGATCGAAGCCATCTTAGCATCGACCTTTACGCCATGTTGGAAAACTTTATTGTATTTTATAATTTTTGAAAACAGACTCTTATAATTGGACCAAGTATATTTAATTTTACTTTAAAATAGTATTCAAGTAACCGTACAAGTTAAGGAATTTGAATAATTACTTATTGCAAATCTTAATATCTTTGAGGAGAGCCTTATCAGTCTATCATTAAAGATTATCTGAATAAATGAAATATTATATAAAATAATATAGTTATCGTTTGACAGCTATTTTATTAAGCACCGGTAATAGTCAGATAATAACTTGCAATATCTCTGAATAGCAATCAAGGAAAGCTCAGTTCAAGATTATTTAGCACAAGTTAAATCCAACTTATAGTTATAATCTCAATGATGTAATGTTAGGAAATGGAATCAACTTTTTACAACTCGGTAAAATCCACAGTGCTTAATAGGTTTATTTATATGAAACGTGCGCGTCGAAATCACAAGTTCCGTGACCTAAAATTTCACTGCATTTCAAAAGGTTTGAATTTTCATTAGTTTATAAATAGACGTTGTTTACGCAACGTTCGTTACTTTGATTGACGTTGTATAATACTTTTATGATTCCAATTTAAATTATGCGATTTCCAAAAGTTGCATGTGAACCAGATAAGTATTTTTTTTATCGAACGCCCCAAATGAACTTCACTTAGCGTAATGTAATCTAGAGATAATTATGTCTTTACTATCTTCATTACTTTACCGACCTAGAAATGTACTCCTTCCTCATTATTTTATGATTCATGCAATATTTTAAAAGCATCCTCTTTTGCCGCATCATCGTCGTTCATCAATATTGCAATAAGTTAAACATTATTTAGCTCGGCTTATCATCGCATCGGGGCTATGTGTGTAATATTATTTAAAAAATAATCGCTATCGCCATCTTGGATCCACTGCGGATATTAATAGAATCTGTTTTCATTTAAATCGTTATTAATGGTTGTAACACTTTGTCTGGTTTTGCATAGGGGCTTATTTATAATGTTAGGTTATAGTCATTTAATTTTCATAATAAGATAGCATGATCGAGGATAGCCTGCTTCCTGACATGGCCTGTCTATGTTTTTGTTTTTTTTTTGTTTTCTACTGGAAAACATTCTACGATTTTTGTTAGTTCTTTTATAGTATTTACTGATATGTTGATAATTTAATCGAAGATTTTTGTTTATATTCCTATAAAACGATTTTATGAAAATTTTAAAATTATGTAGGCCATCTGTGGTTTCATTACCTTATTATTTATTATCTTGTATGCAGGTATTGTACATGTGCAGATCTCTAAACTCATTTCTTACATAAATTATAATTTTCATGAACATTTTATGCGACTATTATTTATTATTTCTTACACGAAAAGTTTCATTGTATTTCTGTAAGCACACAAAGTTAATTCGAGACGAGATCGTAAAGGCGACACGTGAAATTCCAAGGTATATGTCATTTCATTATGTTTATTTTCGTTCACCAAAATTCTCATCAGATCTGATTTACTTCGGATAAATCAAGCTTAATCCAATATTATATCACAAACGTAACCTTATTCATATGCATATAAGGTACCCAATAATGTAACTTTGTTATGCGAATAAATTAGTTTGCATTCCATGTAACTAGCACGACTAATAGGCTCCTGATGCTAATATTTATTATCATCGGCTACTTCGTTAGCGAATTAGAGAAATTTTATCACCTGCCTATAGAATTAATTTGCATTATTCAATGAATTAAGTTTTTCTTAAGTTTACATGTAAACGGCCTTTTCTATTCACAACAATATTTCTATGAGTAGCTTGTTTTATTTTTACCTTCAGAATTATTTAATTTGAAATATTCGATAAGTCGTTTTGTATCGACAAATTCAGTAAACATTTGAGGGATGAACTTTGAAAATTTTTTTATAATGTTAATGTACGAGTACGTTGTATAAGGAACTCTTGTGCGAAATTCTATATTTATAGATCCATCCATCCACTCAGTGAAAAGATTTTTGTGAAGATCCATTATAATATAGGTAGGTAATATCTGCATTAATTTACTTAGGTTTTTAATACATTTTATCATAAAAAATATGCTCCAAGGACATTATAAAAAAAAATCCACACTCCAAATGAATCACAACAAAATTAAAACAAAAAGTGCAAAACTAACAAAAAGAGAAAAAATCCAAAGACAATCTAAAAATAACGTACAAATCAACTACTTTCGTACATTTAATAGTAATTTGAAAGTTGTTTGTAATCAATATAAATTACATTTAATTAAATAATAGCAATAAACGCAGATACTAACGGCACATGCGAAACCGAATAACAAGTCACGTATCAAAGTTCAGTGAAAAAGAAAGTTACAACAAATATACGCCGATTTGTAAATCGGAATTTACGATCGTCAATTACCTATACATTCTTGTGTATTTTTATAATTGTAAAATGTAGGTAGATATTGTAACTGACTTCAGACGACCAACACCGTAGTCCACCCTGTCACTATTAAGGTTGCAATGTCTTCGAAATGTCGGGACATAATTATTATAATATAAAAAAACCACGATAAAATGATAATTAATTTCGTTTAGGAAATTTCGTAGGAAACCATTTACAAATACATTATTTTAGCTAAGAGCCTCATTGAGCCTTTGAAAAGGTATTTAAAGAAGATACGAAATGGTTTAGTCTCAGTCATATTGTTCTTTTCACTCTACTTATTATATTACAAGAATATTTTTTGAATCTTCAATACTTATTTCGATTAACCGATGTAGGTTTCGAATCCAAGACTTCACAAGTTAGAATAATTGCGCTGTCACTTGACCAACGATGCAAAATTGCATAAAGTTGTTTCATGCAATTTATATCCTCCATTAAATTAATCGTCATGAAATTATTCCGCGCTGTGTAATCGCTACGACCTAAACAATTAAGGCGACGTATTTACGTTTCAAGCCTTTACAGTCTTTAGTACTTAGCATTCAATCAGCATTCAAATTAAACGTAACTTTTACTTCATTTAAACTTAGGTTATAAACAACGTCAAGATTTCTCGGAGTAATACGGCTTATTTCGTATCGCCATTTAGCAACCAGTGTGTAGAATATCGATATCAAAAAGTATCGAGCTTAAAATAAAAACAGAATAGCGATAACTTAGTTGAGAATGGTATGGACTGTGAAGACGAATGTCCGCAGTTCATAACCCAAAGGCAAGTACCTCTGATTTTCTAAATGTATAGGTGTATTCTATGGGAATTTTCGCTTGTTTTAACGATAAAGGAAAACATGGTGAGGAAACCTGCATACGTAAAATTGACCCTGAGAATTGAAATCGATGATATGTGAAGTCTGCCAAACCACATTAGGCCAACGTGGTGGCCCGCCCTGTGGATTGGGGGCGTTTGGAGAATTCCACCACGGTATCCCCTGCCTGTCGTAAGAGGCGACTAATAGGGGCCACGAAGGGGGTCGTCGGCGGGCAGCAGGGGGCTGTCCGCCCTAGTGCATTTTTGTGCGTCTTTACACAATTTTCGGCTGACCCCCGGGATGGACGGCAGTGTGCAGTTGGCCTCATGCTGCCGTAGACGCCGAGGGCGTCTTTCGGTGCGCGGGGGCTCCTGAGCCCCCCCCCCCCTCCCCTCACAGGAGACGGGCCGCACCAGGCAGCACCGCGCAGGGGCGGCTGTGGAAGTAGACTTAGACATTTCCGTCAGAGGAAGCTCGCAGTCGTCCCTAATGCGCCGAAGAGGGCCACCGCGGAGTTTTAGTTGGTATGCCGTGCGTTGTATATAGGTTAGGGACTCGGCCCGGCGGTCGCCTGAAAGTCGACATCAAATCCGGGCGGCGCAATGCCGGGTCGTAAGGCACGGTGACCCCAACATAACCGCTCAATCGCCCCCTACGAAGGCTGAGCGGTACTCATAAGACACTTTCTCCGCGAAAACAAAAAAAAAAGGCCAACGTGGTGGACTAAATCCTAAACCCGCTCAATAGTAGATGAGGCCCGTATCCAGCAGTGAGACAGTATATAACACTGGATTCTCATTTCCGAATTTATATAAATAATGAATATAGGTCTATTGGAAAAAAAATTGGGTCCAGCCTCTAAAATAGAAATATCGATAATTAAAATGTCCGAAACCGAAATGTCATCGATAATGTGACCTGAATAACGTCCCATGTATCAAACAAAAGGATCGATACTAATTTACTATATATGGAAACCATCATTCGGACTAGTGCCTAGACGACAGCAAACGGTAATTCATCTCAATAAAACGTTATGAGACAGGTGTATGTAATTGGCGGCAGGTGAAAGCCTTAGGCTCATCGATACGACCGGTCTAACTTGACACATACTTTTAGCGAATTGTTCGGCAAATTTAATTGGTGATGTAAGGTGTTGCGTTGCTGGAAGGTGTATTCGTGTTTAAGGTCAGTGAGGATTCATGTCGATTGATGATTTAATGCATCGACATAGTTTGCAACAAAAAAAATAACGTAATGATCGTGGTACATATTTCCTAAATTATGATTGTCAATATTCAATTTTACAAATTTAAATTAAACTATTTTTCAGATTTTGTCGCAGTTTTATTATTTTACCTTTCTCCCGACGTTTCGAAGAATTTGCAGCCTTCATGGTCACGGGAGGGACCATTTAAATGTCTAACATTCGCGTAAACATAAGATATCATTATGCAATTATACAAAATCAAATGTTCTATTTTTTCCTTTACTCTGTTCTTTCTTAAACTAACAAAACCTAAAGTTTAGGGTTTATCTATAATACTTGTGTCTAAACTACTGCTACTTAGCTTTAGTTCTCAAGCGGAATCTATTCATATCTATAAGTTAACGGTATACATTAGCAAATACTGTTCAAATTATCCATTCGTCCCGCACCATGTGAACTTTGCTACGTGATGACAGGTATTCTGTTTCTGCTCACGTCCCAACGGGCTAGCGTAATATTTGAGTTGAACGTACTTAATGTGTTGCATTTTTAAATTTATTCCCAGGAATATTTTTGGTTTTTGAATGTTAATAAGATACAACAGTTTGTGCATTCTTTCATGTTTGGGACATGAGCGTCTTCTTTGTTTCTTCAATTTTATTTTATTTGAAGATGCCATCAATTAAAATTGGCTTATAAAAATGTATTCGTTTATTTTTTCTTTGCTATAAATACACGAATAAATCATTAAGAATTAACAAAATTAAATCTTTTCCTAATTATACGTGGTGGAAATGAATCATCACCATATCTATTTTAAAAAAATATTTCACCTTTTGTTAATTGTATCCAAAGCAGACCAATATGCTTGAAATATAGGCCGCATATTCAGTTTAAAAGTTCGACATTTTATCATCAAAGAAAACACAAGAATCATCAGAAACAACAAAAAATACATTTCTAAACTAAACTGTACATAAATGATCGTTATGCAAACATAACCACTGATCGTAGCGTTCGCAAAAACTACATGTTTAAAAGTTATCGATGGCACGTGAGTCATTTTACAATTACAATTCCTGACTTAACTGTTTTTGTAGAGTAAAATGTAAGGGCTATCTTCAAATGGCTTGAGGCAATGAACACTGCACCTGCAGTTTACGTGCAACAGGTATCTATGTATTTTAGTAATAAAATTGTAGACGAAGACATCGCACATGTAAAGGATGAAGATATCGCGTAATAAAAAGAAGGAATCGGCACTTATAAATAAAAAAAATCCGGTCATGAAGTTCTTAGAAGTTTTATTACAACTTGTAATGTAATACGTGGAATTCTTAGATTCATGTTAGAAGCGTCCGCCTAGTTATCTCACGACTGTAAATACCATAAAAAGCTAACAAAGATCTAAAAAAATGACATCAAAAAAGTATTTCTTAAAAAGTATTAAATTCAAAATGGAACGAAGTATCTTAGAGTAACAATACGTATTTTACTTTATAAAGAGATGAAATTATTATTTTTGAAGATTTTGTTTCTAGCTAATAAGTCATAATTGAAATTAACCGTGAAATTGAACAAATTTCTAGTTACGATGCTAACGTAACTAGAAATATGCTATGCTAAGAAGAAGAAGAAGCTAAACTATAGTTTGTTAATAAAATTAAATATTCATTTATAGCCATATGCAAAACCAAATCTACTAGAATGCATGCACAAAACGTTAATGATTCACACGGAACGCTGTTTAATGGAAATCAACGCGTCTTGTATAGGTTTTTAATGAAGTGTTTGTATGCAACAGTGTGACTTAAGTTTAGAATAACAAAGCAGAGAATGCATTCGAAGTTCACGGTCAAAAACGTCACATGCAAATCTACTATCTTTTACGAATGTTTTCAAGATTGTTGGTCAGATACTAATTGTAGACAAAAAACTGTTTTTAATATTTAATGGGCAGAACTAAAATACTTTTAGACTTTTAAAACTCTTTTTTAATTAATATCTCAAAATCACAATACATACTATATAAACCTGATTTTTTTACTAATGAATTATATTTTTAACTAGCTTTCTCTCGCAGCTTCGCCCGCGTGGATTTCGGACTTCAAAAATGAAGGGGGTGCTCAATTTGTCGGGATGTTTTTTTAATGTACGATGGTATGCAGGAGATCCGATTGTCCGGTCAGGGTCTGATGATGGGATCCTGGTGAAATCGAAGGAATCTTATAGCATGATTCAGTATTCACGCGTGATGGCTTATTATTAGCATATTTCATGTATAACTTTGGTGTTTCTATACCGATTTCTATGATTCTTTATTATGAAATATTTAATAATGTTAACTTTTTTAATTAGGGATGACTGAGAGTGTTATAAACGTAAGAGTAGACAAATATAATGAGAAAGCTTCGAACTGCTAAGCTATCGGGAGTTACACGTGTTATTGTGAGTCAACCATAAAAGATAGACATATGCTGTCGTGGGATATATTTTACATAATTTTAAGGAGAACATTTCCGTCATACATGATTTCTGCGTAGCTTTGACCATTAGGGTTGCACACGCGACGGAAGATTAAAAAATGAAGTAACTTCTCCCGTTTTCCCAACATTTCCCTTCACTGCTCTGCTCCTATTAATTGTAGCGTGATGAAAAGTATACTATAACCAGCACAGGAGTATGACAAATAATTGTACCAAGTTTCGTTAAAATCCGTCGAGTAGTTTTTGTTTCTATAACGGTTATACAGACAGACAGACAGACAGACAGACAGACAGACAAAAATTTTACTAATTACATTTTTGGCATCAGTATCGATCCCTAATCACCCCCTGATAGTTATTTTGGAAATATATTTCATGTACAGAATTGACCTCTCTACAGATTTATTGTAAGTATAGATTATAATCGAATGATGCAATATCCAGCATAGAGAAAAGCATTTAATTAATATTACATCGCGACAGTAGAACACGTACATGTGCAATTTAATTAATATAACATTGTCTGCCGTAGAGCACGTACATGTGCAAAATACAATATCAACCGCACCCTGACCTCACCTATGTCGAAATAATTAAACCAATAATTATAAATTAACGTTGAAGTTATTCTCTCGCGTGCACTTCAACGCGCCAATGTTAATTGCGAAGAACGGGGTGAACAATGAGAGCAATTAAGAAATAACGAACACCGTGCGACTTGCCCGAAGCCACTGTTAATGAATAGAAAATAAGAATTTGAAGATTTTTTTATATCACTTCTGGCTATAATTGGAATAACAGATTCATAATCTTTGAATTTGTGTCAGTTATCAAACATAAAGTTTCTATCTTCACCGATGATCAATTTTATATGTAAAATTTCATAGTTTTTATATTTTGTGTATCCATTATTAAATTTTAGAGAATATTTTTAAACCCACGTGTAATTTCCGTGTCCTGAATAGACAACATAATAATTCTTTAACACTCAAGATGACCATCTCTTACAACAAAAACATTTAATGATACATTGACTTATTCTAAAGCTACTGCTCCACATTACGATTACATCGGTAAAATGAAACAGTGAAAGACTTTCAAATGCTGCATAGATTATAATAACCATCCCCATAATGGAAGATTTGAATCAAATGAGAAATTTTGCAAGTAAAAATTTAAGTAACATCATTTGGTTTAATAATGGAAGTGAATGTTTCTAGTCTTGGGAATATGACAATTGACGTTAATGTTGATAAAAAAGATGATTATGAAGAACTAGATCAGAGGTTCCCAAACTTTTTTTCTCGTAGACCACTTTCAAAATTTTACTGGTTTTGGTGGACCACTTGCAGCAAACTTTTTTGCCATATTCCCCAGAATACGCAAGTTTTTACATGTCACAGTTGCTGAGCTTCTCAAAATATTATCTGCCTACATTGATTAATTAAGAACGAAAAAGACATATTACCCACCAAAAAAAACACTTTTATACCAGTTCTTTATTCATTGAATGCTTAATAGTTTTTTGAACCAATAAACGTTAGATTATAACCACAAATACGGTGTTATCTCTGAAGACATCAGTAATTTCCGATGTAAATCGACTTTAGATTCGGAACGCAAAGAGATTGATATTTAAAAGCAGCTTATTCGAAGTTAAACATTGTACGCTGTGGCAACCGTAAGGAAGTTGATACACTAGGAACATTTGCTAGTTGATTCCTTTTTATTTCATGTATTAATACTAACAATTTTTAAACTAAAATAGTTATAACATCATCCTTATATTATGTACTGTCCCACTACTGGGCACGGGCCTCCTTTACTACTGAGGGGGATTAGGCCTTAATCCACAATGGCACAGCGCGGATTCAAAAGATCTACACATAAAAATTAATCTTGTTTGTCCATTAGTTATTGGAGTTCAAACAACCCGAAGAAAGAACAATCTATTTAGCAATATAGTGACAAAGCTTGACATGTCTCAAACTTAGTTTATAATCGTGCGAATGAGGAATCAACAGTGAATACGGTCACTAACTTTCTAGGACACTCGTGATTGCACCAAAATAATTATGTATGAGAAATAAATTTGTATGAACCTGTTGTATTATTACATTTAATTATACATATAAATGCTAAGATAGATAATTCTTAATTATATAAGTTATGCGTTTATTGCCCTGCTGTTTACGTTGTAGACACAAATTTGCGCGTCTGCCTACTTTCTGGACTAGTTTTAATGTAAAATTATGAGACAAAAAACCTATGTTTAACATAATATGCATAATTAAATATTATGCACGAATATATTTTTTTGTTAATAGACATTTATTTTCTCAAAAGATAACAAAAAATAATTTGAAAAGAAAATATAATTGAAAAAAAATATTCTGCCTTTTAAGACACTATTTTAGTTTTTACTAATAGATTTTGCCATGATGGTCTACTTTTAAAATAAACCGAGTGATTATTCAAGTTTTAAAACTAAATAATAATTATACGCGTAATATTAGTAAGGTATAAACTATTTTCGTGACGAAAGGATATTCAATTCTCCATTCCATACGAATATCCATCTATAAAACAAGTATACGGTATATCCAACTTTGAATTTAGAAAAATAGAAATTAGCTAAGAAAGATTGAATAAATTAGCTCACTAAAAGCACAAGGTGCGTTTGTGTACACGATAGAAAAAGGTTCGTGGGAAGAACAAACAGAGCGCCCTTCGTAAACACTCTCGCTAACTGTTCGACGAACACGTTTCTAAGCAAAAGTTTATTCGATTTATTGGTGAGACGTTATCGGATACATTTTATACCCGATAAGAAACTTTAAAAACAGTGGCTTGTTTTAGCGTTCGAGTTTCAATTATACTTACAATAGAACAGGCCAACAAAATTCTGACAACTAACGATGGACATCCCTCGTTGAACAAATTACACGCGGCAAGAAAAAATAAAATAAGGTATTCGATATTCAAAATATTAATCCACTATCAGATTGTATGACATAAACAGACGGTAAATAACGCCTACGATTTCTGTCTTATCGTGGGTGCACGGACAATACAAAAGGGTCAAAATGTTTTGAATAAACAATTTCCCTAGATCCGAATAGAAACCTCTACCGTCATGGGCGTAAACTATATTCGGGTCCCTTTTGTACAATATATTACGAAGTTCCTACGAGACGGGTAGGTTGTCTTATGGTAAACACCTACATATGACAACACCATCGCATTTAAATATAATAATATCCGGCCTGGATTATACACTGTTGGGTACGGGCTTTCTCTACTACAGAAAGAGATACTAACACCCTATTTAGAAGAATCCTATTAGTTTGTAAGGAATAAGTAATTGCCGAGACTACGAACCCTTTTCCGCACTAATTCAATTTTGGAAGTCGCAAACAGAGACGCAAACAACATAAATTTAATAATTTCTCAACACTAATGAACCGATATGGGTCGGCCAACCACTAACCGCTAAACTGATGTGGATGGAGCAAGAACCTGATCATAAATCGCGTCCACAATATGGGTGCGATTATGGATCGGGTAACAGTGACCGCAGTTGTGCAACAGTGAGCGGAGTAGATGACCCGCTGCTACGGTTATTATGTTTTATAATAATTTATAGACGTCTGACGTTGAAGGGTTTGATCGACTCTAGTTTCTATAACAAACTTCCGCCTTTATTGCTAAGGGATAGAGGCGCGATTCATGTCATCTCCATTCTCTACTTCGCTCTATTCTCGCCCAATAAAAAGCAAAGGTATCACCATATTAGTAACAAATTCGATTCTCTGACAAGGCAATATATTTTTCTATAGAAAAACTTACACAAAAATTTTTTGAGTGATGGAAGAACTTTCGAAGATAGTCAAAAAATGCTTTTACTCTTGTGTAACGAATATGTATCAAATTTTTACGTTCCACAGCAGCCTTTAGGAAACTTTCCACCATTCAATCATGCATCATTAATCATCTGTAATCTTCTAAACAAATATTGATACTAAACCAATAAAACTCAACAGCGCAATGATTGTAAAACCACACAAGTTTAATGAGCTCCTTAAAAAACGGCTTACAAAGACTTTCTCGCACTGGGCGGGGCTGCAAATATTATACAATGTGCAAAAAGCCGCTGAATGCTTTATGCAACAGCACTCACTTCCTAATAAACATTTGTAAGTCAGTCCGATACTCCAGTCAAACATATTTATAAATCCTTTTTTTCTTCGCATTGTTAATTTGGCATCATATCATCTTAGTGACTCAATTATACGCGAAGTACAAATATCCATTAATAGATGTCGCTTTTTTTCCTTATGAGTATGGATCACCAATGTTTAAAAAAATCTCTAGCAGTAAGAAATAATTCAAATCAATAGCAAACTAATTATGATAATTGTAGCGGTATATTTCAATCTCTCATGAAATAACTTCCTGTTAACATTGTGGGGTTCAAATCACAATAAAACTACAACCCATACTTTATTGATAACGCTGTACACGCGGAAACATATTCAAAAGATGTTTTTCTCATAACGATGTTACACGGTACAAATTACATAACAATGTGTTTTCAACGCCATCTAGCATTGAACCTGTGTCCGTATTCTCACAAGCATCTAATTGCATCTCGAACATGGGGACCTATTACGTGAATATTTTTTAATTGCTACTCGGCCAAGGAAAATATGAAATGCCTAGAAAATTGTCTGTGAATTTTCTAACTTAGCCTACATAATAGGCAGATATTTAAATTTATTTTATTTTATGAGAATAGTTATACTTTAAAAAATAATGGCAGTGTGAACTAAGCTTCCCTTAACCTTTCTTTTAAAAATTAATAAATCCTTTATATTCGGCCAGTCTTCGCTAAGTAAAAATAAAAAAAATTGCAAGCTTTTTCTTTAGCCGTAACAATCGGCATATTACAAGAATTCCAATCAAGACAAGTGTGAGACTGAGAGACAGCACGGTTCTGCGCATACGCAAGCCAATTATACCAACTCACACGAGTTTTTACAGGACTACATGAAACTAGCCTGTCATTTGGTGCGAAAACAATAAAATTACCCGGCAATGTCTACCGCAATATAATTGTGTGTTACTAAAAACATTCACATTCTAATAAGTTATTTGCTTCATTCAAATTATAATGTGGAAATTAAGTACATTGTAGAGAAATGAGAATAATAATCTACCTCAAGAAGTTAGTGACATGAAATTCTGACACCGTTATTTAGGTACAATTTTTTTTTAATTATAATATTGTCTATTCTGGCTCTTCGAGTATTAAGGACCCCTTTCAGATTATTGATTAGGTATATTATAGTTTTTCAGTTGTATATTTATCACTAATAATGCTTGCTACTAACTATAAGTTAAGGAAAGTTCCACAAGAAAGATCAAATGTTAAATTCAGTTGTCCAGTTACTTATATTATTTATATAATATTTCCGGCACTTTCGTCGTATTGTCATTCCCGCCTCGGCCGCTACCTTTGACATTCTTGGAAGTGTTCGTACACGGGCCGTCAGCACGCAGGCGCGGCCGGCATAAATATTATTATATGTATACGTGATTGCACGACACAGTTTATGTTATCTTTCCATTGACAGACCTGTATTGTATATTGAATTGTGTGAAACGACTTGAAATTGTCTTCATGTATGCCATAACAGACAACGACAAATTCTTTCAATAGCTATAGTTATTGTTAATAGTGAATCTTTCGGATAATCAAGATTTAACAATAAAATTAATAAGGGAAATATTTTTATACATGAGACCAAATAAAAAAATATAAAGTAAATCGGAAGACAGAATTGATTTAACTTGTTTTTTTGTTTTTATAAGAGCAATGCAAAGTGACCCGGCTGCTCCTGATTGTATGTGGAATGCGGTTCAATAGATTCTCGACTGACGAAAGACGATACCCCTTCAACAGTCGACATAATTATGCCGGCCTATTGGAATCGGATATACACAGACTGGTCCCGGAACGCGACAAACTTACGTGGGCCACTACGGCAAGCTTTAACACCTTGTGTAAGGTGGTCGCTATCCGGGCAGATATAAAATATATCCTACCACCAGCAATAACTAATATAAACGATTCTGATCGAAACGAAATTCTACGAGACAAGTCAGTTGGCAATTGAATAGAATTGACTCGATTTGCATTCGCTTTCAAATGAATTAGTCAATTTCCAAGTTCACATGAGAAACTTATGCAAAACGGTCCTTGACGCCGCCATTAACAAGCTATGAATAAGGAACAAGCGTACGTAGCTGTATCAAATACTTCAAGTCTGGTAAAAATACATGACATGCTCGGCGAACAATATAACATACAGGGATATGCGGATTTTCTGACCATTTTTTCTATTTAAGTTAGCCTGAGGTCTGTCTGGCATCCTGTCACCTTCCATTGAATCAACTGGTCTAGGTAAAACATTACTTACTTCAAGAAAAATCTTTAAGAAACGGGGGACCTAAAGCCTTTGCATGACAAGGAATTTTTCACTAGCTAATAATATTGCTTTTCTTCAGATTTTCGATCGGCCCAAACATGACCATGACCAATCTGCAAAGAGTGTGCGACTTCGAAGAAGAAGAATAATATTTCTTAGAGCTTTAAGTAATCATTGGTAGGCTTAAGGAGTGTGTGAGACATGAAAGAATTCACGATTTATACCAAACATTTTTTCACGTCGTCAAGCGAAATTGCCACACGCGTTACATATTAATCGTTATCGTAAAGTAAATGCAAACTAACACTCAACCCTAGCCGACATGTTTTAAATAAATTCGATCTAAAAAATCAACACTATTTCTTGTCTCAGAACTAGCTCTGGAAATGACACTTATAGTGTAAAAAATAATAATGCAATCACTTATAAACATATTATTAAAAAACCTTACGATAAAAAAATACTTGCAAAAGTATCAAAATTGTTCAACATATTGTACAACATGTATAGCAACAATTAAGAATTGAGGCGTGACCGTCTCATGGAAATCACTTCGGCGCATGCGCATTCGTGATTGAAAAGTGAGTTGACCGTTAGCGGCCATTCTTTATCGGCATGGATATGGGCCTTCATTATGGTCATATGCATTAAGAGAAACGTGATGTTATAAGAGGTATAATACCTCTTTGAAACATTGCCTCTCGGATTGTTGTTAACCTTTGATTTTACAGTTTCATCTTACTGGTTAGAGACGATTTTTACTTAAATTTATACGATTTAAATATCCATACTTACAAAAGTCTGTAACAAACGCAAACGATTAAACGGAAGAGTTTTACAGTTTCCACATTAGGAATAACAAATGGTTTCTTACATGAAACTACTGACAATAACTTACTACCAACAGCATTATTTATTGAAACCGACTAAAAAAGAACATAAATAACTTCACCACAATCAACATTTCCCGCCAGACGACCTACCCATAAATTGTCCAGTGAAAACATTAAACAAAAGTTAACCTCAGCTATATTAAACATAGCGAAAGCGCAAATAGTAAACGTTACCGCAAAACAAGACGTTTATTTAAATTTTACTTGCGACCCGCTTTTGACGCGCGGGTCAATTGTTCCTCAGTTAGATTGCACCTTTTATGGATTTCTTTTCTGAAATTGAAGATGACTGGAATAAGGGTAAGGCTGTAGAATTCTACACAGCCCGTTGATAATTATTGATTAATTTAGACATCTGCGCAGCGCCGTAGAAATCATAATCGGTAAAAATACTGCTTAAGTTTATAATTTATTTATATTATTTTAACCTCAAAGGAAAACTAACACATAGATTGCAAAAAATATTACAGTAATTATAATAATGTATTTTTAAGCTATGGGTAGAGTTGGTGGTAAATTCATGGGTTACCGTGGCGCCCACCACCACCTAAGTGCCAGTTCAGTTTTATAAAAAAAATACTTCCACCATACTTACTTATTATCCCTTGTTATTACAATTATTGTTTGTATAGTTACCTGTTCTACGATGCTAACATTTGTATAAAGTAAAAGTTGAAATAAAAAGTAGACATGCCAGACGTGCGTAATCCAAAAACTGTCTACGTATCACAATATTTTCCTCCGTAATATCAATCATTGCTACATTCGACCTTGGATGGCATAATATGTTCGAACGCAAACATTGAACTCCGCGTTAACAATGAAAGCAACGGGGTTTACGTAAACGTTACAGATTATGAGAAAGCTGAACATAGAGTTCTAAGTGACAGTTTTTTCGTTGGTGTAAATAAGAGAGAACTATTTGAAGTTTGACACGTGTCAACACACTCGGACGTCAATTTGACATTTGTCAAGGCAAGAACAAAATTGCGCACGCAACGCATTATGTCATTTGCGCGTACACCCAGCAATTTGAGCAATTTTGCGATCAATTGTCTTGTTACTTTATGAATTGGTAATGGTGTGTGCTTTTTGTGTTTCAATTTTACTGGACCTTCGTGGAATTAGGCCGAAACCAATTGATGAGCATCCGGTGTTAATGAAGGGACATTATGATAGACAAGATTACGATAATTCTTTAAGGTCGACACTTCTTATTACCCTTCCACCTGACTAAATAAATAACTAGCTCTTTATATTTAAGAAATGTATAACATCTGACAAATTTCTTTAGAAGAAAGAAATATACAAAATCTGACAAATCGCTATTGATTAATTATAGATAAATTAATCCACTTCGGTCCTGGATTCAAAGAACTTACATGAATTAAAAAAAAATATTATTGCATGGGCGTTAGTAAATAGGATGAAGACCGAGTTTTTTTTATTACGTAATATACTTAGTCTGGCCATAAATACTGTTACACTTAATTATAAAAAAATATTACATTTGAATTTCGAATCTGTCATTTTTATACGATTGTTCATTGTGTTTTCTCATTTTGGCGCCAATACATTGTAAAATATTTTGCGATATTAAAATGGTGTGGGGTGATAAAGAGAACCGAATCGCTGTGATAGCATTACACAAAGTAGGTATGGAGCCAAATGCAATTTTTAAAACTCTCCATACACTTGGTATTAGTAAAATGTTTGTGTACCGGGCTATTAATAGGTACAATGAGACCTCCTCTGTTTGTGACAGAAAAGATCTGGCCGTCCACGTAGTGTTCGTACGAAAAAGGTGGTCAAAGCAGTAAGGGAAAGAATTCGAAGAAATCCTGTCCGAAAGCAAAAGATTTTATCTCGGGAAATGAAGATAGCACCTAGAACCATGTCGCGTATTTTAAAAGATGACTTAGGACTTGCAGCCTATAAGAGACGCACTGGCCATTTCTTAACTGATAATTTAAAGAAGAATAGGGTGGTAAAATCGAAACAACTACTGAAGCGGTACGCAAAGGGAGGTCACAGAAAAATTTTGTTTACGGATGAGAAAATTTTTACAATTGAGCAACATTTTAACAAACAAAATGACCGTATTTATGCTCAAAGCTCTAAGGAAGCTTCCCAATTAGTCGACAGAGTGCAACGTGGACATTATCCGACTTCAGTGATGGTTTGGTGGGGTGTTAGCTATGAAGGAGTGACTGAGCCATATTTTTGTGAAAAAGGTATCAAAACATCGGCACAAGTGTATCAAGATACCATTCTTGAGAAGGTAGTTAAGCCCCTTAACATCACCATGTTCAATAACCAAGTATGGTCCTTCCAGCAAGACTCGGCGCCGGGTCATAAAGCTCGGTCCACGCAGTCTTGGTTGGAATCGAACGTTTCGGACTTCATCAGAGCTGAAGACTGGCCGTCGTCTAGTCCCGATCTTAATCCGCTGGATTATGATTTGTGGTCAGTTTTAGAGAGTACAGCTTGCTCTAAACGCCATGATAATTTGGAGTCCCTAAAACAATCTATACGATTGGCAGTGAAGAATTTTCCCATGGAAAGAGTGCGTGCTTCTATTGATAACTGGCCTCATCGTTTAAAGGACTGTATTGCAGCCAATGGAGACCACTTCGAATAAGCTTTTTATATTTTTAATTGTTTTATATTTATGTATTAAACTGACACACTGTAAAAGTAATAAATGTTATTTGCAGTTAACAATTTTCTTTTTTCTTTATTACAATATTTATGGCAAGACTAGGTATTGTTCAATTGTTACGAGTTGTAGGGGGATAACACGGCAGTAGTACATGTCACTCGCATCGATCGCGGCAGACTCAAAACGCCGGTAGATTAAAAAAAACTAACCATCTCACTGACATCACGCACACTTCGGCTCTCACATCTCTCCCTAAAATACGTCTTTAAAACCTTCATGTAAAAAAACACAATCTTAACATCTATCATATCCGCAACGTGATCAATAACAATATGTCAAAGCCAATAATTACAGATGCAAAATCATAACCTTTCACCGACATATTAATTAAATTGAAGCGCGAATATCGATGATTTTATCACCGCCTTTTATGATTACATAAGCTATAATAAAACTTTGATTGGTTTTGAATGCTGATTCGTCGCTTAAAGGCATATTCATATGTCGATGGACTTAAAGAGATACAAATCGTAGAAGCCGGCCTTATCTCGAATATGGGATGAATTATTGTCATGGCTTATAAAAATGTGAAAATAGAACAGATAAAGTTTTCCTTGAATGCTCAAAAATCGTATGTAAAAACATATTTCTAGTACCATTTGTACTTACATAACTGCATTTGTTATTTACCTGTAAAAATAATAAATCAAAATTAAATGGGAACTTTAAATACTTAGAAGAAGAAAAGTTAGAGATCTCTCGAATTCCAAACTTTGTTTTATAACTACTGAACATTGTACTGTTCCTTCAAAATTGACATCAGTGCAATACCAAGTGATACACAACCCCATTATTTGCAAATAGAGGTATGAACCTCTATTTGCAATGTTCATGAGAACATGCTATCATTTTTGATAGCCGTTACCACCCAGACCTACTCGTCTTATCATTCAAAATTGAAAACAAAATAAAAATATAAATGCAAAAAATCATTATTGAAAATCTCGAGTATTTTCATCCTGCACGATGCACTGGTAAACGCGATATCCGCAACATAATTTATAGTCCCTACATCCCTGTTGAGCTTAATTACATCCTCGCAGGATGCGGGGCACGTAACAAACATTAAAGTACAGTAAAAAGTAACCAAAAAGTTCGTAAAAAGAGTTATGTAAACAAAAGATTTGTTCTTGTAATCGTATGTAAGCGGACCTCAATGTATCACTACTGGTTACTTATAGAGATGAAAACTTATGTTTGATTTTAAGAGTAATATGAGCTATATATTAGCTGAGAAATAAATACTAATATCTGTACTAATAAATAAAGCTGATTTGGTTAAATGCGTTAATCTCAGGAACTTTTAAACTAATTTTGATTTATTCTCTAACAGGAAGCTACATTACTTCTGAGTAGTAGTGATTACTTTTTTCCCGGGAAAATATAAAACAGGACATTTATCCCAGTAAAAAGTACACGCGTGCAGAGCCCTGAGCAAAAGCTAGTAAGTCAATATTTACAGGCATGTAATCTGGTTGTTTATGTTAAATGTTTTAGTTAAAATTCTCACGGCTTATTTTATATGTGTATCTTTAAAAACATTCATTAAATTTCTAGACTGCGGCTCTAAATACTTAATGACTACAAATTGCTGGTGGTAAGATATATTTTATATCCGCCCGGATAGCGACCACCGTACACAAGGTGTTAAAACCCGCCATAGTGTTCCATGTAAGTGTGTCGCGTTTCGGAATCAGCCTGTGTATATCCGGTTCCAACAAGCCGACATATTTGTGTCGACTGCCAGGGGCTAATCATCTCCGTCAGTCGACATTCCATACGACACCACTCCACCATCAGGTGTATGTAGTATATTAAAAATAACACTTAATTGCATTGTAAACGACACAAACAAAAGTGGAGGCTATCGCTGGGGATTCGAACAGTCGCAACTCCCAACGGTGACTAATCAATACGTTGACTAAGATACTATCACAATGCATCTGCCTTACAACACTTGCAACCGCAAACAATGCGTATTTAAATTAGCTACATAAGGCACAAGTTATGAGAGATATATACTTAGATTTTGACATGAATAAAACCAAGGTTGAAATAGAATAGCTTGACATTGAAGAAAATATGGGAGTTAAAATGCTTATGTGAATGGCACTGGAGATAAGGAATAAACATGTGGCTACTCAAATTCTGCTGACAGTAACAAATTAGTTAAAAATCCAAATTCGTTTATTCCTAAAAGAAGCAAAAAAATTTAAAACAAATATTTTCAAATTCAAAGACATGATGAGATTTACGAAGGACATAAAATATTTTTTTTTCAGTAGCCAAAGCGTTGTAAACAGTGTATCATTTTATGTCAATTGTGTAATATCCAATTACAATCAGAGTTGAGATGAACAGTTTCGTCAAATTATCCATTACCTTTTATAGTTTATCGATAGATTTTATTTCTAACCGATTACACATGTCAATTTGAAACAACATTTAGACTACTAAAGTGTTGCGAAATAACAACTTAATTGGACAAGTCGAAGTTAAATTCTACTTATAGACATATAATTTGTGACCATAAATACGCATTTATCGATAGTATTTACAAACCAAACAAAACTAATCGAGTCAACTTGCATAACAGTATTATCAGTTGAAGTTAACCATTAGAGCAATTATCACCAAAATAATGTCTTTTAGAGTTTGTGCCTACAGCTGTAATTGCGTGGTCTACTTTACCAATAAAAAACCTACCAATTTATCACAATTAAAGATATACATTTGAAGAAATAAACGTTACGTTACATCGTAACGTTATATCACAGATATTGCTTCAATCCAAACCATACACCTGTAGATTTATTGATAAATACTTCTTTTTTAAACTGGCATACACGAAAACAACTAAACAACTAGAGAATCTAACTTTCCATCTAAGTGTCATCAAAATCAAATCGCTATCTCTCACAAATGAGCCATGAAGCCATTGAGTTACTGTGCAGTATGATTCACAGTAACATATTGAATGGTGGTTTAATCGCCGTGAATAAATTTGGATACGCCGTTTGAATTCTAAAGTTAACCGTCTATGGTGCGGTCAAAGTGCTATTTACGGCTGGTTATAACTACACTGTTACACTGAATCATCATGTTTTTAATGATAATCGAAAGGAGAAGAAGGAAAGGAAAACGTGGGAACTTTATCTAAATTTCAATCAAAAATCAACATGCGATTTTAAAATGTAAGCTTGCGCATTAACGACCAAAATAGACTGTCAAATTGTATCAAGCATAGCAAAAAGGAAACATGAAAATAATTTAAATTATAAACATAGTCTAGAATGACTAGTTGCCTATTTTGTAGGTAATTTATTCCTTAACATTCTCATTGAAGTAGTAATGTGATAAATGACTCATGCGTACACCGCGGTAACTAATAGAACATACTAAAACCGAAAGCTATTGCACCTATTAGCTATCAAAGCGATAGATAGATTTGTGAATCTGATTAAGCATGTCGGCATTTCAGTCAAAATGTATTCAAGAAAGGCAATAAAGCATCAGTCATCAAACGACAATACCGATAAACAATACGAAAATAAACTTGCATTTAGAATGAATTCCACGTTCGCCATACACAAAGAAGCTAACAAAAACAAGTTAGCATACAAACGCTAAACGCACGATGCAATAAAATAGACAATCTGTCAAATTATAAAGCCTGAGGTAACGTTTGGCATACATGGTGTGTCGTAACACAGACCACGCCCGACAACCTAGATGCATAGGCGAACGACTTAGGCAATCGTTGCAAGACCTATGCGGAATAAAAAAAATTGAAATTAAACGAGAAATAATCGAAAAAAGTGGAATAAGTCAACAGGTTGCGGTTGAGGCTTAGAAATTAATAGACATTGAAGGAATCCAATACTATGTGACAGACACCGTTTCTCCTTATGCTACATCTAATGGGATAGAGCCCCTACGACTATTACAGAAGGTCAACACATATGACGAAAATCCAAAAGTAAACACTGAACAACATGATCAATATCAACACAGATCGTATATCTGTAACCTAATATTCCGGACCAAAACAGTAAAATTCGATTGAAACTAAAATGATTAACAAGCCACCCGCTGTCATCAGAAGTGCTGCACAGTTCCATTGTACTCGTCTGCACGCTTCGATGGTCGCGAGCGCATCTCGAACAATACAACCGGCCTCGCCGACGAGCCTTGACCGAATAGTAAAAACACCGCCTCACAATCTGAAGAACTACTATCCGTCTTCATCAGATCCTTATTGTTTTGGCTTAAAGTTGACAGGTTTACGAATAATTGGATTGTGTGTGTCAACATTATAGTTTTGTTCATATGTCGACGTTACAACGACTTCGATATTATCACCTACCACCACATTTTGTGGTAAACAGGTGTGTAGACCGGATACAGTATTTGACTATTTGAATGAAATTTTACACCCAAGGTAATAATAGCTTATGCTACCTTCAATACTGTCTACTTTATCATTTTAATATTTTTTATACAGTTAAACTAGTTAATTAAAGAAACAACAACAGTTTATAACACAATTAAGACCATTCCACTCAATTTCTAAACAGAACAAAACACTAGAAAATACATAATATTTTTCTGGATTCAAAAGCAAAAACGAATGATGCGTGCGTCGGATGCATCGGATCATATTTTTTCTGAATTTGCCACGGGGACGGGCGAACTCGATACTTGTAAATTGATTTCTTAGATAAGGAAATGCGGCAAGGTTCTCACAACCGTCATGGTAGGCCAGTTGCGGTTACCACAGCCTCCAGTGAATGGTTTACATCAATTTTATTTAATAACAATTGCGCATAGTGATAGCAGATTACTTTAAGGTTTTTAATGATATTGCTTTTCTAGAATTAAAACTAGTTTTTCATACGTTGTATTATTAAGTATTTAAACATTTTCGTCATTGGACGAAATCATAAGTAGCCATTAACCGCCAACTTAAGCCGATTCTTGTGTATCAACTCTATCTAAATGTGAGAAAAGAAAACCGTAACGAATCATCAATTTATCACGGTTCTTTTTTTGAAAATCTACAAAGCGTTCGTAAATTTTATCAACGTTAATAATGATGTCGAATTTGAAAAAAGAATCGCGTCGAATAGACAAATCATTTTTTGAAATTGAATTAGATTTAAATTAAAACGAATGCATAGATATCGACCATAGACTAATATGTTACGTTAAGAAACGTAACAGCATAGTATCTAGTTTCCAAACGATTACCGAGGCAATACGAAAAAGACATCATGAATGTAATGAGTCGATGAAAAGTAAAAGTACCGTCAACACAAAAACATATTGCGTAACAAATGACTGTTGATTTTCTATTCCACATAGATCTTATCGTGGACTATTAATTTGTAATCAGTGTCAAGTAGTCTTTAATATTCTATCGACGAGCACCTCACTAAACATAGTTCAATAACATATTTGTACCATAATGGAACATATTGTAATGTATAATGGAACAACGTATGTGGCGCATCGGGCCGCTTTCATCGCCCATAGTGGTTGCACGCGGTTGCGAGCCATTTTGGCAATCTGGGACGTCGATTTTAAATTATAGATCTTGCGTGTTCATTTTCTTTTAATTATCATTACTATAAGCAATGTGAAGACTGTCAAAGACCGTAATAACACAAGAAAGAAAAAAAATATATTTTCTCTAGTTTACCGTACGACTCCCTTATTCTTGTCCTAGATTTAGGATCCTGTTTCTGAGTAATATTGCCAATGTGCAGAAATGTCACATCCAAATTAAAAATTAACTTCAGATAATCTAACTTAGAATAGTAGGTAATCACATTGAATCGCTCTGTGGATTGGGGACGTTTAGAGAATTCCAATACGGTATCCTCTGCCTGTCGCAAGAGGCGACTAATAGGGCCATCGGGGGGTCGTCGGCCCCCGGCCGCCCGCCCAAAGTGTACTCTGTGCACATTTCGCACATCTTGGAGACCCCTGGAATGGACAACAGCGTGGAAGGTAGGCCACATGCTGTCGTTGACGCCGAGGGCGTCCTTCGGTACGCGGGGTCTTCTACCAACACAACCGCTCAGTCGCCTCCCACGAAGGCTGGGCGGTAGTCATAAGGCACTTTCTACAACGAAAACAGGAAACAAAACTTATTTTTGCATCTCAAAAATTCTATATTCAAATATTATCTTTCGCTCCTATCAAAGATTTGAATTCTTGTATTCTATACTAGCTTTTGCTCGCGGCTCCGCCCGCGTTATAAAGTTTTTCAGGCTAAAGTTTTCCGTTATAAAAATAGTAGTTTTCCGGGAGCCTATGTTCTTCCCAGGGTCTCAAACTGTCTCCATACCAAATTTCATCTTAATACGTTAGGTAGTTTTTGAGTTTAACACATTAAGGCAGACAGATGCAGCGGGGGACTTTGTTATATTATTTAGAACTTTTAAGTGAAACAATCCCGTCATACATCATTGTTGCATAACTTTAACCGTTTACGCAGCGCAGGCAACGGAAGCTCTCAAAACTTATAATTTTCCCCGATTTTGCAACATGTTTCATTACTGCTCCGCTCCTATTGGTCATAGCATGATGATATATAGCCTATAGCACTCCACGAATAAAGGGCTATCCAACGCAAAAAGATTTTTTTCAGTTTGGACCGGTAGTTCCTGAGATTAGCCATTACTGCCCCGCTCCTATTGGGTATAGCGTGATGATATATAGCCTATAGCACTCCACGAACAAAGGGCTATCCAACGCAAAAAGAATTTTTCAGTTTGGACCGGTAGTTCCTGAGATTAGCCATTACTGCCCCGCTCCTATTGGGTATAGCGTGATGATATATAGCCTATAGCACTCCACGAACAAAGGGCTATCCAACGCAAAAAGAATTTTTCAGTTTGGACCGGTAGTTCCTGAGATTAGCCATTACTGCCCCGCTCCTATTGGGTATAGCGTGATGATATATAGCCTATAGCACTCCACGAACAAAGGGCTATCCAACGCAAAAAGAATTTTTCAGTTTGGACCGGTAGTTCCTGAGATTAGCGCGTTCAAACAAACAAACAAACAAACAAACTCTTCAGCTTTATATAATTCTTGTATTCTATATTTGAAATTTCACATCAGCCAGTCACGATTAAATAAAGTTTCATTCATCCTACCATAGACGCATTGATACCTGTTACTGGCAGATACGAAGAGATATTAAAAAGATACGTATCTAAACATGATTCAACGCTGAACTTTAAGATCGTATTATTCACAAGTATCTTCCCATCTCAGTGTTGCATCTACATCTAACCAACAAATCACACTTAACTAACTTAACTACAGCATCTAAGTAGTATTTTACAATTAATACTCCATTTGGTCTGTGTTCGTGACTTCACGTTGCCTTATTTGAGGTTATGTCGGAAAACTGTGAGGTTATACTAAAATACGTGGGCTTTGATTGTGTCTAACAAAACCGAAAGTGGCTTGTGTCCATAAACATCTGCAATACTTGAGCAATGTTTATAATTATAGGTGCTGGCTTTTGAGAAAGAAGAAAGGATACTTCTACTCCGGCAATATTATATGTAGACAAAATGTAGAAGAAAAAGGTAAAACAAAGAAATCTAATTGATTTCATATAGTTTAAAATCCAATTGGATTAAAATTAATGTCTATTCAATTACAATTTTAATTCGTCTCATACTTCTTTGGGTCAAGTATGTCTAGACAAACATTACAACAATCAAATATAAAATTTGATTTTGCACCTCATAAATAAGGTTTAAATTGCCTTGACGAATTGTGATTTAGCGCCTCTCTAAGGCTTCGACTAACCAGTAACGTCCAATTACCAATCAAAGGTTACTTGGGATGCGCACGATTGACATTTCAAACGTAAAGTATTGCTTAAAACTGTGATAATGTTGACTTAATTATGAAAATAGCTAAATCCAAATACGGAATGTAAATTCGTGTTTAAGTTGAATTGCAACATCAAATGGGGAATTTGCATATCAAAAAAAATACTTTCCTGCAAGATGATGTTTGGAAAATATGTTGGTAAGGCTTATGAACAAGACCATCCTTAGCAACATTATAAATCTGAAAATGTTCGGCTAGTTTGCTTTAATTTAGTAAGTAAATAACTAGTATAGCTTGTTACTAGTATTTTGTGATATTTTTTTTGTATGGAGATAGTACGCAAGGTAAAGAATGCAAGTGTTGCAGCGATAAACGTTATTAAAGTAGAATAAAAAATAACTAAATATAACGAAAGAGGATTAAGTTACTATTGCTAGTCCTTCAACATACCTCATACCACTCCAATACAATATACCGAGACAATATACAACGATCAACTAAATTGACACTTGAATATCGTAGTAACACTATCACTTCGTAGTAACACTATAACCATTACTTCACAGCTCTAAAATTATGTATGAGAACTACATTTCACTTTTCAAATCGCCATTCTGATTGACTCACAGGCCCATAACTTTTCTTAATAACCTTTATTTGATTCACACGGCACGTTTGATTTGAGATGATGCCGAAGTGATACCACCCACACGTTTGTTAGATATTTATTGGACAGACATGTTTCCGTATTAGTACAAGTCCTGTTTCGGCGGGCTTTAGAGGTCTCATCCTAGTTATGTAAGCGATGTTTTTGTTTATTTACAATCGTTTTTAATGAGAGATCCCAATCTCAATCTTCAATCCGATTCCGAAAATGAACCAATCAAAGTAAGTCATTTGAAAGCGTGTCGAAAAGCTTGCTTCTGATTGGTCAATTTTTGAGATAGATCTAAAAAAGCGATTGGGATAGGTTATTGAAAATAGCGGTTACTCGTTGGTCTATTGAAAAAGACTCGATTTTATCATTTTGTATGAAGTTACATTTTATTAGTCTTATAAATGCAAAGGTGTGGAATCTTCTAATAATAATTAGAATATCTCAATGTTTTTATTGTTTATATTAATAAGATACTTTCCTTTCTTGCTCGAACTTAGCATCGTAATTATATTATTATAGACAACCTTCTTAAGAATACTTTGGAATCTTCAAAGCCTATTAATAGTGGATTGGTTACGAATATAAATATTTTATTACATGTTGTTTACAAAATTAAAAGGTTTATCAAGTTGAGGTACATAAATATGGTAAAACGATTTTGTGGCCAGTTTGTAGGCAATTTTTAACTCTATAAATAAGCCGGCTTAGCCAGGAAGGCAATGTCTTACAGAAATGTGACCTGAAATAACAGCCTTGTTATTGAGTTAAAGTATACCAGTGATTTATCACCAGGTGATCGACATATTCGTTACCACTCTTTATATAAACCTGGTACAATATATCAGCATAATAAAAACTAATTTCTGTACCTCATTATGTACAGTCAACCACAAAAGCAGCTGAACAAATTTCAATTTTCAATTTCAAAGTTTCAAATCGACTTTTTGTCCGTATCACCAATCGTTCTTTCTACACTTAAATAAATTTTACAAGGTTTAATTTAAAAAAAATAACATTTCAATTGATATTAATGTGTAGAAGCGTTTGGACGTGACCGACTGTACAACCGGACTCAAGACAACAAAAACAAGTCCATCAACAAAAAGTCTAGAACAAGACGTTACCTAAGACAATACGCGACGCCTACACGCTCTGATACAGGTTGGAACTAGTTCCTAACAATGAGACGAACGAGTCGTTAGACAAAGGATGAGTCATGTCAGGTTGACGAGGGCGTCAATTATTGCGAATGGTTTGGAAGGACTGTCTAAATGAGGTTATTATAAAAGAAATAAATAGACCTCGAACGGAGGAACGTCTTGGCTGTCTAGATTTTTAACATGGTCATGATTAGAAAAAATAGAGGATTAAAACTCCTGCTTTTGGAGTTTACTTAAAAAAAGTTTGGATTACAATGATGTGTCAGGAATTATGTTGTGTATCTAAACGTAATATGGAAAATTTTATAATAATCGTTGGAGGTCCTTAAATAAATAAATAATAAAACTAAATTAAAATTGCTAGAGATACAGTTGACTATTTTATTTATAAAAATATTCGGCCGACTCGATCGACTAATACCAGAAAAGCGATAACATTTTAGGCGATTCGACGGAATATATCGACGTATCTACAACCAGTTGATGGTAAAACAAATATGCTAACCAAAACCACAATATCAACGATTGTCAAGATCTTACCGGGTTTGAACCATACACCATATAAGGAACAATCAGACTGCACACGCCACTCTAAACCTCATTATTTCCCCATTTGTCGGCCTACCGTACTTGTTCATTTATGGTAAACCGCGCCCAATCGTACAAAAATGCTATTATCCCATTACGTCTGAGGTCATGCATGAAACGCCGGGCCTTGACATGAAATAATAAATTTAATTATCACAATTCTCTGAATATGTGTTTAGACACGTGATGGCATTGGGTGACAATATTGTCTTTAGTTTAAATAGGATTTTAACCGAGTGTAATTTACCGTCTATTATGTAAGTGTATTTGTCCCTGGAGAGATAAAAATATCAAGAGACTTGAGTTCCTGAGAATTTTGTTTCGAATTTACCAAGCTTACACTGAGTTACTGTTAGAGGAAAAAAGGTAATCTATTACTTCAATAGTGGAGTGAAAAGTATTGTCTATGGAAATCGAAGAGGTTAGATGCTTTATAATTTTTTCACAGCCAGAATCCAAAGCGTAAAATACTTTGTCTATATTATACCGGCTTTTGCTTGCGGCTTTGCCCTCGTGATGGGTTTTCCCGGAATAAAAAGTAAATCCTTCCCAGATTTTAAACTATTTTCATACAAAATTTCATCGAAATACATTCGGCAGTTTTTGAGTGTGCGTCAGAAAGGCGGGCCGGGGGACTTTGCTTTATAATATAAAAATAAAAACTAAAAATAAATTAAACTATTATGTTATTACAACTTCATAGAGTAATTTTCACCCGGTCCCTTAACAATATAATGTACCTAATTACCTATAGCAGATGTATAAAATACAGACTCACGATGCTATAATTACTACATTCCTCACGTGAATTAAGAAAAGCCTCTATTATATTATTTTGTTGTCTCTCAAACTATGGAACTTGGGGCCCTACCACGAGCTCTTATAAAACTTTAATAATATGATCGTGGTTAATAATCTGAACAGTTTTTAATTTGTGTCTAAACTTAAATTAAATTTTCATAAATAACATATTTTTTAATTGTTCTATGACATTAAATATAGTTTTCGTTTTCACGTTGTTATTCGAAGCCTGGTACATGACAAGAAATTATGATGGTCTTTTCACAATAACCATTATACCTGGTGCAATTGTTTCACTAAAATAAAAAATAAAAAAACAAAAACATCGAGGCATCCTCACGAATTAAACTCGAACTACAACCTTTATTCCATACAAAACAAATGGTAAAGCCGCGATAGTGTTAGACATATTTTTATAACGTCCATTGGAATATAATAATTATATATTTAAGTCGCACGCCACGAGTTTTATCTTCACTTTAACTACACTTGTGTGGAAAACTATTCTCATATAATTAACTCAGGTACGATCACTAACTACGAAATGGCACGTAATTAAATCTAACGCAGCATATTTATTGCTTAGTTAAAGTAGAAATCGACAGCCAAAGTCCACACTAGAAATACCATGGAAAAATATACTACATATAATTATTGTAGTTTTTTTTTATTGTTATGATATCGTATAGAGATAAATGATAATAGCGTTCATTGGTTTCATACTGTGGCACGTGTGCTCCCTGTTACGGTAGAGAGATTGGCAGATATCACAAGCTATTAAATTTTTATGTAAAAATCTCAGGTATGCTATTTCCTTTAATAACGAAATAAACACCTTTGTCCGGACTGTAGATGTATAACTCTAATAATCTGTTTACCTTCCATGAGTTAATGATATAAAGTTCAAAACATTAAACTTTATTCTTATGGATTTATCAATAATTAGCCTTTTTGAGCGCGTTAGGAGTGTATCAAAAGTTAAATTCTATTTGAACATAATACAGGTTACATTAAGATTTTTTTTTTAATTTATTTATTACGGCTCTGGAAACAAGTCCATTGAGCCCGTCTTCCATATAATACAATGTCTTAAATTACATGAAGATCAGTAGATAAGTGTTGCCAACTCACCTTAAGTGATCTGATCGATGTTGCCGCAACACATTTTTAAGAAATATAACTCTCACCTGAAACAAAAAAATATTAAATTATACCTCTTAAGTTTAATACGACAAATTAAAAGAAACTACATCCAATTAAGTATTACATAATATAAAATCGTCCATAATGTCTCGCTCAAGCTTTTCAATATATAAAATATTGTCTTAGACATAAAAAAAAGGGAACAGTGTCGGTAAATTGCAAACGATGCCTTTGGTAAGGATAATTTAATATATTAAACGTATTTGCCACCTAAAAGATCCTGATTAAACAACAATCAAAAAAACAAATTAACGCCTCGATCCTATAATTAAGTGTAATCAGTATAATCAGATTGGTGCTGCGCCCGCGCCGGCCGTCCACACACCACACGCTTTCGCAACGGTTCCGCTTTAATTGGCAACACGTTTTTACAAATCGTTGCATTGCTGCAATTTGTACTCGCTTCAATTGTTTCAAGAAATGCTCGGTTGAATTTTGGTGATTTATGGCAATGTGTGGTTAACGTAAGTGATTTTAAATAGCTTATTATTGCTAATATATTTTCATGAAAGTTGTATACTAAAACGATGGAATAGTTTGCTTATTTATTAAAATAAATTAAGGATTTTAATAGTATTATTGTATAAATTAAAGTGATGCCATTTCTCACATGGAGTTCTTTGCATCAGTCCTCATCTCTCTACACATTGCCTCTTAGGCATATCATCGTTTATACAATCCATGCATAATTTCTTTGCTTGAAATATAAAATGTTGATGCATGGAATCTTGCAATACTTAGTAATCAGTGTGGAAAGGTGAAAAATTAAAAAAAGTTAACTTTAATAAGATTTCATTTTCTATTCGCAGTACCTATTGGACAACTTTGTAACGGCAAAACTACTAAAATTCTTTGTATATCGGCCCTTCGCCTCTACAAAAAACATTCTATCCTTCATTCGGGATGAGAGAAATATATTTATTCTAAAAATAACCTTTAACTATCAAAGCTATTTGTAGCATCATCAAGCATTCAATACTTTTCTTTTCTTCGCTATTATTCAAAGTGACATAGAACATATGGTTTGCTGAGTCAATTATAATGCATTATAAAGATTCCAAGCACATAATAAGTACAATCAACATTGTATAACACGATGATCAGATAATCAATCAATGTGGACTTTCACGCAGGTTGTACAATATCTATAATGACAGATTCTGCAGACTAGTAATGAATTGAAATGTGGTCATTAAAATAGCTGTTGATATGGTTAAGGAAAATTCTGACACGTATATCAGAAAAGAAGACAAAATATTAGTAACACTAAGTTTCTTGTTTTTTTTTATATAATATGCCCGCAATAGAGCTAGTTAATCGTTTGATTGACCACCCACAATGGCAAAAGAATCAAAGATGAATTACAGCCGTAAGAGAATTATGAGGATTAGGGAAGGGCATAGACTTTCCCGCCCTCACACCCACCACTACAACTCCTGTATACCAGGGTCAGAAGTGGCACGCATTTTATGACAAGAGCGGTGAAGCTCGGCGCGTCTTACAGAAGGATAGTGAGTTATTTGTGCTTCCAGATATCTCAGTTATAATGCAAAACATACCGTAAACTATCGAGAAAAGCATACCAGAGAGCGCCATCGGATCTCAGCGTTTTATGCTTAGGTCTTACGCAATCAATGTCGAAAGCCAAATGATAGCAATCAACAACTTCAGAACTGTAATTGAAACGCACTACACTTGTGTCAAAAGTACATACGACTTAACCTATAATTAGACGGTGATTGCTTCCTTCCGTACTTGAACGATGTAATGAAACACCGTGATAGGCTTGTCGCAAATTCATGTCTAACCAAAACAACTTTTATATGGAAGCTCTAATTTAGAGGAGAGTTAAGCAATCGCTTGTTAACCCACTTCGGAATTATCGTTACTAATTAATGTTTAGATTACTCTTTTTTGCTTACGTCAAACTGGCTAAACTCTAGGTTAGTCAATACTCAAAAATGTTTTAATCTAACATGTATGTAAATTATCACTAAATACACCACAAAATGCTAAATATTTAGACGTAAAACAAGATTAGAAATTAAGTAAGAACGCGAACATAATTACGAGAACTTAGGGTATGTTAATAAAGTTAATTTAGCGAGTTTGAACATAAATTACCACTAATCGTTACTAAACACTGAACAAGGAAAACTGGATTAGCGCCACAAATCAGTGAAAGTTGTACAATTGATATCAACAAGGTGAGTGTTGCTAGCTATCCTGATTTAACAGGCCTATTTGAATTCTATTAAGGGTTTCGAAAAAAAAACGTTTCGTTGATCCAATAGTACGTTAAAACTGCGAAACTAATCAATTTTTGACTGCGTTTTTGAACGTTTTTGTTGATGTTTAGGTATACGTCAAATTAATTTTCTTTCCATTCGACAACTGATAATAATAATTGACAATTCCTATTTAATTGGAGAGAAGGCGTATACTCACTAAAGTGCGTATAAGTATTATAAGACGTCGACACTCATGTGTGAAATAATTCCGACTTCAACTGATAACACACCTGTCTTGTTTAAGAACTGTGTAGAAGGTAAAAACTTCTGGAATTTGCCTTTACATTAATTGCAAAAAGTATAGAAAGGTCTCGTCCGTGAGAGTAATGAGAGATAAGTTTTTATAAACCTATGAGCCGGTAAGACGTGTTTACTAACATGCCCTTTTTATTATACAATACTTTTTCCTCGGTGGCGTAGTTGTACTGCATGCGCGGTACGGCAGCGCTCTGAGGTCCTGGGTTCGAATCCCGGGTCGGGCAAAGTGATAATTGAGTTTTTCTGCTCAGTATCAGCCCGGAGTCTGGATTTGTGCCCGATATGGCGATAGGCTCGCCCCCTATCACATCATGGGACGGAACACACTTGGCGAAAAGTGGGTGCCCTGGTTGCACCTCTGCATACCCCTTCGGGGATAAAATGCGTGATGGTGTGTGTGTACTTTTTCCTCTCTTATATTTGTTATATACTGTAGTGGTTTAACAATGACTTATAAAAAAAGCAGAGCTCTAACCTTATTAGTTCTTTGATTCTACCATAGTATTTGTAAGGAAAGTAAACACCAAATAATATTACTCAAATTCTGATATTAAAGGCACCGTGTACATTATGATTGTGGACTGGAAAGCCTAATGGATCATAAATCATTTGTGTTAGGACAGCATGCCTACATCTAATTTACGATATTAAAACCATAAAGTGAATAAACTAGGTCAAACCAAGCACTCCCATGGTGAAAGTTAAAAAAACATAAATACTAGAATATTACTAGAACACTAAAACGTAACGTTCGTGACGGCCTGAATGCCTATAACAGCACAAATCGCGTCTAACCAAACAGATCGGAACGAATTTATTCGGACATTACCGATGGGGGAAATTATTATTTATCATTGGAAAATGCCTGTCATGCTAAGAATATGCTATTATTACACCGTAATATTCTCCTATAGAAAAAATGCGCAACAACTTTTGTAGTCCAAAGACCATGACATGAGACTTGATCGGATAAAGCTATTGTCACACAGATAATTATTGTAAAAACATTCATAGCGGCCCATGTAAATGTGTCGGGTACGGGATCAGCCTGTGTACATCCAGTTCAAACAGGCCGGCATAATTGTGTCGACTGTCGAGGGGTAATCATCTCTCGTCAGTCGACATTCTATTGGATCCCACTCCACTTACCATCAGGTGCTGTGAAGTCACTTTCCCGTGCCAGTATGAAGAAAGCTTTGAATTCCTAAAAGCACAATAATTTCTGTACCCCAAGCTACTACGCCCTACGAATTTGCAGGACTACTTAATAGGGGACCGGCCTATGCTTGATTTTGTACATTATTCTATATGTAATGGTTAATAATACGAAAAAGAAGCACTGCTGCGAAAACTGCATAAAATTGGTTAAAAATGAGCGAGTAATTCATATTTAATATATTGTAATGTGCAGAAGTGGGCGTGATGTGGGATATCGCTTCATCTCTTTTTTTCGCACGCGTCGTAATTCCCGATGACGTCACATGTGGATATTTCGTCTCTTTTGTGTTTCTTGTTAATTACCCTTTCCACCGAAATTCAAAGACTTATAACTTGTTGATTTTTTACCGGATTTTAATAATTCCTTCTGTGTTATAATTTACATTATGTAAATATTTGATAGTAGTAAAGAACAAAAATGAGTCCGGTACCCTATTGCCATAGATGGCCTTAACCAAACAAAGATAGCTTTGACCATTAAAACAATATTGTTAATTTTGAGACACTTGATTCTCAAGTTATTATTTTTTTATCGTCAACACGGCAAAATAGCCTTACTGTACCTGATAGTAGACCGAAAAATGTGGACCGGCAAGTGATATACATACCAGGACGGTTGACACAGTTATGTCGGCCTGCTTAATTGTTTATTCCGCTTTAATAAGTAGCTAGTAGTGGAACAACAGTTCTTCTATGAAAAGATGATAATAATGACAAAATATTTATAGCAGGGTAACCTAGCTACTCTATATGAACTAAAGAAAAAACACTAGAATAACAATTTCAAAAGTAGAGACCTTTCCCACATTTCCTCGATACGCAAGTTTCTATTTTACAAGATTTCTTCACGCAAAAACTTCCATAAATACTACTCGAGATAAATGAATTGCTGGTTCAGTTTTAATTTCCTGCACATTAGTCCACGCCTTTCACCAGGGCTGGCAAAAACACGTCAAAGCATGATCCTAATTTAAAATACAATATAAATAAAAAGCTACCAGTACATCAACATATTGGTGTAAATACATTTACCAAATCATTTAAACGACCCATTTTTTTTTTCAATTTATAAAATTTTATGGACGCAATACTAATTTATCATTCAATATTTCCAGGGTTGCAACAACAATGTAAAATTTAAGTTTTTTTTTTTTATTACTAGTACATCAATGCGAACAAAACCACAAAAATACGCAATTAATATATTACGGCAATCAGTATCACCAAATTTACAATAATATCCGTTTACAACATTATTGAACGAGGGTAATTCCCGTTTCGTTTCGCGCCGTACGACATTTTTCTGTCTTTACGATCAAAGTCCAGTGTTAAGGAGAAAAAATATATTTAAAATTCTAAATTAGTAAAGACGTCTAAAGGCATTTTTCGCACCAATAATTTGACGGTTGCCAGCCCTGCTGCGTACTATTAAACGAAGAAAGGAAGTTATAGTTAATGATAATACGCGTGTTTCACTCTATACACCCTTATATGATTTAATCGAGGAACCGGTCAATCGCTTATGCAAAAAATTACGCATTAAAAACACAAGAGTGTGACTATGGGTAGTCTGTTTCGAACCATCAATGTTACTGTAAAGCATTTGTTTATGAGGTTTATTTTTAAGTTGTTTTATTTATTAATAAATCTAGAAGCTTCGTAATTTTGGGGACCAATGCTTCTGAAAGATACTTTAACGTATACAAATATTTTAAAATAACTGATTTTTAAGAGTACAATTTGATTTGCTTCCCTTTGCATACAACATCATGCTCTAACAGCACAATAAAAGAACAATGTGGAAATCCAAACTCATAACTGCACCTTTTTTTTCGGTACAATCTTCTGACCCAAATTGTATGTCACTCGTTATAAACGTCGCGTCGGCAGTATGAACCAAGGAAGTTAAAGTAAATAAATTATAATAAACGTGGTTAAGAAAATAATTGAATTTTATTATATACCTATATATAGACTCTATAACATATTATGTTTATAAGAAATTTGTAGGCAATTGAATAAAATGTTATCAGTAATAGGCAAACATAAAACCACGACACAAAACAAACGTCATTTCCAATATTAGTAATCCGACACAACTCTGCATAAAGAACTCTACATGATCTATGCGCCATAAAATCCTTATTTTATTTATTACGATAACATCACAGTTTCATATTACTAACAATGTATTATTCATATTTGCTATTTAATCCTGTATAAGAAAGGGCTGTATCATTCGTACATTATTTTCAAACACAATGTATTTGATGTGTAAAAATGCTCTTAATTGCATATGTACTAAATAAACAAATTTAAAATTGACATTAAAATCCTAACCTAGTATATTCCGTTTACTGTTAATGTATAAGTAAGCCTTAAAGTATTGTTGCCCCCGTCCTTTATCGAAGAAATCATCTGGAACAATTAATGTACTACATACCATTGTTAGGCTCTGGGAACCCCAAGAAATTCGTCTTAATCAGCACATTCTTAAATGTGTTTTATATATTTTATTGAAAACAAAACTTCTTTCGATTATCACATTTTTAAACTTGCATATTTGTATTTTTAATTTCACAATCAAATGTTATCATAATAATAATAATGTTATCCAATGGAAATAATGAGGGAATACCAATGACTAATTATGATTCGTGTATTGCGCATGCGGCTTTGATAAACAATTTTATTAGTATACATTTAAAAGAGCTGAAATTAAACCCATTTTCCCTAGTGTGAGAAGGAATTGGATATTGATTCTCGTAAGCATAGTGAAAACCCATCTATACATACACATAGTGACAAATACTAGTGACGTCAGACGTGTACATGACTCGTATTGCTAAGTCGGACTATATTATGATTATCGCGAACGTCCAAAAAGCAAAATTCTTGTTACTCCATTTTAAATTTTAATAAATTGTATACAGTAGACAAAAATATATATATTTGAGAACTAAGACCCTATTCTACTTAATTTTGCCTGTTTAAGACAAAAAATACAACGAAGTCTCTACTGACGACGGAGTATCATCAACTTTGGTCAGAAATCGAATCTATAAATCAGTTCCTCCGCCTACAACAGCAGATGTAATAATTTGCTAGATTCTACACGAGGCGAGACGGCGCCGTAAAGCTGTCGACTGAAGAGCTGTGGGCCGAACAATGCCAGGCGCAGCTTCCGACCGGATGCACGCCCTGCAGACAGTAGGTTTTAATTGTCGTACATAAATTATGAGGCAATGAACTGAATCATTGTTTGTAAATTTGTACATATTTTGATATCCTTATCCCACTGTGATAGGTTTAAACTGTCGTACATAAATTATGAGGCGCTGAATCATCTATTATCTGGTTGTTTTTCCGTATTTAAAACAACGATATTGAATGTGCAGTAAGCGCCAATCAATATGAATAATGTTACAGAAAGGATTTGACGAAGTTTTTACAATCAACCACTTTGCTTGCTCTCAATGCCTTTTCTCAGGAATTCAGTACCGAAGTGTTCGAAAAACACACTCAGTGTTGGCTTCTTTCCACCACGGAGAAAAGTCAATTATAATGTACAGGAGTGGATATAATAGAGCTGATAATCCAGTGAATCAAATAACCTAATGAGTCAGTAAACATGTTGCATTTTAACACGTTAAATAACCCCAACGCACGACTACACAATTGTCACGCTAACCGTTATTGTTAAAACCTTATAACCGGTTATTTTCGATTCCTTATCAATATAAGTAGACCGTGCATGGAAGTTGGTTTGTTATTGTAATGGTTATTGATAACAGTTACTGGAAACGAGAGTAATTGTAAATTCATTATTGTTTTAGTTTAGGTTTGATTATGTCTTTGGTTTAATTGTAATTTTGCGGTCATGAACCATGGATGCTGTGTTCAAATTCATGAAAAAGTATTAAAATAAAACAATTTTCTGATTTTTCGAAGACTATTACAGCCTTCGTGCAGGTCGCAGGGCGGATTAAGGTCTTGATCATCCGAAATGCTAAATATTAAAAGCCGCGTTAAAATTCGAAATATAGTTTTATTTTAATGTTTAACATTCACGTAAACATAAGAAATCATCAAGGAAAGATAATTAAAATGTTAAGGAATGTTTACGAAAAACATATGTGAGGGTTCCAAGATTGTAATTTGTTACCCCTATGGGGTAAAGATGTTCCTCGGAGACAAAAATAATTCTAGTTGCATCTCTGGCTACCCTACAAAATGAGCTTGATACCATAATTAGAATAAGACTCGTATTCAAGGAAAGGAAATTATTTGACCTTTTTTACCTTCGCAACTGCTATCTGTAACTGTCGCATTTGACCGTTACAGCATTTAAAATTCGCGAATTAAATTAGGTCATCCTTTATCATGTGAATCATTGTACCTAATTGTAATTTGTAGACGTAAAAAGAGTCAATTTGTAAGATTAGCCAAGTACATACTTCGATACTGCATGTACAAAATTTTCGTGAGCAAACTTTACACTCTGACTGAATACATTTAAACGCATAGGTAACATTTTATTATTTAAATTGTTTTTACAAAGGGGTATTTTGTACACAATTTGCTTAAAATAGCGGTATTGTAGTTTATTGTAATTTATTTATTTAGGACTTTTTGAAAACACAGAACATAAAGAGTAATAGCTTGCAAGGAAACTAAAAAATACTTGAAAATAACATATAGTTTGTAAGTTAAACTATGAATTTAAAAATACTTAACTGTCTCTGAAAACAAATCATATGGTACCGCCCACGGATCCACAAAGTAAACAGTAACTGGCTGGTTAACGTACTGGTTTAAAAGCCGGTTAAAAGTAGGCGCAGCGTACCGAACTTAACCAACGTGTTTGACTTTAAAACAACTAACCCAATGTAACACTAATTTTAACTCACCAAATTAAATTTGTTTGTAAAAAAAACTTTGGTTACGACACTTACCTGTAACAAAAACAATAAAACGTTAGTTGCTAATTTTACACAGAATTTAATGCAACAAAAATACTAAAACAGATTTTTACAAATTAAACAAAACGCAATTATTTATTTAAAAATAATAGAATCAATTTGAAAAATACTTAAAATGATTACATATTATGTATATAATATAATTGTTTTTATTTACTTTTTAATTCAAGACCATAGACAATAGACAAATCAGTCTTCAACAAATTCAATTCGCATAGACAAGACAAATAAAAAAACTAACACGATTTTTAATTTCCCATCGCAGTGTTGCCAGATTAACTGTTAATGTCGGGTGTGAAAAAATCGTATGAGCGGCACTGTTCATTGTTTCTTTGCTCTATTTACCCAATGATAGACATACCGCTAACTAGCAGAACTAGATGTGGAATATGAGAGTAATTTTTTGCAAAACTGCGCGGGAAATTTTCAAATTCTGATGCATAACTGTCTGTTTTTTGTGAGTTACTTTAACTGTAACGCTATTGTACGCACGGTGTTTTGGTTATGGGAACTTGTTCTAGAAAATTGTTGGGTGGTGAGTGGATATTCTGTATCTAAGAATTGCTTTACTTAATTGAAAATCTACAATTTAAAGACGTAACTGAAAACGAGAGTTTAAACAGAAATTATGTACAACTTTGCGGTTTATCGCGTTTAAGTCTAGATATAGGTAGGTGTTCGGGATAGCTTGAATTTTAAGATCGATATAAAACATATCTTTACCCGAAATTGAATATCGTTTCGTTTTAAATCTACATAAACCTTTTACTACTTTGCCTACAATTGTTTAATTTATAAACGAAATTATATTCTAATTCCCTCACAAGACTATTTATAGTAAATGCGTCCCCTAAAGAAATAAAAATACATTTGTAAACAATAACTATTACAAGGATATAAACGGAAGCTTGAACAAAGAATGTGTACAATTTTCTCCAAACATTCACCCCAACCATCTGCTCGTAATTTATTGCTTAGACAAAACGAGTTCACGAATTACGTCACATTCAAATAAATAAATACATGAATATCCATGTAACGCATACCAAGTATTACTTTTTTAATAATTAAAGGCTACCTTATCTTATACTCTAAGGTCTCGGGTTTGAAACTACATACATACATACATAACATCACGCATTTTATCCCCGAAGGGGTATGCAGAGGCGCAACTAGGGCACCCACTTTTCGCCAAGTATGTTTCGTCCCATGATGTGATAGGGGGCGGGCCTATCGCCATATCGGGCACAAATTCCAGACTCCAGGCTGATACTGAGCAGAAAAACCCAAATATCACTTTGCCCGACCCGGGATTCGAACCCAGGACCTCAGAGCGCCATTGTACCAGACGTGCAATACAACTACGCCACCGAGGCAGTCGAAACCGGGTTTGAAACTGGGATTGGAAAATGTGATATTAGATTTTATTTCTCAGTATCAGTTTGGTTTGTGCCCGATATGGCAATCGGGTCGCCCCCTATCACGTCATGGGACGGAATACACACGGCGGAAACTGGCAGCACTAGTTGCGCCTCTGCCTACCGCGTCAAGGAAAAGAGGCGTGAATTATTCCCTGTTCACCATAGAAATACACACCAAATTAGTATAATAAATTTAGAGTAGAGTAGAAATTACTTCAGTAGCTTAAATGAAATCAGAAACATACTGTATTTATACGGAATATATTTCACGATTATTTTCACTTATGAATCTTCGAGAACCTTAAACCCAAACTATACATAATGTTTTACGTAAAATGTCAAAACAGAAAGCGAAAACGATCCGTCCTTCATTACTCGTATGTGCGTTGCGCGCAATTGTTTACGCTAAATAGTTTGCTTTAAGGAAATGTCAAATGTGTTCTTTTTATTTGTTTGAATATGAACCAAAACTATAGTTGTAGTGGTCTAGTAAGTTTTAACAGCCGGCGATGCACCCCGGTTATTATTCACAACGGATATTACGGAGCATTTGCTGTTGGTGAATATATTTTATATAAGACAGGATAGCGATCACTGTACACAAGGTGTTACCCGCCATAGTGGCTCACGTAAGTATATCGCGTTCCGAGATCAACCTATGTAAATCTGGATCCAACAGGCCGGCAGAATTGTTTCGACTGCCGAGGGGTAATCATCTTTCGTTAGTCGACAATCTACGTGAGCGCACTCCACTTACCATCAGGTGTAGTGGCATTACTTCACCATGTCTGTATAAAAAAAGAACACACAGACACACATTTTTACTACCTAGACCACAAACGCCTTTTTGGTTTAATATATTATTTCGTTTGGCATTACTATAAATCTTATAAAAAATATTTAATTACTTTTCTGTCACTTACTCACATTGCAATATTCTAGTTAGAGATAAAACACATGTGTTACTCACATTGCAATATTCTAGTTAGAGATAAAACACACCAATAAAGCTCATCATAAATAATTGTTACTATACTATTTCGTCTAACTCATGGTAGCGCTGCGCACGCGCCTCTAACGGAATCACGCATTAGAGTTAGTCACAGATGGGCACGGTCTGCTCTGCGCTCAGTTCCGGCGGATTCTTTAGAAAGCAATCTTTACAATGAGCACCACTCCTTGTCTCATTTAGTACAAACAATGGTATTAAATTTCCTTTATCGGAAAAATTAGGAGTGGGAAACGCGACTGTGTTCTGCTTTGCTTTGAAATTATAAATATATCAATGCTATTTCTTTTTGCCAAATTTTTTGTCAATTTTACCTACGTTCAGATATAATTTTGCAGTAATAATTCAACAAACCTTGGCATAATCAAAGGTGTGAATACTGGACAAAGTATTTGATAATTGAAATGCTATCAAATTCGAGAATATAAAGAGGATTATTAACATAAATAAATAAATAACTTATACAGAATGCATTTACAAATTTAAATATTCACCTTTGATTTGCACGCGTCAACGATTCAAATAATTGAAAGAACTTATTAGTTGCTTGAAGATACTAACATATACATAGGTTTTGTATTAAAATATAAAAACAAAAGAAACAGTATGCCTTTTTATCCCTGAATAGGTACAATCAGAGCAATATTGCCTTACGAAATAGTGTTTATAAATCTTGACAATATTACATAACTCAAAGAAAGATAGATCAAACTAACTTTCATGTTTTATTGAGTTTCATAATTGTTTCTACAACAGAAACACGCCAAAATGCGATTTTTGAAAGTCAAACGCATAATCGAATATCGGCAGAAGCGCCTCAAGGACACAGCATTGAAAACAGCGATTTTTTTAATTTAAACATTACTTTTAACGTCAATTATAGTAATTATATGTATATATCTACCATAAATTAACAATTCAGCATTTTGCAGTGTCGATTTGTAAATCTATAGTATTTTAACGTCAATCAACGTCCAAGATGCGCAAGGAGTGTGCGCCCGCGCCATGTTCCGAGTCATTAACCTTTTGTTGACATTGAAACAATAACGACCATGCTGATGCCACATGTAGAACCAATCATAAATTGCTTTTAACTCATCTTATGCCGTTTGTACTGGGGCCAGTTCTCAAGGCTCTGGGGTGACATGAACTCCAAAGTTGTGATTTATTAAAATGCAAGTCAAGGCCTTTGATAACTTGACATGTGGACATGACCAAAGATCGGAGTCTGAGTAATTGGTAAAGATAGATTACCAAGCTTATATTATGAATATGATTTAATAGACTTCGAAATGGCTATTGAATTATCATATAACCTCTATGCAATTAATATTGATATCAGTACCAGATCACATAAAACCTTTTATGACGAAAAAACTTCACAAGTCACAACTAACCGGATATAAATACTAAGATATTGTGAAATTTATAACTCCGGATAAGCCAATGCAGGCGAAAACTATACATTATATCATTATATATTTATAATAAATACATTCATATCATTTATAATAGCTGAAGTTATAATTAAAATATATTAAAATAATTGTCATTTCTCAGTGCTAAAATCCTAAAGTTATATTTCTAATTTCAGAACATTTTCAACACCGAAATGCTTGCGCACTACAAATTGGCATAGGCTAGTTTTTGCTCGTGCCCGCACGGTCAGTCACCTTCCATGTTCTCTATTAATATAACTTAAAAGCAATCTATTACTTCTTATCTAGTCTGTATCAAGTCGTTTCACAATGCATTTGACTGAAATTTGCAGGTAAACGTGGTATTGTACAAGGTTATTTCTGTATTATCATTTTTTATTTATTTTATTTGTATTAATAATTTCATTCGTTTTTAACAAGTCTGTCTGTAATATCAAAATAAATTTTATATCGATATAATATGAGCTAATTACTTAAATTTTGATGAAAATTTGATTAGGAGTTAGATGATTTTTCTTAACATAATCGCTTGCCGCTAGCTACAGCTGTTTTGTAATTAACTACAAAACGCTCTAAAGTGTACGTTCTCGAAAAATTAACATGACTAGTTAAATATAACAATATTAAAACTACAAATAATAATACAAACACCGGTTAAAATAAGGACATGCGCGTGCTACCTCGAACAAGCAAGTTCTTTCGGTTTAAAATAAGCTGAAAAAAGCAGTTAGTAATAATTGAACCGGTCTATACTCCACACCATATTCATATGTTAATATTACTGAGTTCAAATACTGATAATTGAATGCAACATGTTTACACAGTGCAGTGAGGTTATGTAAGAATAAGGTTGCCACTCATATGACAATAAGTAGACAGCGGGACGCATTGCTGATCGTCATATGAATGCTGGGGGCACACCTACGTCTAACGTCGATAAATATCGCATTAATCGATAATAACTGTATTATTGGGTGCTAATTAAAGCGAATAGACTAGTTGCTATCTATCACAATAGCTTCTTAAAAGAGTTTTATAACAGCTATTTCGTAATCACGTAATCAATTAAAAATAATATAGAGCAACACTTTAAATCAATAATCTAACAATATTACATAAAACGTGATTAAAACTGAGAGAAACAAATTTGCCAGAAAATTGTATACTAAAATGCCCGCAACTTTGGACACGCGTTGTGCCTCATCTGCGCCAAATCAATCTTGTCCATAATAAATTCCTATAATAAGGTTATATTTTCCCAAGAATCGCAAATGCCTAACACGTTTCCAATGCAAATTAATATTATTTAATCGGATTTTCACGGGTGTATTAAAAAAATATTATTGACGTAAGCAGCAGTGGCAAAGAGTCCATAAAACCCAATTCCTGCCGGCTTCAATTCATGTAGAATCTAATAACCATAAGAACAATTTTCAGACCGCATTTATACATGTACCACCTATATTTAGTATCGGATTCCCTTCGGAAAATTTCACCTATCGTCACTGGTAAGCAGCCCAGATAATATAAAATGTAATGGGTACTTATAAGAATGATTTAACTATAACTAATGCGAGACATAAAAATAAAACCCAAACATTTGCTTTATTAAGAACAAATCATTTGAATTATCATGTAAGGACAACGGTCCGATATACCAAGAGCAAATTTTACCGGACAAAATGCTACGCTTTCATAATGTCACTCATAAATATAAATAAAATTCCCTTTTTTAGTAAGCCTTTAAAAACTAAACAACCACTTTCATTGCTGATAGATTAAATATGTATAAGATTATAGTTCATTTTTTTTATTAAAAAGCAAACCCTAAACACCTGAGGCGCAGATGTGGAGATAGACAAAGCATTACAGAATCACCTGCACTTTCTCCGAGTTGGCGTGCCCGCACTCGGCACGCGGTCACGACATCTCGATCAAACGACTTCATACAATGTTGCACCTTGTATCTATAATATTAATATCGTAAAATGTTATCGTATCGCACTTAATTGATACAGCCTGCCGTTGTTTTGTCTAATGCCAGTTGCCGATTGAAAACTAATTTAGGTTATCTTAGCGCACTTAGCTAAGAAAATGACACATTAGCCAGCGGCGAACTTAAACGACACGAGGGCCCAGGCGGAAGCAAAAAAATCGACGCGAGGCCCCGGGCGAAGACAAAAAATGTTTCCCGGTTTTAACAGTTCCGCCGGTAACATCGTCAAAAAGGTCCTCCAGACACCAAGCGAGGCCTCGAGCGGATGCCCGGTTCGCCTCAAACTAAGGCCGCCTTTGCATTTAGCTTAGTTTATATAATTTGTCTGCACACACATATGATTCAGCTCTGCGAGCTAAGCCAAACTTGTCTTAGCATTTGGTCTGTAATCGGCACAAAACTCTGTTAGGCCTAGTGAAGTGCCAGTATCTTCGAGAACGACAAGGTTTAATAGCTTTACATTCAAAAGCTCTTATAGTGAGAGCTTATGGCAATGATAAGTCTCTCTCAAATAACCAATTTGTACTCGTTTTGTACTTGAATTAACTTTAGTTGGAAGTTAGATCCGCAGTAAGTGTGAAATTTATGGCCATATAATTAACTTACTCATAAAATAATGTAAAAACCAATAAAATATCTCTACATAGCGTCTTTGTATAAATCAAACTCAAATGAAAAATTCATTGTCAACAATTCTTTGAATGTACTACTATCAAATAATTTACTATGAATGACGAAGCGTTATATTTTATTCATAAGTTTACAAAGAAACGTGTATTATATAGTTTTATTTATATGAAAATACATTTCTCCCGTCCGGAATAAAAAATGACGGACTACTAGCGACCTACGTGATATATTTGTTAATGCAGTGTTTGTTTACTCACAGAATATTGTATACAAATTATTAGGGACTAGTTTCAAGTCACCGAATACTTTAACGACTTACTAAACTACTTAAAATAAAGAAATAACAATAGAATAGTGCAGCCTTCATGTTTCTTTATTTATTACATACATACATACATAACATTACGCATTTATCCCCGAAGAGGTATGCAGAGGCGCAACTAGGGCACCCACTTTTCGCCAAGTATGTTCCGTCCCATGATGTGATAGGGGGCGAGCCTATCGCCATATCGGGCACAAATTCCAGACTCCGGGCTGATACTGAGCAGAAAAACTCAAATATCACTTTGCCCGACCCGGGATTCGAACCCAGGACCTCAGAGAGCTATTGTACCGGACATGCAATACAACTACGCCACCGAGGCAGTCAAATTCTTATTATTATCTTCTTTATTTATTACAGGCTAAAATAATTAAATTTCAAACGGAGACCTATCATGTCAAACTATCGAGCGGACATAATAAACTTGGTCTCATATAAGGACAACAACAATGAAGTTCTATTTTTTTAATCAGTGAATAATTAGCCTTCCTTTCGTATACTTCACCTTTAACCAAATCAAAATACCTTACAGCCTTGGACACTTTTAATCGTCAATAAGGTCTGCTTGCCTCACCTAAACATCAATAAATGTTTAACTCTAGACGACCGAAGTTCTAGCAAGACTGCACGAAATCTATAGAACAAAGTCCCCAAAAGCTGTTGGTCTGTATGTTATTGATTTTCTCAAAATCTACTGAACGGATTTTTGTGCGGTTTTTCTAAAGATAGTGCAATTCTTGATGAGGTTTTAGGTTAATAGTACATTACGATTTTATGTAAATTGACTGAAATATAACGATTACTGTTGAAAAGCTCGTGTGGTTTTAAAAAATCTCGTTGGTCGGTATTTATGCGAGAAAACTCTGTGACACACTGATTTCGACGCGGGCGAAGCCGCAAGCACAGCTAGTATACTAATGAAATCCCTACACGGCACCAGTGATTGACATATCCATGATTATGAACGCCAACGCGCCTCTTCACTATAACGTACGTAAAATACATACTCATGCGGCACTGTTTCTACGAACAGCGTCGTATTACAGGAAAACGCATCCGTTTTATTATTTCCAACACACTCTGGGCCGTTTCCTTGAGTATAACTTAGTGCTAGAATATTTTGTTTAACGATATACTACAGTCAGGTAGGCATAATGAATGAGATAATAGATTATATTAAAGTCTCGCGATCTAATTATCCAAAATGGTCTCTCGTATGCAAAATGCCGTCTGGGTATCTACAACCATCATGGTGTAAACACTGTTTTGTTCCAATTATTATTACTAGTTATTATGAGATTTATTTATAAACGATGCTTACCAACATCACATGTCCATCTATTCAAAAAATAGGTATAAATAATCGCGAATTGATTTTCGGAATTTATATGTATGTTAATATCCTCAATACTTGCTCAAAGATAAATGGACATAATATTTAAGTCTTATATTTCCATAGAGCACGTGTCACGACATTTACTTACACAAACCTGTGCATTCATTATTAAATTAACCTTTAAACAGTTGCATAAAATATTCAAATGATATTTTATTTCCAATAAATGACATCCCGTTATTACGTTCAAATTTTCTAGTCTTAAAATTATAGTGACCCTTACACATACATTATCAGGACATTGTTATGTACCTACTTATAGGTTTAAAACTAAGAATAAGGATTACCTTAGTAATAAGCATTAATAAGCATTAGCTTCAGCTAAAAACCAAGTTCTATGAGTCTAGTCTAGTCTAAGTCTAGACTCATCAAACTGTTTCATTTTAATTACATCAGATATTTAGCAGACGACTTTCTACTAATTAACCATAAAACAAGATAATCGTCTAATATCAAGAACCAGCCAATTATCACTAAGATTACATGATAAGTTGTGGACATTCGACATGACACCAACATGCCGCTGTGGCTTACGAAACCAAAGACAGGTCTCACATTGTATGCAAATAGAGCAGACGAAATAGAACAACGTGACTGATAATTATTTTGTAAGCAAGGTCCGGGAAACGAATATTGGTATTAATTCTAGATAAGACTGGGTGTCTAAAAAACCAAACGCTGCGAAGTAAAAAAATAATTTTGTCTATGTCCGAATTTGAAAAACAAATCATTCGAAATTTAAAATAATTAATAAAGCGAATTCTGATGAAAGTGTAAAATGTATTAAAAACAAATAAATGAATGAAGACGATTAAAATAAATAGTAAAGAAAGCGGATTAATCGGGTTAATTGACCATGAACATCGTTCCAACCATAATTATTGAGGTAAAAAAGATGCAAATATAGAGACAGTTTATAACAATGTTAAACTCACTATTTTATAAAAGCGTTAGTTCTCTAAACGTTCACATAGAAGAAGTCTTGATCCAAGGTCCGATGTTGCAAGTGTAATGAATTATGAATAGCAACCAAATTATTGTGAAATTATCTGAGGTGGCATATATGATCGATTAATAATGGTACGATTTGTACCTGCCTGTCACCTTGATACGTGCGCGGACAAACCGATATAAGCCATTAGGACTATTATGAACTGTAAATGATTTTCTTTTAACAACAATAAAATTTTATAAAACGTTCATTATTGATATTGAAAGTGCTTGGAGCGGTGATGGATTTAGTAAAAGTATTTTTAAAGTTTGGAATGTACGAATTCAATATAAAATCTCCCGATACAGGTATGTATGCTTTATGGTCTCGTGGTACTAAGGGTTTAAAAGCGGGAGGATCTTGGTTCGAAGCTCGATCGAATGAATCACAAAGTATTAGTCATAAATTATACCATATTATAGCACTAGACCAAAGGATCATCCTTCAAGATCAAATGTGCTAAACCACATTAATATAGGATGTATCAAGAAATGGAAAAAATCCAACATATCAAAACATTAGGCTAGAAATTAAAGTCCTAATCAAATTTGCTCTACCGCTCAATAAAAAATCTATCAATATAAAAGAAGTCAACAAACACGTATATTATCAATTGTTACATTTTTTATAGAAGCAATACGATATGCAGAACATACATCAAAGTAATTGTTGCTTATACGCCTGGCTAATGAGGCTTAACAAAAAAAATATGGCAATATAAATTTGAAGTAGCGTTTTATTAGTGCTAATGTACATTATTTCCACTTTCTACACAACGCATTGTGCATTACGTATTTGGAAACGTCTTCGAATTACATAAAAATTTCTAAGGATACAATCAACGCATATATTATGTAAAAGTTAATTTTAAAAGAAAAATTATATACTAAACGTTATTAAATTATTTATGGCTTGTTTTGAGTCTATTAACTCAGACCGCTTGCATAATTAAAACACAGATTTGTCTATGATATAATTGCATTCGAATTCCAAAATATGTAACGAGTTATGTAATATTACTTACCTATTGCAGTTTGCACTTGTAAGTTATTTAGAATAAGTCTGCACATTATTTAATAGGTGTGTATTTTATTTTTTATCTAATTATATTTAATAAATGCAAATTAAGTTTCAATTTCATACATTTTAACTATCTCTCAAAATGTTATGTCATGATGATTCTTCTATTTTTATTGTAATGTTTTCGTATGTACTTTTGCTAAACTTATTTGAACTAAACTTGACCTATTTAACAAAAAAACACCTGTAAATCCGCCGCCATATTGTCTCGCACGTTCCGTTCCACGGAAAACATTTTCCCCGCGAAAGTGAAAGTATTATTGTTTAAGTGTGAATAAATAAAACTTAGATAGGAATGCAACGCGGCCAGATAATCGTATCAGATCAAGGCTCGAACGAAGGTTAATCGCTCGGTTTCACACTCACAGACATGTAATTTTCTGTGGTCAATGGATTAAAACGCTCATGTTTGATATGCGAACATGTTTTGTGCATTATAAATGCAATTATGTACACGTTTAACGTTATTGGAAAACAGTGTTTATTTAATTTACTTATAAAGAATGTTTTTGCGTACTTAATTATTTTAGTTTATATGGCAGATGAAGCTAGTATTTTATTTTAGAAAGACTCTAATGATCCGTGTCGTCAGTGTTGTTTTTTAAGTTACAAGCTTCGAAGCATAGGTTCGTTGAACTAGAACGACGGCCGCTTTTGATAACAATCAAGTTAAAAGCAACGTGCGGTGTAGGGCTGGTAGTGCTTTACGGATATTAATTGGGGCATAAACTATAAACCAGCCTGTCAAACATAGTTCAAACTATGACTATAAAATTACAAGTTATATTTAGATTGTGGAGTTATTTAAAGTCCGATAGCCTGTTATACATTTAGAAGCCCATTATGGCTGTAAGATGTTATAAAAGCTATGTTTATTACTCATACCAAGTCAGTTAGGACCACCCAGTAGTTAACTTAAATAACGATTACTACCATCCAAAAAGGAACTGTTTTTTATTCTGAACAATGTGCAGATAATCCTATGCTCATTTGTAATTATTTACATAAACCTAGACAATAGTATTTATGAAATATAGCTTCTTAATTTGGGCGTTTGTTAAAAGTTAACGCAGTAACCGCTGAAATAGTAACAAAGGACATCCATGTGCACCAAGAACAAAATGTAATAAGTTACAAAACCCAAAATGTCAGCATTTGACAACCCTAATAAATGTAAAAGAAGCCAGCGGGCGAAAAAACTTATGATGCCGCCGTATTGAACCGGCCGGTGATATGGGCCACATAAACATAACTGGTCGAACAATTCAATGGTGGATTCAGAGACGATTTCACACTTTACAAGTCATATCGTTTGTCATATTAGAAGTTGCGGTCTACAAGATATAGTCAATTTGAATCTATTCCTACACCAATATAGCGTGCAATATGCACAATATGCACTTGTGTTAATCGTTAAATTCATATTTCTAACTTTCCTTAGCCTCTCAAGTAATTCTTTGTTGATTAAAAGCATCTTACAGTTCCTAAAAACTCACAAAACTTCAGCACCAACTGTCATAAAAACGCGCGCCAATGTCAATCTTTCCTTACAAGTGTTACAGTGGGAGTGAAGGTCTAAGCCTTAAGGTATTTAAAATCTATAATTATCCATTAGTATTGCTCTAAATACTAAACTATCTGGTTGGCAACTGCGTCCCAATCAGCAATGGATTAAATAGTAAATTTTAACGAACTTTACATTTTCCTTGTTGAGCGTGTATAATGTATTTAATCTGCCTGACTACTGTTATCGTTTATTTCATAATAATACGAGTCCTAAATAAAATAAATTAAGGAATGCTTTGGTAAACAACAGCAGCAACCCAGTGATTGTAATGCTATAATTTTTTTTCGTATTAGAATATTTTAAAAATTGAATACAATCATTTAAAGTTTTTCTCAAATATCGAATAAATTTATTTTTTAATGAGTAAAAAATATTCAATTAAAATAAAATAATGCTAAGAAATTAGATAACATAATATTGTCAATTTATAATTAATAAAATAATGCGCATTATTCGCAATTCGAAACCAAGTTTTATACAATTCGTACCGAATAAAATGCAAATAATTTCCTAAATTGTTTTAGCTAAAAAAATAACCGCATTTAAACAAGGCTCGAGGTGACCTTGTTTCAGTTTCCTAGATAAATTCAGTGTTTTGGTGGTTTATAGTAAAAAATACAGAAACATGTTGATTATTAGATTCTTTTACGATTTTTCCTGTTTCATTGGTGTTCTACAATAATGAGGAAAATGTATGTTTTTATTTGTTGCGGTAAGTAACAAAAATTTTGAAAAGATTTATTTTTCACTTGTGTGTTCGTATAATGTAAGCTGAATTTACCATTCCGACCTGGCCCACCCTATGAGAACACCTATAATATCACTACAAGTATCAATAAGCATAATAGTTAAATGAAAGTGTCACACCTATAAGAATTTATTCATTCATTCATTAATCCATTCATTCATTCATTCATTCATTCATTCATTCATTCATCTCATTCCTTGGACTGCGCGAGGCTTGGACAAGAGCCGACTCCTGGCTGTTTGCGGTGATACGCACATGCGCATCCTGCCACCTTCAATATAAGGAAGGCGTATAGTAAAAAAATAGAACTGTAAGCATATCATGACATGATGGGGTAACAAGTTCGTGTGGGGCATACTAAAACAGTTAACTTACCCAATATTTACAGCAAACGAACTAAACAAAGAAGTCTGTTCTTTCATCCGTGTGCGTTAAACAATCATGTTATCAATCATTCTTTTATCAGACAACATGGGGACTGTAATCTTTACTCGTTATGAAAGTTTTATTTGGCTTTGATTAGTTTAAAGTTAACATTAGGAAAGCAAAGAGTACTAAAATTTCCTTTATAAATCAAGCGAGCATGAAATTTGGCAAGGAGGCCTTAGGGCACATGTAAAGGTAAAGTTCTGAAAACCGTAAATATGCATTTACACAGGTATCTTACGTACAAGTTAGTGCAGAACCCTCTGTACGCGAATCTATCTCATATTGTCCAGTTATTTTTTTACAAAACTCTTTTTTTGTAGACTACTTTTGATTGTTTAGATATTTACCCAATGGTAATAATGTCGGTTATCTCTAAAATTTCAGAATTCCCAACTACTTAACCTTAAAATTCTGATACTATGAGTAAATCTTTAGAAATCCTTAGATATAAGTGTGTCGCATTGCAGTCAATCTTGAGGTGCATCTTACATAACTTATGCAACGAGAATACTTGAGCAACGTAATGTTAATATTAAATAATAATTGTTTACTGTTAGAAATAGTGAGAGTCACGTAACGACCTTGTTGGCTCAGGTGCTGCGTCTTCAAAAATAATGTGATTTCAGACAAATATTGTTCGTGACTTTATTTTCTAATAGAAGGGATAGCTTACATTAAAAATACGATGTTTGTTCAAAAGCATCATTTTTAAATGATCTATAACCTTACATAGACAGAAAACAAATTCATCAGTAAATGTGTTAAGTAATAAAAAAAATCTTCTTTCGGTTAACAGAGGTATACGAGAAAAAAACTTCGCCATGTTGTGTGGTAAAATATGGAACTAATCGTCTTGTAATGATAACGACAAATAAACTAAAAATGTAAAGTGGCGACCTCAAACTAGCTTTTTATGTCTCTAGTCAGGCTATACGTAACAAAATACAAAACCCAAGTACCGAATGTCCAATACAAACACTGACAGAACGTTTCCCTTCAATTAGGCGCGCTAATCATGTGTTCAGACGAGGAAACGGTTTCACCGGACACGCATCGGATCTTAGCACAATGGGTGACTGCTGTAATGGCTGAGGAAGGCGATCCTTTCGATGCCAATGGGTTACATTAGAAATTGAATAACATGTACTCTCTGTGTACTAAGCAAAGACTATAGTAGAAAAATGCTGGCGGAGTAGAAAATTTAGAATAAAATGATATTTGAAAACCTGTCAAAATTTGAAAATCGAACAATGTTTTATTCAAACTTGTCATTTTATTCAGTCAATAATTATTTATCTATACCTAGATTCTATAGTTGGCAGAGCTCGTAAGTGCTATAGACAATCTGGTTACACTTATGCGTATTTGTTCCATGAACAAAAATATATTAGTAATGGTGTATTCCTTTTTGAAGAACATTGATAGTTACAATGGTCATAGACCTTAAGCGTTGCCATACCAAATAATAGCTTTAAAACGAACACAACAACAGAAATCATTAAACCACACGAGCGATAGCCACCTCTGATGCGCGTACGCAGTATGAATTTCTCTCATTAACCATAGAATGACTTTCAATAACGATCTTCACTTGCATAACGTAATGGACATCGCGGATGATCGACAGAAAGTTTTGAACCTTGTTTTCTAAACATCTCTTACAAACTAGTGGCACATTTCGACCTGCTTTTTAGCGGTGATATAAGAATGATTGGATATACGTAAGGTATATACTTAAAAAACCTAATTTAGCACGAGCTGCGCGTCTAGAATTTTATTGTTTTAATAATATGTTTTAAAGAGAGTTACTTTCTATGTATACAAATTTCGAGAATGAAACAGAATTTTGCCTGCTAAATGATTATTACAAAGACACAAAAATACTCGTAGTACGTCAAGATCGTAGAGTTCCGTAAACTCTACTCACACTTGTTCAATATAGGCATTACATTAGATACCGCTATGTATCGATTGTTGTATTATTCTAATTTTAATAATAACTATTTTACGAGATTGTCAATTATAATAATTTTGTCGGTATTTATTCTCCTTACTATTTTATTTATATTTAAATAGAATTTATACATCAAACATCCGCATCTTTAATATAGATTAAAAACTTACCAATCAAGATGACCTTCCCAATTTCATGAAAATATCATTTCCAGTTGCAATACGACAGTAACATGACCGTTCAATTTACACTAAATACGTCACAAGTGTAAACCGAGATAGAAGTTGTGTAAACTGTAATACAATCTACCGCTCCAGTTTTACTTGTATCTATATATATATGACCGCAACTATCAACATCTGTGATTACATCTTTAATTACATTAAGGTTTTTTATAATTAAACTTGTGACGATTTTAATGAAAATCATTCTTAAATTATAAGTCTTTTGTTTATTTCCATATTGTTGGTGGCAGGAACTGTATCCGCCCGGATACGACTGTACTCAAGGTGTATAACCCGTTGTAGTGTCCCATGTAAGTGCGTCGCGTTCCGGGATCAGCTTGTGTATATCCGAATTAGAACAGACCGACATAATAATGTGAATCAGCAAGGGGTAATCATCATAAATCAATCCTCTTTTTGGACCCTACTCCACTTACCATAAGGTGTACCTATAATCATTTTGCCTTGCCAGTGCAAAAAGAAACTGAGACAAGATATTTTGTATATTAACCCGCATATCTACATTAACTACAAAGTTCTAGACCTTTACATAGCTGCATTTAAAATCATTAAAACTGGTTTTAAACTGGGATAGTAATTTTCTTATAAAAGTCTTATAATAATCTCGTGGATGTCTCTTAATCGCGCTTGAAATCAAGTAGTTAGACCATAAAACAAATACATTACAGTCTAGAACTCTTTCAACTCTCACGTGCTGTAAACGTGATATGATATTTTCATTAGCATTTGATTTTGTGATATATGACTAGTTTCCTTGAAAAATGTTGTGCAATTTGTGACGAGATGGCGGGAAATTTTACGCAGTTGACAAAAACAAAAACGCATTTGTGTAAAGAAAACCAAAGGTCTTGTTACAAATGTGTAAATGATTCTAATATATTCCTAATTAAATTAACATTAGTATCTACAGGTTTATGAAATTGTATACAACACACTATTAACAACTGAATTGAAGCCATTTTGAAATTTATCAGATATTACATCAACTAATGTGTCGATGTTGATATTCTTCCCATAATTATATTTCAATATTCAAATCTCCTCAAACTATTTTTATTCAAAGAGGTTGAAATCGCTTCGGCCAACAGTCGCAAACTTAGTTTAATAGAAAATGTATTGGTATATAATTGCGTATGTCTGCTGATTTCTACATCGCACCAAGGCGAAACCGAAATTGTTACGAATAGTGTTATGACACGCAAGAGTGCGCGATGCACGAAAACTGGCGTACATGCGAACTTCTGTCCAGCGATATTATAATTAAGTAACTCGCCTTTGTAAGAGCTAGCATACAGTTCAGAGATCAAGTTATAATAGTTACATCCTAAACAGAACCCTTGCAGATTACGATGCATTTTTAGAAAAATACTCCAAGAAAAGCATGACATATGGTGCTCCTTTAGGTTAATATATTTCGTAATTTACATTTTTCTAATAATCCATTACATCTCGTACGATTAGATGAAAAATCACAGAAAGGAATCCCATTCTGTAGTGTTAAAAACGAAGCAACACAAGGGCGAGATTTTTCGTAAATAAATAACAATTTGGCTACGCTTGAGTTGTAACAAATGTGGGTGACCTCAACACTTGGAGCGAACACGCGAATTAAGAATACAGTAGTCTAGATTAATAGCTGTTATTAGTTTGAATCTAGTAAGTTTTGCTGTATACAGCCGACTGACTTCGTGATGGGAACTTAAATTATTCTTCATATTAATTTCTTGTTTTAACCTTCTTGATGAGTAAAAGACTTATGAAAACACATAAAAACTGAATTCCAATGAATTTGAATTTCGTTTTAATAATTTTAATACAATATGATAACAAAGAGGTTAATAATTCATTAAAATGAATAATTTAACGCTTAAACCTTCAAGTACAAAATGTTGGAAGTTACGCTTCGCTGCGTTGGACGTTTTAGTTATTTAAAACATTTAAGGCGATACCTCAAGGTCCATTTTCATACATTTTGTTTCACCTTTAATCATGGATATTTCGGCCTTTAAAATTTAATATGACGAAATTTTAAAGGCCGAAATATCCATGATTATTAATTATTTTTACGTTTTTCTTTCAACTGCGAGAACTAATCACTAACTAGACGTGAATTTAAATTCTTTACTTGCCAATACTTGTTTAGTTACCCAGATTAAAGGTGAAACAAAATGTATGAAAATGGACCTTGAGGTATCGCCTTAACTAACAATTTATATCTGCATATGACACTTAGAATACTACCTTAGAATATGACACTAACAAAATAATTGGGCACTTCCATTGTTATTAATATATTTAAATTCTATGTATGTGTATACTGCCTCGACGGCGTAGTTGTACTGCGCGGTACGGCAACGCGGGCCTTGAATTCGAATCCCGGGTCGGGCAACGTGATATTTGGGTACTTCTGCTCAGTATCAGCCCGGAAGTTGGAATTTGTCCCCGATATGGCGATAGGCTCGCCCCCTATCAGGGACAGAACACACTTGGCGAAAAGTGGGTGCGCCTCTGCATGCCCCTTCGGGGATAAATGCGTGATGTATGCGTTTTTTGTATGTGTAGTATTATGTTAAAAGTGTATAATCTTAATAACTTCTTCAAGATCCGCATTAATCTCATCAGCACGTGGTACACGTGATATAACTTGCACTATTACATAATAAAAACCTACCAAAGTACATTCTACCATCGTGGTAGGTTGTGGTTAAACCACCTTATTGACGGTGAGATAAGAAGCATTATGCTTTAACATCGGTTATTTATAAGCTAAGAAAAATCTCTACGAATAGTCCCCGCTAATAGGTTTTTATGTAATTTCATAATTAGACTAATCATCCGAAACTTGTAACTTAATTGTACTTTTTAAAGCCTTCCTTCTTGGTATTTGCCTTGTGTCAAGTCAAGATGGATTGTTGTTAATTGTACGCTACTAAGAAACTTTTTATACAATAGTCTGGGCTGTCTAGACAAATAACAATTCACACAATGTAAAAAAGGAAGCAATCATACACAAAAGAAGGAGTATCGCTAACGGTCAACTAATTGACCCTGTCTAATGCGGCAATCATACAATTATTGCGTATTGCATACATTACATACAGCCGACTGCACTAACAAGGATCATGGGAACATGGAGAACATAGATTCTCCATGTGCAAGTTTTTGTCATATATCCAGCGGTCAGTATGCCACTACTATTCCAAAATAATTTATATTCCGAACATGATTTTACCGAAATTGAAATTATCTGTTTTTTTTAAAACTGGAATGTCTATGGTCTCGATATGATCTTGTACGAAATGGTATACATTATCTCTAAATAAATTAATAAGTGTCCCTTTCCTAGAAAACAACCCATATCCCACATTTTTATAAAATAATTTAAAGTTACGTATACCCTTTCGCAGCAAGTGTTGGGAATGAGAACTGCTTCATCAAAGAAAGCGCATCATTAATATATAAAGTGCTGATTATAAAATCCTCAAACAAGTTTACTAACGCATACCGTCTACACGACGCGACGGCGGACCAAACCACACATCTGCCACACCGCGGAAACTAACGGAACACGATTGATTCCGCTCTATGGAGATACTACTTGATTGTACTCATTGACGGAGTTATTACAGGGTATGAATAAGCAATTATTGCGCCAATCCTAGAGTTATGGCGGATATTTATTTTATTTGATTTTATGTGTTAGGATGGAATGAATAATGAATATGTTGGACGCACTGAACTTTTACAACATCTTAAACCAATCTAATATTTTTACCAAGACGAAAGTATAAAGCCGTACTGCCAAGTGCTAAAATTGAGAATTTACTTTTTTTCAATTACAATACATTTTCTATATTCTCACTACGTACAAAGGAAACTATTGACGTACAGCCTCGACTTTTCTTTAAAGAAAAGAAACTTGTGTAAATTGCCGTTCCTGTTCATCAACACACCACAAAGTTTCACTAACCACAACCATAAAAGAGGTTTTAACTAATAAATATGTACTTTACTGAACACGGTACATAACCTACTTCGAGAGTTTCAAAAATGCTCAAACCGCATATTTTTTAAAGACGTCTACATAAAACTGTTAGATATTTAAAAATAATAGATGATTACTTAGTTAACTCCTTAATATCTAATTAGATTTAGAATTGCTAGCCTTTTACTTTATAAATGTGACAACACATTCACATACTTGAATACTTGACCTAATGGGTTACGACGAATCCGCACTACGTCTATAATTTATATGTATAAATAAGCGACTTTAATAAAACCCAACTCTGTTTATATTTAGTAATTTATTACAATTAGTAAATGTTTTAAGTAAATACCATTCATACACTGGAACTAAGCATATAATTTTTGCATACTGAATATAGTAATTAATAATTAATTTCCTGGCTGTATAAAACATTTTCATTGAATGTAAAACAATATTATATCAACAAAGCGTTCCATTCCACTCAGTTTTTGTTTCCGTTGTAAACAATGTGTGACGAGGTCGCATGCCGAGAATCGTACGGTGAATTGTGGTGTATCCAATCCGCTTGTTAGTTAATTATGAAAAATAATCGACTAATCATCGGTTTATGGGCAAAAAATGTGTACACACTAACCGATATTTTTATAGACCTGTTCGAAAACTTGATTAATATTCGTGAGAAGCAGGAAAAGAACGTAAATATTAATCGATGTCACTTAAAAGCTAGAAATATTTCGCCAGGTAGCTTAATTCCAATGCTTTATATTACACCTTCAATAACTACCTATTTGATATTTAAATTGCTGAAAAATATTGAATATCTTCCACTGGCAAAGGGTCCATATAACCCGATTTCCAACGGCCTCTCTTTATCTGTAAATCTAATTATCATCAGGACGATTTACAGACTGTATTTATGTATATTAGTACCTATATGTCATGTCGGATTCCCTTTCGGAAAATTTCACCATTCGCCACTGATATCTTAACTTTTTAACCATATGTGATCAAACACTATAATGAACTCAATTAGTTCATTAAACTTAACATTGATAACAGAAATCAATAAAACTGTTCACGATAGCAACATTTCCATTCAGTAAGTCTTAAAATTGTTACGTAACCCCATAGTAAAACGGTATCAGTTATTGCTGTAATAGGTTTACATAATCACTGCATTTTTATCTCGTGTACACATGTTATCTTTCGTAATCTCAGTGCAGTGTTATCGAACGCGGCCTGTTATCAGACCTCGTTCTTTAAACTCTTTTAGAGCAATTACTTTCACCGCCGCTATGGTAAAAAAAAATTGTAGGCTCGTTCTTAGAATACGAAAGTTGTTCTGTTGTTAATGGGAAGGATAATTGGATTGAAGGTCAGGAAAATGCGTGGATTGATGAGAAAGTGAATACTTCTATTATTTAATATAATCGAAAATTACTTATACCTACTGGACTAAATATAATTAAAACAATCGAAGAATCTCGTATATTAAAATAGAAAAATAAATACAAAGAAAGAAAAAAAATCTGAATGAAGCAAATAATTTCAATAAATTACAGATTAAGAAGCAACATAAAATCTCATAACGAAGTTCTCAAACTAAGAAAAAATAGAAATCATTCGTTATAATAAACAGACACATAACAATACATGATTAACAAAATATATGTGGTATTGAATTCAAACAATCGTATGTTGACAATTGTAAGTTGATGAATGAGTGTTGTTTGTAAATCTCTCAGCAGTGAGGCGTGTACCACGTGAAAGATTGGATGAGAGCATACATCAATAAACTATGGCAAGTACTTGAAGATAATGAGAAACTCCCAGGAAGATTGAGCGACGAAGTGAAAATAACCCTAGGCGTCAAGAAGCATTGAAATTGAATGTAATTGATATGAACAGAAATACATATCGTCAAAGCAAAAAACATGAATATTGTTGATATAAACAATATAAAGATGAAAGTGGTGAACTATCTTTAATAAATCTGACTTTTCTTGTTTTTATTTACTTCAGAAATATCAGTTGAACTAGATAAAAAAGTAAACTAAATCACATTACAACGCAACATAGTTTCTAAAACTCCAATTACAATTGTTGCAAGAAGAAAAACTTCCAATTAGGTAGGTATTTCAAACCTATTTGAAGATAAAACACTTTAATTACATTTCAAAGCATTGCAAACTCGCACATCGTTAAATTAAAAGGTTTATGAAAAGGCAAAGCTATGAAAGAAGCGGCCTTACCCCCGATGGAAATCCAATTTGCACACAAGCACCAGACTTGAAAGTACGATTTAATAGTAGCCATTCGAGTAATGATGCAATTTTGTATCACCCCAGGTTATTCCATGGTTTTGCTAGATTAAATACGTGTAATTATGTCAAGTTCATAAACCAATGTTTTAGATGCAACAAAATATATTAATTTGATAAGTTTTGTAGTCTAAAATGAAGGATATAATACCTATATGCATGACCCGCATATAAGTAACTTTACTCTTATGGAGTGGCAAATAAGAAAAATGGAGTTTTAAAACAGGTTTCGCCAAATAAGCCAAACATTGCACCTGTTCAAATTGCAGTTTCTGTTACACCGTACACGAAAAATACGTTTTTTCCGTTAAATATGCGCGTACGCTGTACCGTTTATTGAGGTTAATGTGTTGCCAATAATATAACACTACCAGGTATAACATAGTACATTTAATAACTTCCTTTAGTAGCCACATTATTTACGGATAATTAAATTATCATTCAATAATTTTACATAAATATACAAAATTATAATACGAAGAATCTTGCGAGAATCGCTTTAAGCGAAATACTGGCGCCATCTTGAATCTATCAATAATATTTAAATACATTTCCACTTAATCATAAACCACATATAATCAAAGTAACAAATGATATAGGAAGTAAAATCAATCGCCAAACAATACATGTGAAAATACATAATAAGATGACTGGTATGTTTGTACGTACAGGCCCCGGTCAGTCAAAGTAGAAAGTGGGTACTCACGTACTCAATGCTTATTTATTACCACGTCTCTATGGTCTTTGAACCTGCTCAAATTAATAATTATAGAAAAGTTATTGCCGTCGACGTTGGACGCATTACAAACGTTGCGTAGATGTTATAGGTTGTTACTTGAAGAAATAGGTCCATCAATTTCACTGTTGAACATACAATACTATATTGGTCACATGTGGTTCAAATATTGGTGGAAAGCGTTGCAAATATTGGAATTAACAATAAACCTATTATGTATATTTACAAATATTTTATAGTTCTAGAGTTCATAAGATTTAAAAACCCAAACTAGAGTTATTTTGATGAAATTGTTAACTAATGCAATAAAATATTATCGCCTATAAAACCTCCTCACACTTCCAAACTGTATCTAAACTTAACGAAATGAAGGTTAATTTTCCTGTGACATTAATATAATCTTTATTGTTTTATAAGAGCAGTAAACAAGTGACACCCGCATCCGCACGCCCACTTGTCCATATTATTATGTGAAAAGCCACTCGGTGTTAATAAATTGCATATAATAAATCAACGGGCAGAATTAAATGTATATTCAAAGAATTTTATGTGCTAGCCAGTATAATCTGTAGTATAAATCGATAATTTAGAAATAGATTCATAGAAAGCACACCTAAAGACAGACTCTTCCCAATTCCTATTCTCAGCACACCTAGGATCCTACGGGCATTATTACTATTCCAGCTCGGTAACATCTCATCTTTGCAAAACATAATATAATAATGGATATTTGAAATAACCAACTATTTAGATGAAGATATTAACCTAAATAGAAATAATGGCACACCTAAAGATACAAAGATAACTAAACTCCATAATCCATACATAGTTTTCCAAGCCGATAGCCTTTCTAGTAAGAAAGCTGGCTTGCATTATCTGTACATTAACACGATCAGCACTCGCCTTGCTCAAAGGCAGTTATTTCCCTATAACCCGCTACAAGTTAATTAGCAATCAATTTTATGCCCGGCCTGTGCTTTGTTTTGTTGCAAACGGTTTAACGGTTCAGGTTTTATTCTCATAAAGTTTAATTGCTTTGGCTGTTTGTTGCGTGTTCCTTATACTATCTGGCAGGATTGACTGTGCTATGTTTCTTTTTTAATTTTGTAGATCTTATTATTTCTTATTCGACCTTTTTGAAATATCTTGATTTTTTTGAATAGTAAACATTGTATTTCAATTACATAATATAAGTAGATACCTAAATCATTTTATTTGAGTTATAGAGTAACTAATTAACATTATATGATAATTTATTGGCAGTGTGTCACTAGTGTTTTATTTTATGACTTTAAATAAATATTTGTTTACGAAAATATTTATCTAACCATTCACAATAGGACATGAACCAATCCAACACCTCACGGATCTTCTTAATCTAAATCTTCTACAACCAGCTGCTTCCATATTTCAGGTCATATTATAAGGACCATTGATCACATAAGTTCCAAATCTTAATTTTAATCTTTATCTTAATTTTAAGAAACTTAATTAGATATCGCTCTAGCCCAAGTGATTCTCAGAATACCGTATTATAGCTCCTATGAACCTGCAATTATAGGCCATATTTCCAGCAAATCTTCATTAAAGGGTGATACAGAAAACATACAAATGTTCACGGTTCACATATAATCCACTTAGTGCGATGAACTGTGTAGTATTGCTCTGATTTCACGTCATGTTATGTTAATAAGAAGCTGTATGTTACGTAAAATTACTTAATAAGAATACAAATCGTGAATTTTGAATCCAAAGCAAATACAGTATTTAAATGAAACTATATTTCGGATTTTATCGCGGTTTTTATATTGTAATTTTCTCCTGGCGCTTTGAAGACTGGTCGGGGGGGGGGGGGGCTTAGGTGTTAGTCCTCCAAAAGTCAAAATTACGATATCTAATACTATAATAATCGTCTAGAGAATAATCATGGCAGATTTTAGTAAGCCTTTAAAAATAATATGACACCTTATTTAAATGCATTTTATAACATAAAGTAAGCAAGTAAGTTCTATACATAGAATAACCAAATAGATCCCAAAAATATGCCTGGGTTTGATTCTAACAAAATATCATTCACGCTATCTTTTGAAGTTTATTGGATATTATAATGTTTTTTTCATACAAATAATTATAAGAATATTCACAACTCTTCAACACATATCAAAAACCTCATGACCTAAGCAGTCCGTACGATGTCTGGGAGCCACTAATTTGGACACATGTAATTTGCACTCTAAATATTTATCAAAGCCATAATCCTCATCAAACCCGCTGTGGATCAAATCCTAGGCCCTAATATAATATGACCGCGTTTGTCCCTAAGTTACTCATGTACAATATTGTCACATTTTACTACTTCACTAAGAATATCATTTAATAGACATGTTAATTAACTAAAAGCTGTTTCGTCGTAATAGGTAATACAGACAGAATGAGGCACTAAAGCTCATCCCACGTGAAAATCTAATAAAATATAATAGCAAGTATGATTCGCATTCATAACTCAATTTACACCGAAAGGCGATTGTTTCGTTTCAATGAAAGTGAAGCCAGGTAAATATGGAAAGATGTCTATAGAAAAATAAACCTTGATGCTAATAAGAGCAGAAAGTTTTCATGACATTAACGTTTAAAGTCATCATAGTCTAGTCTTATAATGATCTAAGAAAGCCATTAAGAAATTACAGAAAAACTTTGAATCTAATGCAAGTAGTTCTTTCAAATTAGCGAAACAAATGAACGAAAAAACGATAACGTGCAGACAAGAGATAAATTATTTTGAGAATACAAATATAAATTGCGATAGTGGAATCCTCATGAATACTGCAGATTTAATCAACAAAGCTGTGACCTTTTTAGAAGACGAAGTACGACTTCAATTTAAGACAAGGAAGTACATTATTTAATTTGATAACAGGTATAGGCACGTACAAAAAGCCTAACTCTACAGTTATAAAACATATACATAACGCAGGAACCGTTAGGCGATAACACCGTTTCCTGTCAAATAAATACCGGTATTCCGCGGTAATATGCGTTTCAGTTCAATTGAACCGCCGTTGATAACAATTGCTATTAGCTCTCGCTAATTAGGAATCAACTCTTAAGTACCGAGTTTTTTTATGTCAATGGTTAATCGTGTCATAACCGTGTCACATCCTCGACACCATCTCCGTACTTTCCATCAGATCGAGATTAGGCCAAGCAAACGCTTCTGTTTGAAGAACATCGCCTACGCGTCCGACAGTATTATTTTGAATTATTAATTTATTCTTTCACCAATACTAATAACTGTAAAACAAATAAGCACTAACGCACAATCCATGCAGAATTCCATAGTGAAGATGTACTTTCTCCGACTTACTAATCTATAACGAGAAATAATAAAACCACTTACAACGATAGAAAGTAAATCCGAAACAGTCCCACGATGGGTGTAAAAATCACGATTAACACGACTCGACCGAGTCAAGAGTTACCACTGTACACTAAAGCACCTTTTTTTTTAATCAAATGTCACACACTTGAACGGGTTGGCGAACGTTATTTTCAAACGGGACGCGGTTTCCAAGTGACGGTAGTCGGTTGGTGGCGAGATCGCGCGAGCGCACTCCGCCGCTACCGAGAGAGCTCTGCGAGAGTCGCGCGGGCCGCCGCGGGCCGACCGCCTCACGGATCTATGATAATGAATCGGGTTTTTTATCATCCCGGCTCGGTTCTATACAACCTGCCTGTTAGTGCCTGTGTGGCCCTCTTCAGTGCTGGAGCCGTCTCGTTTGTTTATCACCTCGTACTCTATCGGGTTTGAATTGGATGCTGTTCTTTCTTTACAAGGGGTCGTTATCCTTTCCACATGTTATAAAAGTCATTTACCATGCCAGATTTTTATTTTTATTTAGTTTTTGGTTATGTGATATTGCTCTACATTATCATGGCAGAATCAGTGTGCCATCCAACCAATTTACATTTCTCAGAATTACCAATATTATCATTTTCATCTCAAAACAAGTTCCCACCGCTCCACATTCGTTTGTACAAATAATTTATTATTCTATCTAGCGTTTATATCACTACAAATTTTAGATAGAAAACAACACAGATCCTGATTCACTACAACGGTACACTCACTTTAGAAAAACTCCCAATCTCACGACAATGTTGCTTTTACAAGCAAAAAATGCACCGGCGACAATTTAAATTATGAATTGCAATATAACAAGGTTCAGAAGACTTTGAAATAAACTATTTTACGGATTTTATCGGTTTTTTATATAAAATTTTCCTGCGACGTTTCGAAGACTGCAACATTCATGGCTAGGTGGGAATGGAGTATTGGTCGTCCGAAAAGTCAAAGTTACAATATCTACTTACATTGTAAAATTATAAAAAAACTAACATGGCGTAAACATAATGAAATCATTAAAAATTCAGAAGAGTGTCAAAAACATACATAAAAAAGAGAATAGAGTAATTTCATCTTTTACTTTTTTGCGGTTTAAAAATTTCCGGAAGGTTTCCTTAGCTTCTTATAATTAGATGAATTTGGATTCAAATTTACTACGCAGATATATGATATTAAATATTAATACCTTCTATCAGAAGAAACCTGCATCTGTACCTAATGTGCTGAAAATGGCCAACGCGAAGGTATATTTTATTGGTGAGTTGGTTATCAATTCGAAACATATTCTTTTTAATGTTTGTTACCTTAGAACTCGGTCATTTATGGAAACCGATTTGGAAAGTTCTTTTTTTATTTTCGAATGTGACCTATGTAGACTATGAACTTGTACCAACAAGTTGAATTAATTTAATAAGATGACCTCCTTAAAGCCAATTACGTATCATTTTAAGTGATGAATCAGTATATTTTTAAAGCATTCGTTACATGTATTTGGGTAATACGTAGGTAATGTAATTGAATGAATGATTATAATTCGAATACCAATCTCTACGATAAAAAATGATTTTATAGCAATTTGAACTATTATGTCGGTTTATGATAGTGCACTGTACTTTTTTTTCTGAATACATTTAAATTAGAAACAGCCTTGAGCATTTGTTCCATACATACAACAAAAAAAAATGCATTTTTGGAGCACGAGTTACGGCGGGAATGCGAAGATTTACGATCTTTAAATGATAAATTTTAGATCTATCAATTTTTTTTGTGTGTTCGTGTATGTTTTATTAATTTCAAGTAGATTCTATAATACGGGTTTCGCGTCGTTTTGCCAGGGAGAGCACCTTAAAAAATTCGCATATCCTTCTAGGCGTTTGCTTCCTCCTACTACACCTACTATTTAGTATACATTTTACTATGTGGCAAACGGAGACTAATGCTTCATAATCTATGATCGATATCGCTCAAAAAATCATAATACGCCGTAAAAATATGAGGTAATATGAGATCAATAGGAGAAACTAAAGCGCGATGTGAAACAGAGATGACCGTGGCGCCATCTAGAAACCTATATGAGACTTATAAATCTACCAGGCAATATGGCGAAACATTACCAAGTAGGTACTAACAACGTAGGTCAGGAATGTTTTGCATTACCCTGTAGTCTGTACCATTATTTCATCACGCTAAACGCTTATAGACAATCACAAAATTACTAGATAGGTGGAAACGTGAGTTGAACGACATAAATGGATACAAACTTTATTCTTACTGTGACTAGTGGGTAGTGGTTACTCCATACGTCATTTTTAAAATATAAGTATTTAAATACAATATATTTTTGATAATTCGTGAAAATAATACGGATATGTATTCATATAATTATTTATTTTAGTAGTTTATTGCAAATCAGGACTGATGAATTTAACAACGACTGAATGAAAAAACTGATTTTGACTGCCTTGGTGATGTAGTTATACTGCATGCGCTATACGACAGCCCTCTGAGGGCCTAGCTTTGAATCCCAGGTCGGGAAAAGCGATTTTTGAGATTTTCCGCATTATACCACCCCAGAGTCTAGGATTTGTGCCCGATGTCGCGATAGACTCGCCCCCAATCACATCATGGGACGGAACACACTTGGTGAAAAGTGGGTGCCCTGGTTGCGCCTCTGCCATACCCTTTCGGGGATAAATGCGTGATGTGTGTGTGTGTGTGTGAATTTAACAATAGGATGGATAATATTGCCTTCTTATTTCCAGCTCTATGTAACCGGCGTGACGCTACCAGCTGTCATTATTATCTATTCTGTGTTTTTCTTATAAATTCTGGAATCTATAACTGCGACGCTGCTCGTGACTATCAAACCAGCCATAAATATTGACGATAGATCTACTATTCATATTTTATAATCTGAAGTAATCATATTTTACGGCAACAATAAACAAACAGATATTCACATTTCCATGACGTTTTGACATTTTAAATCATTATTGGTTGTGTTAAAACATCTTGTTGTTATTGCTTATCTATACTTATATAAAATAACGCTAAATTCATAGCATACCTATTTGTAATTCCATTTAATTATTAAAGAGAATAAAGTTAATGATATCAATCATTAACATTTAGTTAAAATAGAAAATCTATATAAAGATTCTAATAACTTACATATTTTTCCACCTTTTATTTTCAAAAGGATGTATACGGAGAAACTTTATTAGTCCATCCAAATTAGGTCAAGCTGTTGCGTTCTATTGTGTGAGTAACGAGCTTTTTCATAATGAGCAGAAAGAAGCCCTGTCAAACAGGATTTTTATCGAATAGCAAAACATGCAATTTAATCTGCATAACCTCAGAATGGAACCCAGAACTTCACAGAAACCAACCCGAGATCGCTACTAGATTGATAAGGCAAATTATATCATAATTCTCGTCACGCAGTCTACCTCATTAAACACGTTAAAATTAAAATAAATCAAAGATATTTTATTTCGAACCACAAACTGAACTCCGTCCAAAAGTTCCTGACGTTCGTTGACACAAACAACCCAATTACGATTACGTGTCACTAACCACCGGTGAGCCAGCCATAAATTACGAAATGGGCCCCAAACTCCAGTAATTTGGCTCAGAAATTGTGAACATTCCTGGTCAGTCCGGGGAAGCGATGGAACCGCCCCGCGGCGCTTTCACACGGCCTCTGCCTCTGGGGACGCGTCTTTACGTAATTTTACTATTAGCCATCGTGATTAGCTACCAAAATACTACCATAATAACTTATAACCCTCAAACAAAATTAAATAATTTAGTCGTATTTCGTTTATATTATCGGTACAATATATGAGTGCAGCAAGTGCGATAGCCTGATGGAGACTGGGAAGTAGAAATGACGTGAAGTTCACGCTTTCAGACCATGCCCCTTGGGCAGTAATCATGAATCTTTATATACTAATATATCACTTATATCTCACTTTTTAATATAATATACCGACCTATCTAGAATACTTTTTGTTTCCAGTAATAAAATGACGAACTAATTTCCATGGCAGATTTAAAAAAAAATGTATTAGGTATAAAATGCTTTTACACTTAAAATTAGATATCAAAAATGCCTATTTGAATTTACACACTTATTTTAAATACGATTAGGAAATGTTATAAAGAACGTTAAATTCTTTATTCATTATATTTTGCAGCTGTGGAAATTCTGAAGAATTAGTTAACAGAATTCCAAGAAGAAGCCTATATAAGGACTCATCGATGTTTGAAGGGAACAGTTACGACCATTATTTCTTATTGAGGATAGAATTTGAATTTTTTGCGTAATAAGTACTTTTTAATCTACCACAGAATAGAAGCTGCGCTACATCGAATGTTCAGTTCTGTTCAGTACTGATATACTTAGATCTTTATAATTTCGATATAGACGTTTATGTCTCTCGACAGAATAATGCTGGCCTGGTTAACTTATTTCTACTTCATACAAGGAGATTTATTATCGTAGGTATTCTCTACCATAGAATCTAAGGTGGTATAGGGAGATTAGAACTAAGTCTAGCTTCTCGTAAGAAATAATACCTGCGAATTACGAATAGCAAAACCACAAACATGTGCATTTGCTTGCTCGTAGCAATATGACATTATTTGTACTTACATGTACCACATAATAATTGTAGCACTTCTTTCTTAATTAAAATTATAGTCATTTCAAAGTGAACAATCAAAATATTTTTTATTTCTAACAGTATTTTTTGTTCAGTTTACACACGCGAAATATGAGTTTAAAATGATCTGAGTATAACAGAAATGCTGTGGGGTTCTAAAAAGTATCCAAAACAATCTAGACTCCAATTGAATAGGTGATTGCAACTTACCTGATCGTTTTGTTGCGCGGCTGCCGCTCGCGCCGCCTCTCGTCTCAACTGTATGATGGTCCGCTCTTTCGATTTTATTTCCTCCAGCTGGAAAAAAAGTTAAAATGTAACAACTTGAAAGTACTAATTCGATGCAACTTTATATTTCTTGATAATAAACATGAATATAATATTTGAATTCATAAGACCCATTTTACATCGATCATAAAACGTAGCAGTATTAATGAAGGAGGTGCATTAGATACATTTTTAATTCCTAAGTAATATAGAATAAAGCACGACATACGAGTCACTACAGCTTGCTGATAGAAAGCGCCTGATTCAATGTAACGGCACATAATAGCCGCGATCGTATTCTGCTTGCGCCTGTAAAAATACTTTTGTACGTGGATCGAAAATTGCTATAAAATAAATAACAGGCGTTAAGTTTTTCCAAAATGTATACAGTAAATAAGATTTTTATAAAATTAGTAGATGCTTACTTTGAGAGTATATTTTTCAAACTGAGACGCATTTAAAAAGCAAAAATATATCTAACTGAAACTCGCTCTATCTAAAGTACTATTCATGTTATTTAACTTTTAATTTATAAATAATCACACATCATAATGAGAGTTTACTTACTACATTTACAATTCCCAATGATAGATTTCTTTCCCCTGCTAATTAAATTCCCTTTTACTTCTCTAAATACCTAATTACGTCACTCATAAATAAGCTGATTCGCCAAACCTAGAAACTCTTCACATGACGGGAGAATCCTTCCTAAACCTAATGATAATTAATATAACTAGACAGCTAATTAAATCTGGTCATACCATTACAAACAAAAAGGGAGTCCGCGACGTCTATTAATGGTAAAGACCGCTAACTAGGGAAAGGGGAAAGTAAATGACTTGGATTGAGAAAATTTCACTTATTGATGCAAGACAGTTGAATGTGGTATGGCTTAAAGAAATTATTGATGCTCATATCTCATTTCTGGTTAGATCATTCGATTACTAATGATTAATTACATGTGCAGAGCTACGCAGCGATTAAAGACGAATTAAATGAACCTTTTCTAATATAAATAATATTATATGTATTTATCTACTATTTATTAGAAAGGCATTATTTAATTATTATGATGGCACATTTATTTAGATAATAAAGGTTATATTGGCAGTTATATGTGGTTCATAGTTATTGGTTAATGTACACATTCAAAATATGATGTTTATCTATATTATCTATGTCGCTTGCTATTAATTTGCGATCGTTATATATCATTATCAGTAGAAGCTCGACGGCAGAATTTAACTTTGTAAAGGAAATGTTTCAAAACCGTATCTAACGAACTTAGCCTAAAGATTGGGTAAAATAATAATAATAGAGCTTTATTTAATTCCATACAGATTAGATTTAAGTACGTATATATAAAAGACATTATCAATTAATTAATTGTATGAAGCATGCAACACTTTTTATTTACAAAAGTTAAGTTATTTAATTCAAATATAAATTATCATAATTTGGTATGTTGTTGTTTTTTTTTAATTTATTATTTTAATATTTATTTTCTGTGTGGACCCCGTTCGGGTAAAAGCCATGGTATAGAATGATAATATTATACTGACCAGTTTATGGCACTGTGCGCGTGCGTCTCTCCGCGCGGCCTGCTCGAGCGCGGCGTGCTTGGCCGCTTGCGCGCGCAGCTCGGCCGCGCGGGCGCACTCCGCCGCCTGGGCGACCTGTACACATAGAAACAAAAAGTTTAATTTAATCTATTAATATACAGTATTTTTCACGAGGTTACAATTCATAAGCAAATTAATCCCGTATTAAAATCACGGTACAAATTTTAAAATAACAGGTACACAATCTATTTTCTATTTAGAGAATAAAACTTGGATGATGACACAAAATAAAAGTAAAACGAAAAAGTATATGTGATGGTTTGTTATACACGGACCCTAAAACACTTCCACCTCTTCATTATAGACATGACATCAATTGCAATGGCGACAATGTTTTCCTTCCATCCATTAATTGACGTGCTTCTATTAAGCACACAATGGCTCGTGATGGCATTCGCTAATGATTTCGAATCCTTTTAAAGTCAGACGACCTCAAACATTTCAGTATTACGCCCTCCAGCCAATATTTCACACGCAACCAAAATGCTGAAGGTTTTGTGTGTTTTTTTACTTATCCACACTTACTCAAGTTTGAACCTAAACAGTGCTCTTTCCAGGGAAATTTTCAAATACCACAGAGAAACTAACTTTAAAGCGAATTTCGCTCGTCAAGTTGTTGAAAAAATCTACAATGCTTTCCACCAATGGTACTTTACTGTCACATTTTGCGAATTCACTTATTTCGAGAACAGAATCTTGAAATACACCGAGAATTATGGCGACGGGTATCCTGTGCTATTGCTTAATGGATGTCCAGATACAAATACAACTAAAGTCAAGCCTCGGTACAATATTCACGGACAAACTGCGTACGTGGTCACAGCAGCTATGCTTCATATAGATACGAGTGAATTCGTCATTGACGCACTTAAAAGGACGGGCGTCTTCCAACCAAGAAGTGCAGTTATATTCGTTATTAGCATCCCAGTACAAATAGACGGTTACTTCTATTACTACATGAAGAACCACTTCCAGTTGCTATGGAGCAGGAGTGTCACCAATTCCGTTCTTGTTCTGTGGTCAGGCAGACTCAGGATGTACAACTACAATCCATACTTCGACCAATTGAAAGAAATCACTGACATTAAAGACGTAAGCCATTTCCTGTCGCAGCAGTACAACAATCTTTATGGACATGAATTGCGTTTGAGCGTATTTAGGAAAATATACACTACAGATGATACTGGTCCCATTCTTTGTAATTCAAGGCTGACTACAACTGTAATGGAATATTTGAATGCAACCTGTAAGCCTTTAGTTCCTCGAGATGGTAATACAGTGGGCGATTTGTTAGACAATGGGACAGCTACTGGAGTAACAGCAGATCTAATAGACGGATACACAGATTTAGAGCTAAGCTCTAGAATATTAAAAACAACGTACTATGGATATATTGAAACGACTTATCCTCTATCTCAAGACGAATTGTGTTTCATGGTCAAGAAATCGGACAAGCAATCGACGTTCACAACCACTCTTTACCTAATATCGACTAAAATACTTATCGCTTTCACTTTTAATTTCGTTTTCTTTATAACAGTTGCATTAATTGTACGGAAATACGAGATTAAAATTTGGAAAATTAATGATACCAAATCGATTGGGTCTACTATGTTAGACTTGATCAAGTGCTTTTTAAGACAAACCGTCGATATTAAATTCTTAGGATTTGCTTTCAGAAGTGTAGCTCTGATTATCATAGTGTACTCTTTGGTAATTAACTGCGCAATTGATGTAAGTATTACCTATAATCCATGTTGCATTTCAATCTTTATCATTGTAAAGAGGAAATTGACATACTTTTTTTTCAAAACTAGGAGACTTTTATGACCATTGCATAAGACATAAAATAACTGTAGTATTCATCCCCTAAGTATAAATAATATTTAAATCCTATGTATTCGGCTTTTAAATGTAATAAAAATAACACTAAGTATTTTTTTTAAGTCGAAACAATTACGAAAGAATGTTGGTTCTTGGAAACTGAAGATTAAATCTGCAATAATCTGCAGTCTCACAACAAAAATTATATATATAATGTTTTGTTTCAGGGCATTATAACATCCGCAATAACATATCCACGCTACAAACCAGATATAAACACAATGCCGGACTTAGTGGAAACAAATCTGACCCTGGGAGTTCACAACAGAGACTTCAAACTCTTCAACAATAGCCTCGACGAGGATTATTACAAACTACTAAAAGGTCGCATCGAAATTTTCAGCGATCAGAAAATCAAAGAGTTTATAGACGAAAGAGAATGGCAATATGCGACATTATTGAGGAAAAGTGATGCGAATTACATAAGCAGGAGACCAATTAACATGAAGAATGGAAGACCATTATTCCACGTTGTTTCCGACTGTCCAGTGCCCTGCTCCATAGTTTATGGAATGCGGTATGGTAGCCCTTACTTAGCTCGACTTGACTACATACTGCACCATCTAAATCAAGCTGGAATCACTCAGCATTGGACGGAAACCGAAGAGTTCACATTGTATAGGAAACTCTTCATTCCAGACAACAAGGAACGTAAGCCGTTAAACCTAACAAATTTACAAGAGATTTTTGTTGTACTTCTAATTGGAATGTTGATTAGCACGATCGTATTTATCATCGAAATTCTTGTTCATATTTTCTACAAATATAAAGTTTTGCTGATTTAAATATCACTATTATATTGCAGTTTCTCTATTGTATTATTGAGCACATGCACCGTAGAAAAATAAACTGTTGTGATTAGTGAATTAAAAAATAATGTCTATTACCTTGAGTTTTTCTTGTAGACCCTTGTTCGCAGCTTTTAAAGACTGAATCTCCATTGACAACTTCTTTATTTCTACTAATCTGCTATTGCCTGAGTGTGCATCTTCTGTCGGCCTGTCCGGCTTGCATACTGTCCTGAGTTGCTTCTCTAAGAACTCCTCTTTCTTTCTGTGTTCAGTCTTTAGGTTTCTCAATGTGCTCTCGTGTCGGGCCTTCAGTGCTCTGACCTCGCTCCGCTCGACATCGAGCGACTTCTTCAAGGTCGAGTTCTCAAGCCTCAACCTCTCGACGAGACTTTTCAACTTGTTGAGGAATGCCTCGTCGACGGTTCGCTTGTGCTCCTCAGCTGCGACGGCGGATATCTGACTGCTGGCGGTCGATGTGTCGGTGGACGCCATTGTGACGTCACCGGGTTCGGTACCTCAACTCGGGAATCTTGTCTCGATCGTCCGCGGTCTTTCACCTCGTACCACGTACGGATCGCTTAACTACCGTTGTACGTTCGTTTCGTGTCTTGGTATCGGGATCGCGTTGCCAATTCTGAAATCGAAAACGTGCGAAATTATGAACTGGAACAATGCCAAGCATATAAACATTGAGTGGAACGCCTGTTGCTTCTTTCTTTGATGGCATTCTTTACCGGCATTCGGAATACAGTTCCGGTTTAAATTACAGTTTTTTACGAGCCGCTCATGCGTATACGCTTGAATCAGTTCTACGTGTACAATGGAAATTGAAACACAATTAGCTCAATAATTAGCTTTTGCTGCTGAGCTAACTTTTATTATAATATTTTTAATGTAATATACAATCATATTCATATTATGATATTGCATTCGTAAAAATATAGTAATATGTAATTTATCAGTAGAACAAAAAATTACGTATTTTCCAAACAAATTATCAAAATTATAAAATGTTACATTTATGATTACTATATACGGTTTAAACTTCATAATAAATCAATAAAAATCTATGACAGATTTAAAATATAGCACCGAAAGACAGCAGTCAATATTTTAGTAGTTAATTTACATTTGATTTCAATAACAATGGCAATATTCATACTATTCAACGGACGTATCATTGAAGACGTTTATTTCCCAAGGTTGTTGGCGAATGGAGATGTAAACACTCAGCTTAGATCATCTAGCTCAAGTCGGTAGGTCAACGGAATACGAGTGATGAAGTCAAACCTTTCGATAAACTCTTTTCAAAATCCGATTTTTAATTGTAAGATATATGTTTGTTTGGTAATACAACACATCAACAAATTATATAAATAATAAGTTCAATTCCTTATTTTACTTTTATAATTAGGTAATAATATGCTCAAATTTTATCTCATATTAGAAAATCAGCCAGACTACGATTGTATAATATTGATCTTTTTTATAATTAAATGCATAGCATTTTAAGAATCTAAGTAGGTGGGGGATTGATTAAAAAACGTGGTATCCTATTGTGTTTTCACCCACAACACTATTAATAAGGCAGGTACAGGAAATAAAAATGAGGATTTTACTAAATAGATGTGTTTAAAATATTGGTATGTTCTTGCTCATTTACCTAACTACTACAAGGCCAGGAGGGGTTATATTTTCTGAATTCTAGACTATATATTTTTATAATTCTATATTCATTCATACTCATTCAGACTGCCTCGGCGTCGTGTATTAAGTACGGTGCTACCCCAATTACTATTTGAATTAATCTATTCAATACCTTCCCGTAGTCTGAAATTTGTGTTCGATATGGCGATAGGCTCACCCCTTATCACATCATGGGACGAAATACACACGGCGGAAAATAACTGCACTTAGGGAACAAATGGCGTGAGTGCATGTTTGCATGTTTCATGTGTGACATTCATTCATTCTTAAATTGTCGCCTGTGCCTCTAGCTTCGTAAAAGTGGTATAAAATTACTTGCTTGGTTAATTAAGCTTAATTAGATCAGTGAATTTCAATATCCATGATATCATGTCAGTTGTATTCATGTTGTATTACAATAAAACTTAGTACGCAACCAAAACTGTATTACACGCATCTGTATAGTATATAGTAAATTTGCTAATGACAAACGTGGCGCCGTGGCTTAGTTGGTTAAAGCGCCTGTCTAGTAAACAGGAGATCGGGGGGTTCCGAATCCCCCCGGGGCCTCTAGCGAAATAGTATGAAAGCTAAATTTTTATTTCAATTAGTGATAATATTCAAACATTTTCTATCCTAATGCCAAATTTTATCCAAATTCCTTCAGAAGTTTCTACTTGTAACTCTTAACAAACATCGTCAATATTTGCATTTTAGTAAGAAGCAAATTATTTATTTATTTACACTTTGTAAAGTACAAGTTAATTTAAATTTTAATGCAATATTTAATTTATTTTATAGTATCTATTTATGTATTTTATAGTACCTATTGGTTCGGCTGTTGTCACAATATTTTATCATTACATTCCTTATCTTTGCAAGATTGCATTATAGCGATTATATAATCTGGCGCCTCTTTCAAAGCGCGATTAGCTATTCTTAAGATTATTTATTATTATTATTTATTTATTAAATGTAATGTACACATTCAACTTAAGTATATTATAGAGTAAAAATAGCGTACCTTTATATTATATCGATCCATACATTTATTATCATCGTTAGAGTTTCCAAATTAAAAACCTTATTAACTTTGTTATAAAACCGTGTTCACCGTGTTCAACTGAATTGAACTGTCATCCATTCAAACTGATTTTTATTATGGTGACAATATTGATGCTTGTAGTTGTGTACGTCATTGTTCTGAGGTGTACAGAGTGCGCTCATAATATAAAAACGAGTCTCAGTGTAAACTGCAAACCTGGATGTGAATAAAAAATATTAGTCAAATAAAATTATTTGTTGTTGAAATGAATAAATAAGTTATAACAGTGACTTTTTGGTTGCCATTTTAGTTCAGATGTTGAACAAATTGTTTCTATGGACGTCCGTTTCTATACAATATACGTCAATGGTTATAACGATGATTAAAAGCTTAAATATAGTAGCTGATACAATCATACATTTTGAATGCGATTTATAAAAATACTAAGTTCCATATCAGAAACAAACTCGTATAGAGCCAAAATTAACTTTTTGCACTTTTTGTACATTATTTAATTCATTTGACACTTCATATTGAATCACAATCCATACATAGAACTATGGCGCTTCAATCATTGAATAAATTATTTGATTATATTTATTTATTTGGGACCATCATAACATGAGTGTTATGCAAGAATGTAAGAAGAGAAAGTAAAATTCTAATTAATTGTGACGTGACAAAAGTTTCAAATTTGATAATTATGAAATTTTTATATGCCAAATAATACTAAACGACATTTGAATTACATAACATACAACGTGACAAAAAAAATAATATTATATTTATCATATTTTTTTTTAAGATTTTGGGAGAATGAGAAACTATTAGTTAGTCTCCCAATTTATTAACATGTATTAAATAATTTATCTATGCGTGCCATGGGAACATTTCTAATCAGGCTTGTTATAAATTTTGTGTTACTTAACAGTGAGGTCGGATATCTATTTCGACGGTTGGAAGGCTAAATGTCTTAAACGACATTTTATTTGCGACACTAAGTTTCATACATATTTAAAATCAGCACTTTTGTCTTTGTTTTTTATCCTAGTTGAAAAATTTTCGAATAATAATGTCGCTTAAAACAAATAGCCTTTTAACCGACTATTTAATAGCGATAAAGAAAACCGATCCCTTACTTCCAGGTGGTCTTCAATACGTCCAGAAAACAAAACACCTGAACTATGAATAACGATAATCTAAAAACATGCTCGTTTTAAATAGGACGATGTCACTCGACGCTGTGACATCATTAACTAATCACCCATGCGCTAGTGTGGATGAGGCTTCAGTTTGTTCACTCCCGTGTTCCGATATATACAAAGTTTGAGCTATATACAAATACTCTGGTAGAAAATAAAGGAATTAGCTCAGCTATTAGCATAGTTTTGTGTCTTTAATTAAGAATACTATCTTGTGGTTTGTTATGAATTAATTGAACAGGAATTTTAATATTCATAGGGATTATTTCACAAGTTTCAAGTAAATTTTATTTAACAGCTAATGTATTACTTATTTTATAATCAATTATTTGGGTGCATAGATTAGAGTGGGACTTTTGTATTTGGTCGGTTTATTTATTATTGTGACGAGTAGCATTTACTCATAAGTTGTGACACACGCCCTTAATGTTTCTTTAGCTACGATTACTAGCATTATAATATTTAGCGACATCCAACGATACAAAAATCAAAGCATTGTCAAAATGACACGTTTTTCGTATGCCTGTTGCTCAGAACAATGAGAAGCGCCTGTTGTAGAAGTACCACTGGCTTAAAATAGGGCCAACATAGCTGCAAACGTGTCAAACTAAAATTTAAAATACTGTACTAGTTCTGTCACTGTTATATTGTTATTTTAAGCGCTTTTAAATTCAAATATCTTCTGATCGTTTAAAAAAAAATATTTTTCAAGTGATAATAAATGCCTTGGAAAAGAAAAAAGGATAAAGTTAATTGTAGCTAGCTTTCGCCTCTTTCCTTGTATATTCCATAATCGCCTAGCCAGCCAATAACCTCTTGAACTAATTTTAACGCTAGGCTCGCCTAAAATACGAGCTAGACAATACGAATTAGTGTAATATTTAGTCCACGCAATGGTAAGGAAGTGGAACAATGGCTTCAAATGCTATATACCGTTGTCACCTATCCTCGGTTTTGGGAGTGGGTTGTGATGTAGTTCACGTATTTAACCCAATGTATATTTTAATTAAAATTATAAAAAAAGTTGATAGCTTGTGTAATTATTTCTTACTAATATTATAAATACGAATAGTCGTAACTCGTCGAAAAGTCGTCGAAAAGTCGAAAAGTCGAAATTCGTTCATTATTAATTTTAGCGAATTATTATTTATCACCTAGAAAAAAAAGAAACCTAATCTAGCTGTTTATTCCAACTTTAGAAGTAATAAGTGGTAAAAGTTAAATGAACTTAGGCTGACATTATATCCTGGACCCACACATAGTTTCATTTTAACCCAAAAAACTACAGAATTTTACCAATAAATGTATTTCCTGTTTTCAGTTATATCAAGCACAATGTTTATAAATGTAATACTCATAGGAATCATTCACTTTTACAATATTATGCAACAAGTATGTAAATCCGAGTAGGTCGACGAGTTCATTTCGCGCCAGTAATTGTGACAATTGCACACGTCCTTTGAGCCGCTCGCGTTTCCTTATTAAATTGAACTTAATTCATGCTGAACAGGGCTGAGCGGTATGTACTCACAGTTTACTTTTACAGGAGATATTCGACCTAAATGAATGAAAAAACCTTAGTACCTCACTCAAAGAAACAAGTTTAATTGGCAATAAACTTTCCAGTTTAAAAGAAGTCAATTCTTTGCTTTTAAAAGAACTCGAAAAACTTTTAAATCAATAGATTTTCATTTACAGGAATTGAATACTGGATTTCTTTTAACTTTATAAAATATCATTTACTTAATGAGATCGTCTACGTTTAACAATCAAAATGTTTTTTTAGTTGTATTATGTAACATTTTTAGTTGTATTATGTAACATTTAACGATCTTTTTGTATTCTAATTTTAAAAGCACTGAAAATGTACGCTTTAATAACTTTAATCCTACGATGATGTTCATCCATAAACTGAAACACGTTTAAGGGATTCATAAACTATATTTAAACGCTGTTTGTTACAAATGGGTCATGGAAACAAACAACTTTTGACAGAAGCCAGACTTGCGGCCGTGTGTTTTTTCACCATGAAACCATTGGTCATAAATTTCAAATATGCCAATCAATTAAATTTAGGCCACAAATGGGTAAGTACTTTAAAATATATAACAATAAACTATGCATAACTGTTATATTTAATGTGTACGAAAATACTTCGACTCTACATTTTAAAGAAATAAACCGATTTTAGCAACAGTTGTTCTGTTTTGTTTCATTACAATGAATCGCGTATTAACGCATTATAATTATAAATTATCGACTGTAAATAGACTGAATAATATCACAAATTTCCTAGGTTTACTATAAGATAAATATGCCTATTCCACACAAATGACGCAACACATCTTCTTTTATTAGATATGAAAGGCAGAACTCATGTCTCATTGGGCCGTGACATCGCCGGTCGCGATCTATTTCTCGTAATTGGTAGGTCAAGACGGTATTACGATATAATCTAATTATTTTAATTAATTACATACATATTCAATGTAGAAAATAAGATGCATAAAATCCACAATTTACCGCTGTTACTTGGTTATTACTAATGACTCGTTTATGGAAGATATATTATCTAGAATTATGATTTTAAGGAACAAAATATACTTAATATTATGGTTGGAGATAAAAACATAATAATAATTATCGGCTGTAACTACAAGACGAGAATTTTCGACACAAAATACCCCTTTCAAAAAAGAAGAATCCCAAAGTTGCCAGCTATATTCACTAGATGGCAGGACTTACGTATGTAAGAATCCGCCTGAGCACGTATCACAGCTTTGTCTGCTTATTTCTGTCACTAACAATAATTTCTAATTCATTGTCGATAACAATAATAAATTCAGCGTAACTACTGAGAATGAGTACTTAGCAACTAGTGCTTTATACTATAAAGTATTGAAAATTAAAGTTCTGGTTAGTTCTACGATCAGTTAAAGCAATCATGAGACTTTTGTAACACTTTTTTTTCTTATACGGGCACAGTGCAAAGTGACCGCACTGCACGTGATTATAAGTGGAGTGGAGTCCAACAGAATGTCGACTGACGAGAGATGATTACCCCTCGACAGTCGATATTATTATGCCGGCCTATTCCAACCGTATACACACAGGCTGATCCCGGAATGCAACACACTTACATACGCCACTATAGCGGGTTTTAACACCAGCAAGACGATAGACCATCTTTTCAATCAAAATAAATGCAAAGGCCTTTGTAGGTCATTACTATTGATTCCCACTGTTTTTCCATGCATACATTACGCCTATATGCATTTTTCTTTAAGTGACAGTAACGCGCTGGCCTTAAACTACATTTCCAGTGGTACCGTAGGCGTGTTCCAAGTAGGTGTAATCTTAAAAAGTTATTGTAAATAGAACCAAGGATATGTTTAATGTGTGTCCAATAACATAGGATACAGCTATCGTATTTTGTTATGGAACGTTTTAAATAAGTTGACAACGACTTGAACTAAGACTTGGTTTCTTAATGTGTTGAAAACTAGTGCCGTCGACTCTCGTGGGTAAGGATAACTAATAAAGTAAGTTCGAGAGGAATAGTAAACTAATATTGGGTTGTTCTGAGCGAGGAACGACACGTCACCGCGCCGTGGTATCCCTGCTCCCCTGGTCGCCGTTGTAGTGCCGCGACGGCCGATGGTAACTGGTCGCTGACCGCCACCTTACCACTATAACGTCATCCGCGCTGAACGTAGCAATTGAGAGTACAATTATTGTTGTTAAACACTAAAAGAAGATAGACTCGAGAGCTAAAGCAATTTTTTTTAGACATGTGAATTCTCCTTTTATAACTTGTCATTGGCGGAATTAGGGCAAATATTTTTAGCCCCATCAGATATCGGAGAAAATATAGTGCTTTATCTTTTGATTAATGCCTATGTATTACTCAAATAAGCGATTAAATGTGTCTGTAGTATCAATTCATATTACGAGGCGCCACACTAAGGAAAAAAATTGGCTCACTGTCGTTTATTCGGCGGTATTGCGAAAATTACGAAATTGAAATGGCGTGAAGGTTCACTATAAAATGTTAATAACAAATATGAACAGCAAATCCTTTCTAAATACCAACTTGTGGAACATACAACGCCTGTCACACGCCGATAAATAACATAAGGACGGATAGGATTTTGGATATTTTCAGACCATTCATACGTCCCGAAATATCAGTGACGGTCGCGCATGCGCAGATACTGTGACTCACGTTCGAGATAGCTACATATAGTGCACAAGGATTCGCCCGTTGTTTCACTCAGAATGTATACATTTTGATATTTCCGCGTGAAATTGATATGCTGTATGTTTGTGATAATAGCCGTCGACTTTTGTTCAGCAGACTCAACTTATGTAAATGTTTGTGAAGGATTTCACTAAGATAATTATAGAAATGCTTTTGTTATGATGCGCGGTGAACTCGAACTCGATTTTGCGGCTTTATTGTCGGCTTATCTCTATTTGGTACAAAATATCTAGTTCAGTCTATATTATTTGCGATGAAATAGTTATTCGCGATGAAGCCAATACACGGTATCAGTAGATACTTGAGATAATATAAAGTATTACTTTTGCAGTCAGCTTCAATAGCCATTTAGTTACAATTAGTATCTTTCTGATTAACGTGGACAGCCACCTAATGGTACATATAATTTTTTCAATTACGAAATGGTTGATATCCCCCAAAATATTATTTTATTGAGGATTTATGGATTTTCATGACGAGAACCGCTATTATGAAATTGACAGCAACAGCAACTTCAAAAACTGTCAGTTTCTAATTAATTATATTTCCCGGCAACAAGATGGCTGCGTCTACGCAACAAACAAGGGCAATTATACACTTATTTATTTATTCAACACTTCGTATAATATAAAATCGATCTGATTAGCATTATAATCGAATGATGGTCAATACATTTCCTTTAGGTATCGACAGTGATTGTTTATGACCGTCTGTTTGTTTTCTATAGGTAATTAACATAATTGTCGTGTATTATGACAACGGAAGCAATAACGCATGGGCGCCAGCTTTGTCTCCAGCCAGTGAGACGTGACGGATAAATTACTGAGGAAAGTTCTTCAGTGAAGGATTATAATGTTTATATTATCAGTATCGTATGCATGTTGTGTTAACTATTTTTAGGAATTACACCAAAACGTTACATTTGTAATTTAATTATTTTATAGAGTGTATGTATATTTCAAGTTATGAACCAAATAAAAAAAACAGTAAGAATGAAAAATGTTGCCTCAATGCTTCAGTGGCACGTATTGGATGTGAATCGTGAAGAACTAGGTTAGAAATTAAGATTGGGTATCAAAATGGGTAGCATTTTGCTGGTGGTAGGATATATTTTATATCCGCCCGGGTAGCGATTACTGCATAAGGTATTAAAACCCGCTTACGTCAGTGTGTCGCGTTTCCGGATCAGCCTATGTATATCAGGCAACAGGCCGGCATAATTGTGCCGACTTTCGAGGTTGAGTTTCTAAAACTCGAATGAATTCACAAATTCCATTCCTAATATTCCGTTCGCTCAATTACGCTGCTGCTCTGCTCTATGTAATAGTTAATGCGGGAGAGGAGGAGTGGAAGAGGAACATGTGCTCTTGACTTTACCTAAAATTCATATTTTTCTCAATCTTCATATCAACTGGCCCCCCTAGGCCATCGCCTAGCGACGCTCTTGCATTTTTATTTGAGAGTTTACAACAGAGAACACACATTACATTATTTTCACATATAGCAGTATAAAGGTAGAAGCTGGCTGTGTTTCTCTACTTACAGTAAACTACAGCATGCATGATTGCATCATAACTTACATGATATTAGTAAATTTTGAATTTAAAAGATTATTATTATTGTTATTTTTAATTATTATTTCTTAAATTTAAATTAATTTGCATATAATAATCATATCAGGTTATGTTATAAACTGACCTACTGCTAGACACAACGGACTTTTACGCAGTGGCGCTAACGATAAGTGCATCGTCTATAATAAAGAATTGGCACTAGATGCCCTTACTCAAGTTCATTACCTTCCTCAAAATAGTCATCACGCCAATAACTATTGCAACACATAATGCAAGTAGTATTAGATTATCATTTTTATAATTATCATTCGCCGTCGACAATAGTTTAAATATAGTATCGTACAGTCCTTATTATGTCCTCATTCAATTGTTTCTAGGACTGTTGGTTCTGTATGATCGTGCTCGACTAGGTTTAGAAGTGTTCTATGAGTTCTATGATTGCTCCCTCATTGGCAAAACCGATAGGAGTTAAGTGTTATAACAATGTGCGCAATTGACGCTTCAAAAAATTAAATGCAATAATGCAGAGCTTTGTTAGCTAGTGAGATGTGACGGATAAATGTCTGAGGAAAGTTCTTCAATGAAGGATTATATTCGAAAGATAGTATTGTAATTAAATCTGGAATCTGTATTTTATTTAAATATTATAATCTGTCTTAAATCAAGTAAAAAGCAACTTAGAAAACATATCGTCAGAACCCAACCCAAAGAACCCAAGTACAAAGTAAAATGCTCTACTGGGCTTAAGAACTTATAAAACGAACATAAAATACGTTTTAATAGAGTCCGATTTAATTAGAGACAAATAAACTTACCCATATAATATTATCTATAACCGCAAGTTGCGCAGGGGCAACTTGTGCACATTTACAATTTACATACATTTCACGAAACAAATTATACAAACGAAGCAGATTTCTTTAGATTCCACTCGCTAATCGCATCAACATCGGTAAACATAAATATTTATGCAAGTCTTGTATCGGGTCAGTGAACCATCTAATGCAGATGTCGCGAACCTTTGGTATGTGCCAAATATAAAAATGGCGGATGAACCAGGATTTTAACAGCTTTGTAGTATATAATTTAAAAATTTTCACCATGTAGTTTAATTTTGTTTGTCCAAATCAAATAAACCGTCATTGATGAAAATTAAATGATTAGGTATTTTTAAAGTAATAATACACACTATTGTTGATCGTTCCATGATGTTTGACTTCATACAACTTCGATTGGATTAGTTGCAAAGTGGGTCATACGTACAGCTAACAAGCTGGTGTGAGGACCGTTGCTTTATAATACGAAGTACGTAAGATGATTTGTGTGTCCGACGCCGATACCGCTTTTTATAATTTCATTGCATATAATTTTTGCACGCACATAAATAATCACAATAACAATTGCACGCAACGTAAAATGTTCTTGACCCCTGATCTGTATTCACTCGCGATATTCTACCAAGGACGTGTGAACGCTATAAGGCGGCTCTATCACTTTAGATCTAGTCGAACTTCCTTCCAATTTGCTGAACATAGTAGCCAATGGTAGCTTCAAACCTGTCCTCAATTAGATATCTGCTGCAATAAGATTCTAGTAAAAAATAAATAAGTATATTATTCCAACAAGAAATTAAGTATATTTCATCCAATTGCTCGGCAAAGGAATATTCATAGTATCAGGTTACATTAGTATTAGCTCCATTGTACCGCAATGTTTATTTCTGCCGCCAAGCAGCAGTGTGTAGTCACTGTTGTGTTCCTGTTTGAAGGACATTGTAGCCAGTGTAACTACTGGACTTAATAAGACTTAACATCTCATGTCTCAGGTTGGGGAGCGCAGTGGAATACCAAACAATACTTTATAATTCAAGGTATTGGTGTTTCTACTATTATTAGGCGGTCGTATCGCTTACCATGAGGCAATCGGCAAGCTTGTCTCGTCATTTAAAGCAATAAAAATAAAATAAAATCCATAGTATTATACAATATTATAACATCGGAGCATAGACTTTGTGCCTACACTTTTAAATCGAAAAATAAACAGTTTCTTTTAATCAATTTCCGAAAGCAAATATTATTACTAAACACAAAAACAGTAAAAACGTTAATTATAACGTTCTCAATAATGTGTGCATTGCATGAAATTAGCCTCAAAACCACACAATCATTTATGTTATATTGCTAATACGGTAAACCTCGTTTTCATATAATGCAGTGACCAATCCACCTTCTGCGTCTATTGACACACTTATTACTAAGATTAACTGTTAAAATCTTGAGTAAGCAATGATAAATTGTTTAACAATCGACTAGCCACTTTGGAATTCTAAATAAAGATGAATAATGTGTTTAGCATATCCTTAGAGAACGCATTAGTACATGTGTATTGTGAGACACGAACTCTTATTATATTATCACTCCAAAAGACACTGGAATATTGAAATGAATTCTACAGAAATGTTGACGAACTTAATTTTAATACTTTTACTCTGTAACATTTCGAGATGCTGTCATTTCTAAGAAATCATAACATTCGAAAGTATTATAATAAAAATTAAAAAAATATATAACCAGTATTCAAAACTCCGAATCAGCAAGATCGCAAAATACATTAATTTTATGTTTCTGCCATTCTGGGTATTCTTACAAACATGAACGTGTATAATACATACGTATCTCTTTTCAAACAATAATAATCTCAACTTAGTAATGTTTGCTGGTGGTAAAATCCGCCATAGTGGCCCACGTAAATGTGTCGCGTTTCGGGATCAGCCTGAGTATATCCGGCTCCAATAGGCCCGCCGGTGATGCACAGATGATTACACGCAGGTCGGTAATCATCTCTCCTTAGTCGACATCCTTACCATCAGGTGTAGTGGGTTCACTTTGCCGTATAAAAACAAAAGTATAATTAATCTAAAGCTCAAAAAAATTTAAGCAAAAAATCGAAGAAGTAACGCTTTAAACATCGATATACCTGATCTGAACGATATTAACCACGGATGCAGACAGACGTTATGAATATCGGTAAATATGTACTACGTATTAAATTTGACGTTCCGAACATTCACTGTGTTCAACTGAATTAAACTGCAATCCATTCAAACTGACTAATGGTCAATATTGACAGCTCGTGGTTATCATTTTAGTTCAGATTTTGAACAAATAGTTTATATGGCTCCTGTCTATAGAATATACGTTAATAGGTGCAGATAAATTCTTAGAAAAACTATATATTCTAAATAAAACAGGGCTCGTTTCCACACTTTTCACGACCGCGTACGTCAAATCTAAAATACTATGTCGACCTTCGTCCGACGGCATCTAGCGTTAATGGCTATCTGCCAAACGTGCATCCTCCATGCGTAAACTGGAAGTTATTAGCCGGCGGATTAATGTGTTGTGTTTTTTAAGATATTTTAATACACTGATTCTTCACCAGCTTTCTTGTTTTCAGATTCTTTTTAAGGTTATGGTCTCCCTTTAGTGCAGAAGAGATTTTCTCAAGTTCCAATGCATGCTTGACTTTAACAGATGTAAAAATGATTAAAGCTAGATAACATTTAGACTAAACTGAGGTTTAAAATGGAAATAAATCTTATCTTATCTATAGACCATGTTTTCATTTTCATTTTTTTTAAATAGACCGCTCTGGGCTTTTACGGATAGTAAATCACTACAGATTTTTAGAAACTTTCTAGCCGTAAAGGCTTTCTAGACGGACAAAAACGGGAGCAACAGCTAGAACAAAATATTATGATAAGGAATATTGTAATAACAGCATCCATATTTGTACAGCAATATTCAAACACATAATTGGTATTCATTGTATAACCAAACCATAAGATCTACATCAAATAATAGTTTTGCATTAAGTTCTACAAGCAGAGACTAAAATAACAGCGATCATATTCAGCACAATTTCGAAGGTGAGACAACCGCAGTTAACTTCCATTTAGAACATTATTTTGCTTATAATATTCAATATATTAATATTCCGCTTCCTATAGGGCGATCTGGAAATCTTTGGAACAGGCCATGTTCAGTAGTGGACATCTTGCGGCTGATTCAATAAAACAATAAATTTTGGGATAACCTTGTTAGTATTTGGCCATTGTAGACCAAATCTATACACAATATTATTAAAGTGCCCAAAAGCTGTCAGTCTGTATGTGATTGTTTTTCTCAAAATCTACTGAACGGATTTTTGTACGGTTTTTACTCAAAGATAGTACAATTCTTAAGGAAGGTTTTAGTTAATAGTACATTACGGTTTTATGTAAATCGACTGACATAACAATTACTGTTGAAGAGGCCACGTGGTTGTTTTTGGGGTCAGGATTTACGCGGAAAAATCTTTGTGACACACTAATTTCCTGGAATGAAGTCGCGGGCACAGCTATTAGATAAATAATTATTTACACTAAAAACTATTCTCCTCAATGTCGCGCATACTGAATGACACCAAATATAACTAGTAACAGTAATAAGATTAACAACGATCACGACAGACTGACTCATTCAGACATGTCACGTGACTGTCTAGTTATATCTGCTTGCGACATCCGCATTGACAGAAACAATATGAACAGAGTTATTTCTATAGAAGTTGAAGTTAGTGAGTTCTGAACGATAATTGAAGTTATGGAAATTATAAGCAGGTTTTTATTGTTCTTTTATTTTTTTGGAGTCTATATTTTACACATAATTTATTTTTTCTGGCAAGTTTGTTACCTTATTGCTATAAACTTATTAATAAATTCTAGGCTAGATCTAAGCATCTATTTTCTAAATATTTATTTGCTCTATAAGCAGACCTTGGCAAACTCTATCATTATTACTTACGATCGAAACACCTATTTAATCAATATCATAAATAAAATTTTGATTTTGAATTTGAATAATATAATCTACACAAACATATAAAGCTGAAGAGTTTGTTAGAACGAGCTAATCTCAGGAACTACTAAACTCATTTTGATTTCTTTTCACTTATAGAAAGTGACATTACTACTGAGTGCTAATGGCTCCTTTTTATCCCGGAAAAACTTTCATGCGGGGGAACCGCAGGCAAAAGCCAGTTTGTATTAATAATTATTATACACGTAATCAACAAATGCAGATTCTATAATCAGATCTCTTTAAAAAAGGTATTTATGATTCAAATTATATATTGCAACTAAACGTATGAACGTATACAACCGTACCAGCATATTATATCATATGCGTACCAGTCAGGAGCAGAACGAGAGTCGGGTAGACCCTGAGCTTATTCTAGTTTGGGGACTGGAATTTAATAAACGATTTACGGTAACAAAGAAGTACACAATATAGGAAGAAAGAGAGGATAGTAAAATATATTATTTATTTAATATATGACATACATAAACTGTCTTCTGTCTTAAATTGGGACTAGGCTACTTAATGACTAATTTAAAATGTCCATAGTTATATAAGTAATCTTAAATGATATTTAGAAATAATATGTTTTGTTAAAAATTGTTTTGACGTGATCATAAGTGCAATCTTGTTTACCTACGTGATAAATAAAGTATTTTGTTTTATAGGGTCCCTAGGAATCAACGGGGCCCTAAACTACAGCCAAAAAAGCCTTTATAATCTACGGCTGGTACCAGTTCGTCCCAGTGACCCGTCACCACATCTGCTGAAATGATTCATCCAGCCACGGAATGCTGTAATTGAAGCAATTACATCTCCATGATATGATGCAGGGCCGAACCCTACAACATTAATTAAACTTGATCAATTGAAGTGTGTCGCTAACGAGAAAATATATTTATTACCGGTGTGTAATTACATTTAATTGTATGTCTATTAATTTTAATGATAAAAACCTTTTTTGATAAAAATGTTATAAATATAATACTATTGTAATTACTTTTTTATTACTATTCTGTATTTAGAGTTAGTAAATATTTTTATATAATAGTTAGACATTGAAAAAAAAATCTCGCGTTTTTTTATATTATGATATCCTCTACCAATACCCCAGCAGCTCTCCCAGCTCCTTCCCGCCTGCCCGGCCATTGAAGGCTGCAAATTCTTGCAACCGTCGAGAAAAAATCATAATATAAAATCCAAAAAAATATTTTATTAAATTATTTTATATCTCATATTATTTTATGGAGTGCCACCATCTCATAATCGTGATTGAGACGGCTCGTGCCCACCAAGGTGACAGTTTATTTTAACACAAGGGTAACATATTATTATACAACTAAGTTCAAGAAACTCCGCAATACGAACATCTAAAACACGTACCAACGTCTGGAGCAAATATTTGTCCCAACACGTAATCTACTCAGGGGACGAAAATAGCATCACATTCGCAAGTAATATACCCCTTGCGAAATGCCTGATGATACGTCTGGTTATGTCTTCACATCCTCTATGGGGCAATGGAATGAACTCAGATCGGCTTGCGATAGTTCCACCATGGATGCTAAAGGTGAACGATCGACACACATGCGCAGTTCGGTAAAGGCTCAAAGGAACCTGGTATATAATGATTTGGTATGTCATTCAATTTAATTTTTATATGAATACATGACGGACTTGCACCCTTACGTAAAAATATTTTAATGGGTGATTTAATTGATAATTGTTTTGTCAATTTCTTAGGAATTATTACATCTAGAAATAATTAAGTAAAGTTGTTACTCGTTTAGAATGTTTATTAGTGAAAGCATATTTAAATTAGCTAGACACACCACTTGTGATGTGTCAAAAACCGAAAAATGTTAAGCGCGAAAATAATAAAATGTAAAGGAACTTTAAATATACATGCTTGTCCATAACAGACACCACCGTTTAATAATCCATATATTGGCGTCAATTTCTAGAATCCTGTTATAGTTATCGGTACAAATCATACTAATAAAGTCTATAAGTTAGTGAAGATGGCTGGATGTTTGAAATAGACGCAAAAACCACTAAACAGATTTCTATGTAATTAGACACACATTAATAATTTATCTCTATTCGGTATTAATAGATTATCATCCCTGAAAAAGCACACAATAGTACTTTTATAGCTCCGCAAATATCACGTAGGCGGATCCGCAAGCAAAACCTAGTGTATAATACAAATGGATTCTAGAATGACATAACCCACTTCCTAGCAATAAACTATGAAAATAATGCTCAATTCATAGCGTCTAATTTCGCATTTAGTTTCCAAATGACTCGTCGCTAATTATGGACAACGATCTTCTGCAAAGCTTTCAACATTTACGCATGTATATTGTTATACACGTAACTAGTTTTTGCCTGTGGCTCTGCATGAATAAGTTTTTCTGTTTTATTGATTAGGTCACCTTAATTTTAATGGTGCGAAATGAGGAAACCATAACATCATAAACGAACGAAGCCGACATTATTATGAAAAGATTATCATTACAAAAAGAAAGGTATTGGTAAAGATGCAAATTTTTGGACTAACGGCAATTTTATCTTCTTAAATACAGGTTTGTGGGCAGTGGCGTATAGCAGGTAAAGTGAATGTCGTTCTTGTTACATAAGTGTACTTGTTAAGTGCGTGTAGATATCGTAAGTACCGTGCATTGCGTGCCAACACCGATCATTCGTATCTGGGTAAAACAATCAATCGAGATCGCCGGAGAAAATGTTATCACCGCGTGACGTCAGCTTTTGTATTTCGAGATTTTCAAGGTAAAGATTAAATCGTTTAGAAATTATAAAATACGGCTTTATGCGGTTAAACCACATTGTATTCTCCATAATTATGATTTATAATATCTTTGTAATTAACTTTTGTAATTAATGAAAGTGTTTCGACAAAAATTGTATTCCAGTAAACATTGTCTTGTTTATTTTTTCAAATCAAAGATCACTAATTGTTAATCATTGCTTTAAAATGCTCATTATACATATCCTAAGTTGAAAGAACCACCTCAAACCAGACTAACTCGTCCACACCATATCGATTGTAGCACATATGACGTAAAATAACTACTGGAAATAAATATGACGATCCAAATAAAAGGAGGGGTCGACACCCTTGGGTATAGCGTCACGCAATGCCGTACCACCTACCAATTTGTTAGGCTTTTAATCAACTACGAAATCTATGTGAGGAGTGAAGGGAAAGGTTTAATTTGTCAGGTTGAAAATAAAACCTCTTTAGTTAAAGGCTCAATAGTGACAAAAAAAAATAACATAGTAGAGAAATACTGTAGCCATTTTTGTCTTGAAAGAGTTGACTTGCCTCTACCCTCTATACTTTTCTGGAATCGTATCACTCTTTCAGGCCAAAATTATGTTAAACAAATTTAAATTTACAGAAAACAAAAGAATATAAAAATTCACTTAATTTTCTTTACAATTGGCGACTCAAATTTTGGGACAAAATAAAAACTGAGGTACAGAATATAAATCTGTAATAACATTAAGTATGTAGTAAGTATTAGTCTATTTGGATTATTGTCGATATTGCTGATATCACATCAGGGGCCTTATTCTTTATCCCGCACGTAATTTTAACAGTGCGTAACAAGCACGTAACACAACAAATCATGTTTAGGACTATAGAAATTTGGCTTACAGAATGCCATTCCACGCACATTTCTCAAAGATAACATGACACGGCCGCGTTACGCGTTTACACTATCATACAGAACAAGGGCCCAGGGCAATACCAAAACATTCACATAAAATAGATATTGTGTCCCGACTAATAAAGTATATAAATTGAAACACTACGTAGAGTATCTTATAGCAGTAAATATGATTTATCTTACTTCGTAATATTAAAGGCACCATTTTAAAACAATAAACAACAAATATAATTTATTTAAATAAATCCAAAATTAGAAATGATCAGTGCCTATGTAAGCATAGTAAAACATTCAGAATATTTTTTTCAATAAAAAATTAATTTACGGTTTAAATACTTATCTTTTTTACCAAACCACAATGCAAAAAGAGACTTCTAAATGCCCTTCACGGTCACCCATCTGCTAAATGACTACAAAGGCCGGTCGCTGCAATTAATTCATAAAAACCTGATCCCACTTCCTCATTCCGTAAATAGTCGGGATAAATCACCCTAATCACCTAGTTTTCACCGCTATTTCAGTTACAGGCATGACAGGTGTTTAATGTATCGCCCTGTGAGATGTAAACATAAGATATAACGCAAAGATTTCTAATTCGCTTGAATATAAGGAAATGGAAAAAATCTAATTTAGTTTTTGCAACTTTCACCAACAAATGGCCAATGACTTTATAGGCTATACAAAAGCTCTATAAATGTGTAGATCACGTCTAAATATGTAGTTTACGGCCAGACATGCTTAGTGCAATATATTTAGAAGTGTTCGCAGAACAATAAATTAAAGCAGCGTGATACGCAACGGAATCCGGCGACGACACAGCCATTTTGAAAATATTAAATGACTAATTTCCGTTATTTTATTTAAAATCATTTTTAAATTGTAAGTCGCGCATGATTGATTTTTTTTAAATATAAATTATGATGCTAGAACGCTATTATTCAATAATTAAGTACTTGTATTTATCTCCACGGTATAGTATTCTGCACCATTAATAAAAGAATATCGAACTTGTGCGAAAAGTCTGATAAAATCTATAAACCCTAGTACATATTGAAACATAGAATATTTAAATTATTTTTCTTTACTTCAGAAAAGTTTTAATTATAGTTAAGTTTTGATTTCTTGTTGCGTATAACAAATATCCTGCCAGCATGCAACGAAACTATCCGTATGCGAGTATATTTATAAAACTTAACAATAATATTTACCTTTTACCAAAGAATCCTTCATTTATCCATAAAATAACGCACACAAACAACTGTTGCCCAGTTAGTTCGAAACACAACGAAATACGAACGTATCGAATGGAATCGCGTGTCGCCGTTTCCCGCTCGATTGAAAAATTTAAAAAAATACAACTGTCCTCGTCTGCTTTACTGCACAATTTTGATTTTGTTTATTTGTATATAAATAAGGGTTGTTTTAGTTTGTTGGCGGGAAACGACAGGCGGACCGCGCGGAGTGGACGTCGAGACTGGAGTTTCAGTGGGCGGCGCACCGCCCAGCCGCGCCGTGACGCGAGCGCACGCGTCATGCAATAGTGAAATATTTTGAGATCTTAACATCGTGAGCGATGCAACGGTTCTTTATAAATCTAGCGTTTGATGAATTCCTGCGTAACACTTAAGTACACTATGGAAACATACAGTTCTCTACACATTCATTTATTTTTAAATTTTTGATATATTCTATTACTTAAGTTTATAATACAGAATGCATATTTTCAATTAAATTTAAACTCAGAAATCAATTGCTCATTCCTAAAGCAACATAAACTCTCTCCCTACGACATTCATAAAAGTTAACTTCAATAACATAAGATAAACTATCCCGAAACTAAGCCGGTATCCCGAGGAACACGACTCCGACCCATGTCAAACCGAAAGTAAACAAGTGTTATGTTATTATAATAATCTATATTTGTAACGCATACCCACAGAGTCTCGCACTATAATTAGTACTTTCCATTAACGTATCTGTCTGCTGTCACCTCGGTTATGAACAGACTAAATATGAATAGCACTTATTATAAAACTTAGGCATACAGTGCTCACGTCAATTCTAGTGTTAAATCTCATGAATCACGCGAATTCCGCGCGATATACCTCAGACATGATAATTATATCTTTCGTAAACATGTACGAAGTTATCTTATAAGAAACCAGTAAAGAAAATGAAAGTAAAGTTAAACTAACATAGAATATATTATGTTCGTTCAGATAGGTACGTGTCAGAATACAATCAAAAGTTATAAAACATATTTTCACCTTAAGAGTTTGACTACTATTCACGCAAAGGTTGACTATATACAATCTTACAGTTGTACATTTAGTGCTAACATATTTCACCATCACAGCAACGTATAACTAGTCTCAAGCCAATATGAGTAAAAGGATACTATTAATGTCATCGATACTCAATAAGTACGTTGGCTAGTTCGTGCATAGCACACGACATTTTCATTGGTACAACTAAGCCGATGAGCGAATTCAAAAGCTATTGACCTAAAAATAACATACAGCCGCTCAGAGAAAGAATTGTTTACTATACGGACACTGTTCACGCCTGTGAAGCTGACTTAACGATAAAAATACATAGAACTTCTTAAGTTAGAGAAAACGGGCGAAGTGACGTCACTATCCACGAAATATCGATAGATTTTTATTTGACTGAAAAAATATAACCTAAAAATTTTTGTTAGTTTCTTCGACAGTTTTTTGTCGCGCTATGATAATTTGCAGAAAGTAGGCAAATGAGTAGGCAGGGCACCTAACGATAAATATAATTATAGTCACCGCACATGAATGACCACACCTCCTAAACAATTTCGGGTGTGTTGTCGATATAATACAAGGACAAACAATGAAAAAAGTGTAATTTCCTTGCTGTTCTTCTGGAATTATCAAAAAAAGAACAGCCCATACTACAGCCTCCACGATTTCATCCGAAGTAGCTCTTTCATGCTGTTAATAAAATAATCCACCACTTGACCATCTTTAAATTTATAATTGGTAAGTACTTATTTTGTAGAAGAGTCTATTTTATTAAAACAGAAAAGATAAGTACATATTTTGATACTTATATATTGCATCGGTTGGTTTATTTTAATAGTTTAGAGAGAGACACAGCGCAACGATAATTATATGAAATACAAAATTACTATATAGAAATTATCGTGTGTGACAATCAAGCTTCCTCTATATATTTTTCTTCGCCATACATTCTAACTTTTACTAAAATTATCATGAAAATCATAAGACATACGTGACAATTTTCTGTAATATTAATTATCTTTATACATCGCTTAAAAAATTGTTTTCTGAAAGAGATTCTATCTTATCGGATCTAGAATACAATTTAGAATACCTCATTCTGCCAGGTATATCAGATTCCAATGTAAATACACGGATTTTAAATGACAAATAATATCACAACCCGCGCCAACATGTGGTCAGAGATATCATTACAAGACTAATAAATATGTAACGGTGATAATGTACGTGGGGCACGTACATTCACATTCTCATTTGATTTATTGATTAGACGTCGATTTAAAATCTCATTACGTTTAACTTCACAGCTAACGTTTATCAAGCGTTACGAAGCCTTGAGTTATTTATATCTGTTTATTTTTCCTACATGTCACGCTTCACATTTTGTTTTTAATTGTCAATTGTTGTCTTAATTCGGATGCCATCTGCCGCTCTTTTTCAAGTACGACATAAAGTACAAACCTCTCAAGAGTTTAGCTATTCCCTATTCGAATACTCTGACAAGATGTCATAAGTGAAGGTAACAACGAGGTGCAAAGGGCACTAGGGCAAATAGCACTACGCTTGTAGGTTATCTTCATAAGGACAACCTTTTCTCACAAGTAACTTCGAGTGAAGTCTATCACTAAATATTATTCCAAAGTGATAAATTGAAACATAGCAATAAAGATCGATATAACGAAATGTCGATAAATCCCGTCACTTGAAACAAACCGATGTTTATTCTTTATCCCAAAAGACTGATAAACAAACATTGTACTATTCAACTGTATTCTTCCGGCGAATCGGGAGAATAATAGTCTTTAATTACATGATACATCACGTAGAGATACTTAGGTATCTGTATTACATATTACTTCCTATGTTACAATCTTACTTCTTACTCTCTTATTTTATTTTATGTTACTAATATAAATACACACGTTCATGAAAATGTTCGTATGTTTGTTAGAAGTAACTGCAGAAACAACTGAACGAATTTAGATGAAATTTGGTACACGGGTAGAGCATGGCCTGAATTAACTCATAGGCTACTTTTTATCTCGATAATCTACTATATGATTTTTTAAATTAATGGCGTTGGCGACGTACTGTGTTTTAAAGACCTTTGTAGCGTAAAGTTCTTTTCACGCGGGCGGAGCCGCAACCAACACCTAGTTTTATAAAATCCTTTAACTATTCTTGAGCAGCGTAAATAAACAAACTGGTGTCTTCTGGCATTCCTAATTTATTCCCATTAAGTGACAGGAAAGAAAAATAATTGTTAAGATGGTACAAAAGAAGTGCTCCACCGCAGGCTCTGTCTGTATGTAAGATTTGTTTATAATTGTTTTTTTTTTTTTTGTATTAATGGATAATATTTCACAAGGAATGTATTTAGTACATTTAAACACAAAAAAAAACAAACTAATAACTAAGTACTCTTTAAATATAAATACAAGTTACCGCGCGAACAATCATGTCTAAAGACATCAAATAAATGACTCGTTAACAAGTATTTTTAATTAATTACCCATGACTTTCAGATTGATACAGCAGCATTAGTTCTGAAATTAATTACAACATTAACATTACCAATGGTCCTTACCAATTACACACTTGGTATACACGGTTGTCAGATCGCCTGCTGTTTCTAGATTCTATAGCACAATACACCGTTTTGCCATGGCTAGACGAGTGAACCGACGATTCGATTAATGAAAATGAAAGTTAACAGTGAAACTTGTTACTCAAAGAACTGGACATCGCGTATCATTAAGGTGCAGCCGCTTCAATGTCATGTTAACCGCAAGACGAGTTACAAAGAAAAAAGCGGGCAACACATGTTCTGTGTATAGTCTTTTTATATTGAATAAACTTAATAAACATAGTATTACCATTTCAAACGTCCGTGTCATTTTCTGCAATTTAATATTTCAATCCTACGTCAATCTAAATGGACTAAATCTAAACTATCATCGGCCATTGAACTCTATGCTGCATCCACACATTGACGGACCAATTACTTGTTTAAGGTGGTAGCTCAAGGTCCATTTTCATACATTTTGTTTCGGCTTTAATCTGGGTAACTAAACAAGTATTGGCAAGTAAAGAATTTAAATTCACGTCTAGTTAGTGATTAGTTCTCGCAGTTGAAAGAAAAACGTAAAAATAATTAATAATCATCGGCAGTATGTGGAGAGCTATTCAAGAAGCAAAGTCTCTAGTAGTAGTGCCTAAATAATATCAGTGTGAGATTGATTCGATAATTTGGGATTAGACCACATCAATGTGGTAGATATGCACGTAATAAAATATTTTGTAGATTTCATTATCATACAACTACCGCCATCTACACATTTCTGACCAAAATAAAATTACAATCCAGCACGGATCACATTTTTAATAATTTATATGTATATTTATTCCTACCCAACGATCTAAACATTTTATTTTTTCACTCTTCGTTATCTTGTTTCACATAAAATATGATGTTGATGATAAAATCCAACGGACCATTGTGAACAAATAAAACAATACACGAGGAAATAACGATATAAATACTTGAGTGCCTAAGTAGGTATTTATTAACAGCAACCTCGCCAAGTTTAACTTATTTCTTAAACTTAATACACTTTATTTTTGTCGCATTTGCATCCATAAAAATCAGTTTAGTATGATTCCTATAATTTCCTCTTAGAAATTCTTCACGGATGGGCATAGTATGATTCATCCAAAATTCCTATTTATCAGCAACTTTCAAGACGACAACATGATAAAAAAACACAATCGTACCAACGTACAATAATAAACTGCGCGTTTCTTTACAAAGTTCAAAACGTTTATCTTACGTTTCTCAAATGTTTTTAATTCGCTTATATTACATTTTAATCCACAATAATCTTTTTAATGAATTCAAAAAATTGTCGCATATATATTTTCTTTTTTAATCTTCCATATACATATTTTTTTTAATTTAAGTACTATTAAGTAACTATGATATTATTGTTATCTTACGTGAAACGAAACGGAAATTATTTTTTTCATAATTTTTATTAGTTTGACAGATGATAAGTGGCTGCCGTCCGAGGTGCGATCCGTCCGTGAATAGCCACTCCTATCTTGAGGAATATTATTTTGACTGAACAGTGTGGAACAAGGAATGTAGTATAGTGTTACACAAACGTGTTCGTAACAGTGAAATGGCTTAGTTGTTTGAGTGAATACAAAATCAATTAAGATGAGTGGGCGATCGGGCCGTGGTGTGTTTGGGAAACTCTTCTCAAAGAAGCACAATAGAGACAGAGAGGAAAGGGCTACGGATATAGGCATGCCGACGAACGTAAAACAGCATTTACACGTGAGTAAGAATTCTGAAACTGGCATGCTGGAGGGCTTACCGCCTACTTGGTTGCGATTACTGAACACGCAAATTACACCCGCCGAGCAAAATGAATACCCTGACGCGGCCATCCAGGCCGTCAAGTTCCACATGTACACGATCAAAAAGGAGAAAGCGCAAGACGAGCCTTTCAAGCCTTTCGTGACCCAAGAGGTAATTACGGAGGAGGACAAAGAGATAGAAAAACTCTTGGATCATAAAAATGCTCACCAAAGCCAGGACTCTGATCTGTCGATCGGTCAGAGTAGTGAAGAGGAGATTACCGGTAATGATGTGCCATCAGAGAGACAGACCATGCCTGCCACTCCGATCAAGAACAGCATCAAGAAGAAGGAAGCCATGATGGACATGACGGCTGTGATGCAAGACCTAACGCTTATAGGTGAAGATAATGATGAAAGTCCCATGTTGAGGAAGAAGGAGATGTCATACTCGACCCTGAGTGATGAGGAGATTTATGAGGAGCTGAAGAAGATTTGCAACCCGGACGATCCTTATGTTCGGTTTGAGAGGATCAAGAAACTTGGTGCAGGTGCTTCAGGTATACAAGTTTTCATTACTACTTGAAATTAAACAAAATTTAATACAAACAATGGTATCCCATGATTATTTGAATATAACAGAAGTGTTAGTTCCAAATATGTTAGAATACGAAGCAATTTTACAACCAAGAATTTTTATAAGCACTAACAATTGTGAACTTAAGGAAATGCTAAGGTTACCCCACTGCCTTGATAATGACATTATCAATTTCAATTTGACCACATTATATTACAGAATTTGTTTAGTGTTATAAATAAGTCATGGCATATAAACATCCTTGTATTAATATAGTATGCATTTAATTGTTCAAAAAGTTGAAAACCTTAACGTATTATACTATTGTCAAAATATAAATCGGACATATTTGATAAATGAATATTTCAACGGTCCCCAAGAACAAAATCTCATCTGCAAAATGCTCTAGTTGCAGTATAAAGGTTTTAAGTTAAGTGAAAATATAAATATCAGTTACTCATTTCAAAACTATTGATTGATATTAAAAATTAATTTCTATTTCAAGGTGAGTAATTGATTTAAATTTTCACATAAATTAAAACCTTCATACTGCAACTAGAACATTTTGCAGAAGAGATTTTGTTCATGGCACTCATCGATTTATACTAAAGCCAAAAAATACATAGTCAAATTTACCAAACAATGAAAACTGGTATACAACTTAATGCATAAACAAAGCAGTGAATTTTTACATCTGTCAACCTTCTTAGAGTTATACGTGTGCACACAACTCTGTGATCATTTAATCCAATTTAACTCCATTGTTATTTTGAAATTAACAAAGCATTGTCTTGCTTGTCAAGGATCTGTTACATTTAGGATGATCTTTATAAATTATGTTTTCTGTGGCAATACAGATTTCATTATTATTATTATAATGAGTTGAACACTCAAACTCTAATAAAATATGTTATATGCTATACATAGGGCAATATATCAAATTATTATTATATTTGCTTTTGCTTGTAGCTTCCTCCACGCAGGGTGAAGGGAGTTTTCTGGGATAAAAATCCCTTTATATATTTTCCCGGGGTAGAAAGCTTATAACTTTCCCAGGGTCTTTAACTATTTCCATGACAAATATCATAAAAATCTGTTCAGGAGATTTGAGAAATAAACAACATATAGACAGATAGAAAAGGGGACTTTGTTTAATAATATTATTACTATATATACAGTGTCATTGATACAGTAGCCTTACTAAACACTAAAATTAAGTAGGAAAATATAACAAAATTTGACATGTATAAATGAAAGGTCATGTCATGTGTATTGGGTGATATTCCCATTTGCTTGGCTATGCCACAGCTATTTCTATGAAAGTTAAAATGAACTGGAATTTGAAATATATAAAAACAACATGTATGCCTCAAAAACCATACTCCTATTTACCTAAATGATTAGTATACAAGGAACACTGAAAACAAAATAATAACTGATGCAATTATTTAATACAAATAAGCTAAAACAAACAAATAATTTAAATGTTATTATATACTTAATAAATATATATATTTACCCATGCTGTAATGTGTTTTTGAAGTATACACAAAACAGTTAATTATAATTTGTAAACAAAACAAATTCAACTATCTCAATATGCCAGATTAGGATAATTTATCGCCAAATTATGCTCAATTTGATCGAGTTTTGTTACAAATAAGATTCACTTTCAGCTTAGGAGAAATGATACATTTATAAAAATGATTATAAGATTTTTAAATTTTGGTCCAGATAATCTGTGGAATATATTAAAATCCAGTCCTAAAAATCTGTCTTATAAGAACCTAGATTATCTCTCATTATTATAGGTTTGTTGTATATGGACTTCTTGTGTGGATGGAACCACAAGAAAAATTTAGTTGTGTATAAACTGAATGCATTGTTAAACTTCACTATACTGTCCCTGATAAGAGCAATTCCTAAAATAAATAATCAACAATGAGCAAGTGCAGTCACACATTTATTTATATTTGTTATTTACCCATAACCGGAATATAAGGAAACAGGAGGAATAATTTCTAAAATAGATAGATATATAGATAGCCCAATCTACTTCATTTAGATATTGTTTTCATACTAATATGTTTTACTACTATTTATGGGCATTGGGCAATACTAAAATGGATCATCCACAGTGGCTTGCTACCAAAAAAAAAACACTCAAGGCTCACATCAGTCATTAGAAAATCTACAAAGTAGTTTAGTTGAATAAATCCGAAGAATCAACACTCTAAGTTGCAATTCTGACAATATTCAGTCAAGAGACTAAGTCACAGCTCCATTTAATTATGTGTTTTCATACAAATATGCAAATAAACAAGTAAATAGTTCGCAAGGAAATACTTATTTCACATACAACAATCGTTAACCAATAATCCACTCTGTTCACACTGCAACCAAGCTAACAATGTAATTTATGCTGACAAATCACTAGAACATATTCTTTGATAAGATAGAATGCGGAGACTATTTTACTCTACACTATCTTTATAACTCCAGATCACTATCAATACTAGTAAAGTAATATTTGTTTTATACCTTTGTATCATATATATTTATCCAAAAATGAATGTTGGTATACATGAAAATTAAGGAATTCCCAGCAATAGAGGCAACCTTAGGGAAGGCGAACCAGGCAAAACCCCAGGCCTCATGCAGTGCTTTTGAGGACCTTTTCATTTACGATCTTCCAAACGACATTGTTAAAACAGGGGGTCTCACGTCTTTTGGGACTGCCACTGTCTAGCAATATTTAATCATTATGGAACAATTATATCAGCCCTGCATAAAATAAAACATTTTCTTTGTGAATTTGTTATTTTATTTAACTAGCTTACGTTGCATTTTTAATTAGTCGATGCCAAAATTGGTAACCAAACTGTTATGTTAACTTATTTTTGGTTTTTAGTGGTTTTTGAAAGTGGTTAATTTTTTTTAAAAAGTTTTTTTAAATCCACTGAAAAATTTTATGCACCAAAAAATCTATGATTTAAATTACTTAAAAATTCTATCCAGATAGGTTTTACTTCTTTTAATATTGCAGCCCTGTTATCACAATTCATATAACAAATTATTTTCTTACAAACTTGTCATGTCTTAGGTACCTTGCACATTTATGTTGTTAGATCTGAATCTATATTTAGAGTAACAAGTTCTTGCAGCAATATATTGCCCAAGAATTTCTAGATCCGTTTACAATAGAGGCAATATATCATTAGTTCCATACAAACACGACTGGCTGCAAATCCAAGCATAAAAGTCAGCTTACTACGATTTCCACGGTAAAAATTGCTCGTAAACGTCTTCCGGTATTCTTAACAATCAAAACCTAAAGTATAAGTCTCATTGTAAAATGACGAGAAAGTGATCTCCCACAAGGTCCCTAACAATTGATAACAACGATTTATGCAACACGTTACTGTTTAATCATTACGTGGACTTGATAACGTTCGCTCAATATTTGAGTTCTGCAATACATTATGAATAGGCATAATGTTTATCCATATTACCTATCTTACAAAAGGATTAAGGGTGTTTTATAAGCCTTGAAATCGTGCGTTTTCGATACTCGCGTTTGCAGTGCATTCTCAATTAAAAGTACATAGTTTCTGATATCTGCTGTCTTTTATATAAATATCGTACAATTATACATTCACCCCTTTTGTCAATGGGGTAAGCAGAGGCGCAATTAATGCATCCACCTCTCGTAATGACGTGGTAGGAGTAGTCTATCGCAATATCACGTAAATTCCAGACTGAGTTGATACTGAACAGAAAAGCCCAATATCACTAAACGATTACATTATCAATATTGTGTAAAAATATTGTTTGACAGTATTTTGCCATTACGTGACGTAATATTTCGTTAAATGCACATAATTTCGCTTTAATAATAAGTAATCATAAATTTTTAAAAATATCGCAGACTCAAATTATAATTGTTTACGAAAAATACCACCCAAATGTACTGTCGTATAACAAAAGATAAATACAGTCTAATTGAGAACCACCGTCTTTTTTAAAGTCGATTAAAAAGACACTATACGTGGGTGAATACTTAATTCTACTATAAGCCCACAGTTCCGCTTGCATCAGTCTTTTCCTTGTATAAAACTATGGTGGAGCCAATTGTCCGTTCCTAGCCACGCGTGTACCGATGTTCTTGATATATTAATGCGATTTTTCACTCACTCCTTAATCCTACATTATGTGGTATTCGAAATTAAAACCCAACAAATAATACGGTCCAACTACTCTTCGAAACATTCTACAAACTGCTATTTCGAATGAATATCTTCATATTTAAATGTTATAAGGACTTAGGATGAATTCTGTGGACCAATTTTTAAGGCTAAAGAGTTAAAACTGAACAAATAAAGATTATTTTATTTACTAAACGTTGTTACGAAACCTCAAACCTTTAGGTCATAAAAATACTAAAATTCTACATGAATCACGTACAACATGGAAAAGTATAAAATAACAATTACCCGACCTTGTACAATCATATGAACTATTTATAATCTTATCTAATCAAGACTGTCTACTTTCTTGGTATGATTATAATGCCGAAAGTGCTACGGTTGAGCACTGAAGTTGGCAGTGGATAAATTATTATGGTTTTACATTCAATGTTATAATATTTTATTCTAAAATATTGTTTAATCCTTTGTTATTAGAATTGGATTAAGCAAAACAACCATGCTAAATCTTACTAGAATTAATTAATATTGTTAAAACAAACAGTACAAAATTAGTACTTTTTGTGATAAGTAAGAGAAGTCAGTGCCAGAATAGAAATCAGGTCCGAGAAAACGAGTCATACACTACAGTATTAAATAAAATATTGATGTGCTTATTTTAGAATATAACGTGACGTCAATTGAAACGCTCTTACGCATTTTCTGTTATGCTATTTGTATTTGACCAACGCATTAAAACAAAATATTTACAAAAATCTATAACTTTCGAAATATATTGATTGAGAAAACAATTATCGTTCCACATATCAAAGAGTGATTTATGGTGACGAAACTCGGATTGAAATAATATTAGACGTAAAAGTAATAGCGGCCTCCACAATTAGTGTTATTTCAATTAATTTATTTGCAAACAAACGCTGTGCACCCAAATTCAATAAACGCTCCCAATGTAGGTTCATTGTCCATACATTTTACTCCTATTTGGCTATATTTAAATGTTTTATTAAGACTTTTTTTCTCTACAGGTGTCGTGTTCATCGCCATAGATAGTAAGGACAATTCACGGGTGGCCATAAAAGATATAGACTTGACCAAACAATCCAAAAAGGAATTAATACTCAACGAAATAAATGTGCTCAAAGGGTTCCACCACAAGAACCTCGTCAATTTCCTCGACGCGTTCCTCAGTTACGACCATCTTTGGGTCGCTATGGAGCTGCTCGATGGTGGCTCTCTCACAGACGTGGTCACTGAAGTGGTGATGAAGGAAGGCCAGATAGCTGCCGTGTGCCATGAGACTCTTCAAGCAATAGCCTTCCTTCATTCAAAGGGCACAATTCATAGAGATATAAAATCTGACAACGTCCTGCTTGGAATGGACGGTACTGTTAAAGTAACGGACTTTGGTTTCTGTGCCAATATTGTAGGCGATGAGAAACGCCAAACCATGGTCGGCACTCCATATTGGATGGCTCCAGAAGTGGTTACAAGGAAGCAGTATGGAAAAAAAGTAGACGTGTGGTCACTCGGCATAATGGCTATTGAAATGATCGAAGGAGAGCCGCCGTACATGAAAGAGACGCCTCTGAGAGCTCTGTATTTGATTGCGGCCATGGGGCGGCCGAAAATACCTCGGTGGGAAAAGTTATCGCCCCAATTCCAAGATTTCTTGGACAAATGTTTGCAAGTGGATGTTGATTTAAGAGCGTCGGCGGAAGAACTACTCAAGCATCCGTTTTTGGATTGCGCGATGGAACTAAGAACCTTAACGCCGCTCATTAAAGCCGCCCAGAAAATCCTGCACAAGAGTTACGACTGAGACTGGTAATGACTTTCATTCCCGTTTATTTTTTAAACAATATTACACTTTTGTAGCCATTTACAACTTTTGTATTTGTACAATTTTTTCCTTTTTTGATATAAGAGTGCCAATATAAGGATAGACCATCGAATGATAACGTTTTTGTGGAAGATGATTGTGTAATTATTACTTTGTATAGTAACTACAGGGCATTGGACGCGGATGGATTGCATGGAATTGATTTAGGTATCGCATTAATGGCGCTCACTGTGTGTTAGTTGTAGGTGACATTCATTATATTAGCATAAACTCGGAAGATATTTATTTGACAGCAAAAGCACGTTATCATTGGCTTGTAGATACGATATCAGCTTCTGATACACATCACATTGAAATACAATAATTTCGTCATCGTACTACCAATGTCGTTTGAGATTAGAAGAGTCCACTCTATGCATAGGTACAACATAATGCCATATATATATTAAATTAATACATTTACGAATTGGTTTGGATGCTTAATTAGTATTAAGAATATTCTGTCCAATTATTATATGGATAAGAACTGGTGCATACGTCAGTTGAGTATTTTTATATAATTAGATATATTCGCAAAACGAAGAGAAGGAAAATGATTTGCCTCAGTATGGATGTGATATGAATGACAAAATCAGATGTATTTTATAGGAATATTACATACGTAGGTCAACTGTTAATCACAGTATTAAAAATAGACATAACCCTTAATAATATGTCCAATACAAACACATACGTGACATCCGAAACGTATAAAGTTTTTTATTGTCTCCACCCTAAGAGTGTTAGACTTTGTATTGTAACAAATATTACTTTTTTATATCTTAAAAACAATAGCCGAAGACGTTGACGTATTATTACGTCATAATATACCGCAATCCAAGCTATGGTTCAGGCGGGTAGACGCGACGTCTGAAAGCCACGCCTTAACAAAACGCCACTTTAGGTAATTGGAAAAGGCAATTCTAATCGATAGACTAGAAAACTAACTAGATAATGGGGTGCAATGAACGCGTATTTCTTCTCTTCGCTGGTAGGAAATATTTCGCATTTTTGGCCAAGTATTTTTGTTAGGTATCTAAGGCATCCGCTGTCTGATAGTTTAATGTATTGTAGAATAAACTATCGTGACTGAGCGAAACAATAACTATTTACCAAAAAATTGTATATACATAATATGTTTTTAGCTAGTCGTACTAATTTGCACATTTGATTTTATAGTTTTTTACGTTTTTAAAACCAACTTTACAATCGATGCAGTCCATTTTACATTCCTTTCCATAAATGTTCTTGATCAACAATTTCTTTAATATCTAACTCTCGTGTAGTCACTTTTGACAAATGTTTCTAAAAGACTGTTATTGTAACGTATTAACAAATCAAACTGACTGCTATGTTTGTAGTTCAAAATGGCGGAGATAGTTCAAAATAAATTCGTCATTTAAAATGTAAGCAATGAAATATAAGTTTATAATACTATTTTAATACAGTTTTCAAGTATTTTATCAATGTTTTATGCAGTAGAGCGTACAAAATATTATTACTAAATACAATAAGTGTTTTATTCGGTATATTATACTTACTATAAACTAAGTACTGACACAAGTTTTGCTATATAAACACCAATGGAAAAATAATATTTTTGTACGTCAAAATGACATTCTAGCATCTAATTATTTCTCTGTATGCTATTTATTTATCTAACCTACACTCCTAAAAGTAAAAAAGAAGTATTCAAATACGAAAACAACGTGTACCTAATAGTTTTGTCGTAAATAATTTCATAATATCGGTCGACTGCTAAATGAGGAAATAATTGATTTATATATAAAACTTATTGTTACAATTTTAGTCTTTGTATTCGTTTGGAACATGTCAACTGAGTTTATTGTACGTAACGCATACGTGATGACCACACCTACGTGTTTTGATGGCACTTGTGACGTTATTTTATTATGCTATCAATTTTTCAAGTGACGAATAATTTACAAACTCGCTTAAAACTAGGGAAACAATATAAAAAAAACAACATTTTGCACGTGGTTGTAATTGAAATTCTCGCTATTTCTAAATTGGGTTAATATTTGTAAGAACAAAGATTCAAGTTGGTCACGCGTCAGCTTGGTGTATTTCCAGTTATTAAGTAATTATTTTTTGATTGTGGTATTGTTTTTAAGTTTTAAAAATTTTTAGTCTACAATGAAATCACACTGTTTTGACTATCTCAACACTTGGGGATCAAAAACTATATTACGGTACATTGTAAGGTAGGATGATTTAATTTGCTTAATTATAGTATTTTTAGATGGTAGTCTGTAGCCGGTATCAACATTATCATAATCTGCAATAGCCAACCTAATTTCAAAACAAGCTTTAAACAGAGTAAACCTAATCTGGTGATTATTTTCATGATTCAACTAGTCATTAAATAAAAAAGTCAAGTCAAAACATAGAACCATTGTTCACCAAAAATGTAAATCAAAATAAAATATTTTTTTATTTCTTGAAAAAATGTTTTCTCGAGTGAACTTAGGTACGATATTTATCATGCATTTGTAGAACATACCCTTCCTATTTATAAAAGTATTTTTTAATTACATCGCTTGAATATTAATGTGTGGACTAAGACCAATAGAAGAAATAAGAATAAAAAAAAGTCTACAATACTCATGGAAACAAATGTTGCAGTAAACAATACCTCCCCCGCACTATACCGCGTAAAATCCATGAATATAAAAAATCAAATCAAAATGAGTTTTAAATATCAAGAGACGACGCAATAAAATAAAATACTTATTGCTACATTATTATAAAATGCTTTGAATGTTTAATTATTTCGCTATTAGAACTTTGATTAAAATTAAATTATCCAAGGAAAGAAGTGAATCAGCCATTTTTAATTTTAATACAGAATGTTAATCAATGCAGTATTTTTAGTAATGACGTATATTTAAGTATTTTTATTATATTTTTAAGTTTTTAAGCATTTTTATTTCGTCGGCGTCATTACGTCACCTATTTGATTAACTAACATTTAGTCGTAAAGTTCAGTCTATAGTTTTGTATTATTGATGAAACGTTTACATTTTCTCCTTTGCATATTATTTATACATAACTTTGGACGTGCTAATGAAGCAAACTGATGAGTTTAATGTATTGACTAAGCTCCTTCTTTTCTTGTATACTTAGTGTTATAAGCAAACCGTTCACGTATGTTACAAATTCATCCACCACGTGTGCCTGGTATATACACTGTAATTTTGTATTTTTTTTAAGATAGCAGTAGTTGTCTAGGTGTAGTCAAGGTTTTTTAGATGTGCAACGAAAATGTAAATGTACGAAGCTAGGCTCGCTTTAGCATAAGTTTATATACACCAATGATAGGTTTTCGAGCGTTGTATTCCAATTTGCCTATTAAATTATTTTTGTAAAGAAATGTTGTATTTTTTTAATCCTTTTTAATATAAGAACCTATAATGTGTAGTCTATATATTAATATGTGTAGAGGAAACGTTGTAAGTTGTAACCCTCTTTAAGCACATTGCGTGCACGGTGGAGTGACATTTGGCATGAAAGAACTTATGTACAAAAATGCAGAGAAATACAATTGATGTATGTGTTAGAAATATTATATTAAATTCGAATATCTAATTTCGGCCACCGAGCAACCACCTACTTGTTAATGCTTCAATATTTCTTCTACTTCATTTATAAATATATTCCCCTCATATACATTATTCAAAGCATACAACGCCAATTGCAAAGGAATCATCGATGTCTTACGAACTTTAAAGAACAGGAATGAGGATTTGGAAGGACGCGAATATATCGGCTGTTTTTTTTTTATTTTTGATTTCCGAAAATCGCACCCCATGGAAAATACAGCTATCACTTCATGCTTTGTATAGCCAGTGATTCTGCTTTGATTGAGCTGGTATATTCACCCAAAATGCAGCTTTACGGCATTACTCTCATTTACCAGTACTTTTATCTTATTATGGTAAGTCATGCCTCCGACAATAAAGAAACGCAATAACTAAGATGTTTACAGCTCGAACGTTTTGTTTTGCAACGTATTCAAGTTTGACCAGTCGCCGTTAATGTACCTTACGCAATGACGGATAATATGTTTAACCATATCATTGCGTATCGAATCCGAAGGCTACTAACAAAACAATTTGAAGTGTTAAGAATCGAATGTTTTTTCACATTCTTTTAATTAGTTAGGTCTTAGTTAAATGAAGAACTTATAGCAGTAATATAATACCCGTGTGTAACATTCAGACATATCTTTAGATTTTGTTCCTTAGCATTCCATTGAAAATATGAATGTTTCTTGTGCTAGATATCTTTACCCACAAATCTTTGTTTTTTAATAAATAATTTAATCTAAGTAGTATGAGACCAGTAGCGTAGGGTAGATTTTGTCGTCCGAGGTTAACTAAAATGTTCCTCCCAAGGCCCAGGACAGGATAAGTCATTTAAAAAAAATCACTATAGCCACTTATACATGCAAAGTCGTTTAAAAAAATAAATCACATTACCCCTAGCCACTGGTACATGCAAAAAAAATAAATTTTAAAGGTTTATACGCCTTTTGCCGCCCCCGCCCCAAGTACGTTATGCTAGATGATACACATACACCCAGAGGGATTGGACACAATGGTTGCAACAGTTTTGTAAGTATAACTGAAACATCTAGGTAAGTATTAAACCCAAGCTAAAATTATACCAACGACACCCTGAATGTAAGGAGGTTAAGTATACCCGCACACAAGACGATCTACGTACTTACATCCAGTATTGGATTCGTTAATAGGCCGTGGCCTATGGGCGGCAGATTTCAGAGGACGTTCACTCGATTTAATTAATCATTCGTTTATTTATATGTAATGCCTTCCATAATACAAACAAAAGGAAAATTATTAAATATTTTAGAAACCTACTTAAAGGTTGACGGATGAGGACATGTTGGCCTACGTCATTCAAATCTAAAGCAAAATTAATGTCTATCTCGTGTACCTTGGTTCGGGAATTTAATCCCCAATAAATGATTGGACTTGAAGAAAACAACAATATAGTCCAAAGTCACCATAGCGGTTTTACTACCGCGTGAACGTACCTTCGGCGCGATGGCCGTTATTTAGTAAAATAAAAAGTATATCCATTCCCCTCAGATTCGTTTATTAGATTTTGCATTTTTTTTCAAAAAACACATTGCACTTACCAGTTCAATGAGTATGCGTATGGCATAGTTGCAAATATTGTGTAATTGTAGTGGTAATAAAAGAAAAAAAAATTATATAAATATTTTTATTAACATTGACTACGTTATGTTATGTTTGACGTCAACTCCACGCGTCGACGCAATATCTTTTTTCCTTCACCATGTCACTAATCAATTTGTCCGCTTCTTCTTGGGTTTTATTATTGTATGTTGTTAGGCATTTCACAAAAGTCTCTTTTATTTGCATTGCCATGGTATTCACATCTCCACTTACGAACACAAAAGCTCCATCGTTTAATAACTTAGCTATACTTTCACCTTCTTGTAGTATGGCATCCTGAAACAAGTCACCAATATTAAAAAAAAAATATCGCAAGTTTTAAAAGCAGTCGACCAGGTCTAAAAATAAATTTAAAATAAGAATGGGAGATTTAATCAGCTTTTTCCAATACTAAATACTAACCCAGTAGAATAACGGTCGTTTCAATAAATGATCCCTATCTTAATCTTTGATCCGATCCCGAAAATTAATCTGAATAACTCAAAAGCACGTCAAAAATATTGTTCTGATTGGTCCATCTTAGCGATAGATCGCGATTGGAATCGTTTATCAAACAGCAGTAAGCCCATTCACGTTATAGACAAAATTTGAATTCAGCTCATCTCTATCTAAACATTTGAACTTTATAGACACAGTAACATCAATATTAGTAGGTATTTGGAACATTAATTCAATACTTAATTTCTCGGTTTCTAATATTCACCAGTTTTAACTATTAACTCTGACTCATTGGTAAACTCACATTTGATTCAGTGAGATTTTACGCTTCTAAATCTCACTAAAAGTTTCTGAATCACACACATTTACGTCTGAACGATTTCAAGGAAAATCTACGAAGTTTTTATTTATATACAACATATGCATTCAGTAATTGGTTCATCTTTTGAAGTTTTCTTAGTAAAATGACTAAACTTTAGTATAAAATCAATGACATCTAAAACGGTGGCATGGTGTCATATCCTGACTCCAGAGGTAAACAAAGATGCCGAGTTCGCAGACAGTCAACTAACTACATCTTCATCTTCTTAAGGATAATTCACAACACATTTGAGGCCCCATCAAATATAAGATTCAATAGAATCAATAAGTTGCAAAATATCACATGAATGAACTGTAGTGGAAAAGTTTTATACATTACAATAAAATTGACAGTTTTTCAATTATTTTCATTCACTGCTTATTTTTTTTTCTTCTAGTCCTAATCTTTTAATTTTAAACAAAAAAGAAATCTTACCTGAACATATTTCACTGCATTATCCATCCTTGAAAATGCTGTACAAAATTTATTCAAAACACCTCTTGAGAGAAATCCATTTAATTCTTTCTCATAAATAAAATCCAATGTAGAATCTCTACATCCAAAGAACAGCCACACATCTCCAAATGTTTTATTACGATTGTTCTCTTTAGCAACTTCTAATTCCTCAAGAAAACCTATAAATGAGGCAACACCTGTCCCAGGACCAACCAAAATTAATGGTGCCTCTAAATTCTCAGGTAAAGAGAACCCGCATACATTCTTTCTTAAATAAATAGGGATTTTATTATTAACTATATCACAGTTTATAGTTAGCTGATTAAAATCTTTTTCTAATTCAAACTCATTGCTTATTTTTTTCTCTAGCCAGCCAGTAGTAAGGCCACGTCTTTTGTTTCCTAAGTCTATCACAGAAAAGCAGATTTTTATTTTACTTGAATCTTTCACACCAGTATTCACTATAGAATAAGGCCTGGGCAAAAGCCTGGGTAAATTAGCTATTAACACCTCAATAGGAGGCTTGCATGATTTGAAAATATTAAATATATCTAGAACACATAAATTTCCATTTAAGATATGTGCTTGGTATGCAGTAGACCCTTCTTTGCTGCAGAAGTATTCAAGAACTTTCCTTTCATCTTCATCTTTTGTAAATCTTGACAGCGCTAGAAGAAAAAGCTGGAATTTAAAAATAAATACATGAGTTTAGTATGAGTAAATATTTTTAGTTTTTCTATACAACTGCTTATTGTGGAAAAAAAATAAGACTTTATTAGTTTTCCAATATTTTGCATAATGTTTACCTTTTTCAAAATACTTCTCAGATCAACACAGTGTGTCAGCAAATATTTCAAAGTTGATTTCACTGGTATGTGAGGTGGGATTTTACATCCTTTTATACTACTGTCCACCCTCAGTGTGTATGATGTGTCTGCTAGCGATTCCAAATCTAAATGCCTCAGCACTGCATTAACTTCTTCTTCATTGTTTTGAGGAACCACACCAATTGTATCTCCAGCTTTAAAAGTAAAATTACAGTCCTAAAATAAAAAAAAAAATTGTTAGCTTTTTTAGTTCTCTGAGATACCTATATTTTCAGTATTTTTTATAATGACTTTTGGTACTTTAATTTTACCTATAATATTTTAGCTTGTGCTTCACCCTCACATATATTGATAATTTTTCTCATGTTTTTCAACAACCTCTGCTTTGTGTATTATGATCAGTATATTTTACACTTACCGTAACATCAAAGGTAACTTCATAAACAGCTTTACACCGATCGTCTACAGCTGTCAGTCTTTTCCATTCAGCAATATTGGCATGATACAGTACACTGTTTGCAAAAGGCAAAGGAGGTTCTGCCCCGTTATAAACAGTTTCTGGCTTCTGTAATAGTATCGAAATACAAAAAAAAAATATAATAAGTAATGTATAATTCCATTATTTAAATCGTATAAATGCAAAACTTACATCGTTATTGTGGTAGTCAAGTTGTAATCCATTTTCCTTAATTGCAGGCAACGTTATTGAGGTAGTTCCCGATAGAGTTTCAAGAATATTTTGCATAATAAACGATACAACCATTTTTAATTTGAAAGTAAGCAATTTTATCACAGTGAAACACTAAAATATCTCAACTCTCATCGTTAATCGTCATTTATTTGACGTTTCTTGCACATGTCTCCATGTCTATGAGTATGACATGCCACATGGTATTTTGACTGATTTTTTTTTTTTTGGTTTGATTTACTCCTAAAGGAGAAGGCAAAGGCTCTTAGCCATACAGCCTAGTCTGTTCTTTTATACTCCTTCTTTATTACAATTTAAAGGCCGAAGCCATATCTGTAATATTCTTGAATTATAAGACGAAAGTCATGTTTGCAACATTCCCAATTATAAGGCTGAAGCCATGTCTGAAATATTCTCAATTATAGGGCCGAAGCCATGTCTGAAATAGTCTCAATTATAAGGCCGAGGCCATGTCTGAAATATTCTCAATTATAAGGCCGAAGCCATGTCTGAAATAGTCTCAATTATAAGGCCGAGGCCATGTCTGAAATATTCTCAATTATAAGGCCGAAGCCATGTCTGAAATATTCTCAATTATAAGGCCGAAGCCATATCTGAAATAGTCACAATTATAAGGCCGAAGCCATGTCTGAAATAGTCTCAATTATAAGGCCGAAGCCATGTCTGTATCCTCAAGTATATGATCTGTCTATATCTATTTATCATGTAGAAATCTCCATATTATATGTACAACATGTCAAAATAAGAGTTCACAAAATTCTTCACTTAATTAATTTGTACAAAAATCAAATTTCTCCAATAGTGGACCAAATAAAGTTGCATAAAGAGAGATAACATTGCCGATTCTTCAAAATCGTTTGCAAAGAGCGCGGGATACTCTCGGCATTTCCATAAATACGTAAAAGTTCTTCAATCAACAAAAGTCGTTGAACAGCAAAGTCGCTGCATTCAAAAAATATATGATCCAAAGACTGAATTAGGCCACAATTACAATATGTACAATATGGTGATGGCAAAATGTTCATTCTATGAAGATGCTCATTAAATCGTCCATGACCGATTCGCAGACCTATTAACAAAGTTACCTTTATAGAACCAGGGAGTCATAATATTTGGATTGATAGACCTGTACCACTGCCCCTTTCGTTGAAGACTGTCTTCCCAATGATGCTTCCATAAGTCTTGAATTTCCTTCTTAATTAATACTAAACAGTCTGATATTGGAATTTTTATGTTTCTGTATGGTACCACGTACGAAGTGTTTGTGATAAGCCTGGCCAAATAATCAACTCTTTCATTGCCAATAACGCCAACATGAGATGGTGTCCAGAAAAGGACAAAGTCTATTTTACCTTGCATAGTTAGTTTATAATACTTTTTGCGAATATCGTAAATGATAAAATGAGTACCAGATGAGTACATAGGATTTGTTAAAGCCAGTAACACACTCATACAATCAGTAATTATAATCCATTTTTTCAATTCTAAATTTGATTGTACTTTGTCTTCTATATAATCCAAAGCAGCAACAATAGCATATGCCTCCGCAGTATATATACTCGTGACGTCAGGAAGTCTCAATCCATATCCAATTCTGTTTGGCAAATCGTAGATAGCCATAGAGACTTTATCTTGAGTCTTCGCTCCATCTGTATATACTTGTATGTGTTCTTGCCACTCAGAAATTCTGTTGTATACATCATGCTTATTGCCCAATTCATTATCAATGACAATTTTAATATTATTGAACTTACTTTCGTAATCACCATCATAGCAAGGTAAAGTACCATTGTGATAAATATTATAAACGGTAGTAACATTTAGTATTTTATCTAAGTTATCGGTAAGATAAGTGCCGGAATTTTTTCTAAGTTTAGAGAGTAAAGTATTATTGGAAATAGTTACCATTTTGAAGATGAATTTGTACAACAACATTAGAATGCGAATTCTCATAGGAGGTAAATTGCATTCAATTTGCATAGAGTTAATAGGAGATGTATTCATGGCACCGAGAATTAAACGCAAATTTTTATTTTGTATTTTCTCAATTTTATCGATCAGTCTAATAGAGGAAGCATAACAAAAGAATGCGTATTCAAAATGGCTTCTAACTAACGATTTATAAAGCATTAAAAGAGTCTTTGGATCTGCTCCCCATTTAGAGCCAACTAAGGATCTGAGAATATTTGTAGCTTTCATAGCCCTTACTATTAAGCAATCGACGTACTTTAACCAACTTAAATTTTGATGGAAAAGAACTCCTAAGAATTTCACATTTGTTTCAATAGGAATTTTATTTGTTGTGATATAAAACAGAAAATACAGAAATTTTAAGGCTTTTTTTAGAAAATATTACTATTTTGCTTTTATATGGATTGATTTCTAAGCCCAAAAAATTTAAATAACGGTGAAGATTTTGAAGAACCAGATTTAATTTAGTTTTAGTTTGTACCAAGTCATCACCGCTGCAGTATATGGCTAAATCGTCAGCAAATTGCAGATTTACAACGCTCGATCCCAAAACTATATTTAATCGATGTATATATAATATATACAACAGGGGGCTTAAAATACCTCCCTGACACACACCTTTAAATGAAAGTCTAGGTCCATAAAATTTATTATTATATTTAACAAAAACTTCTCTACCCGAGAGGAAATTGTAAATCCAATGAACCATTTTATCTGGAATACCCAAATTTAATAGAGATGTAGACAACAAACTTATATTGACATTATTAAAAGCACCCACAACATCTAGAAAAATGCATGCCAGATGTTTGTTTTCATTAAAAGCAGAGTTGACGTCAGTATAAAAGTGAGCAAGGCTTTCCCGGGCAGACATCCCGCGACGAAAACCAAATTGATTGTTGGGTAAAAGGCGGTTATGTTCGATATAAAATTCAAGACGAAGTTTTAGAAGCTGTTCGAAAATTTTCCCAACACATGAGGTTAATGCTGTTGGTCGATATGAATCCGGACTATTGGGAGATTTATCGGGCTTGAGTATTGGAACCAAACAATCCATTTTCCACTCTTTCGGAATAAGAGAGGCGCACCATAAAGAATTTAAAATTTTTAGAAAAATTAATTTATTACGTGACGAGAGATTTTTGATCATTTTTATATGAAATATTGTCTAATCCGCACGCTGTATCTCTCCGAGATTTTATGGCTGTATTTAATTCTTCTAAAGTAAATGGATCAACGAGATAGGAGTTATTGATATTTAAACGAGCGGTCCCAGAATGAAAATCATGATGGGGTTAATCCATAAGCTATCTGATGTAGTCGACATGGAAGATGATGAGAAAGTTTTATTAAATTTACGCATAGTTTGCCAAATTTTAGAAACAGGAGTTACTCGAGATAATTTTGAACAAAATTCTTGCCAACTATTATTCCTCTCTCGTTTTATTACAAATTTTTTCGAGCTTGTAATTTTTGAATTCGATAAAATTTTCAAGTGTAGGATTGTATTTGAACCTTATATAAGCATCTTTACTATTTTTGACGGCCAACGCACAACTCTCATTCCACCAAGGAACTGTCTGATGCCGAATGTTCTTAATAGAATTAGTTTGATAGTGCAATAATTTATTACTACTCTGTGGAATTGATTGCTCAACAGCTGTCATAATAATGTTATAGAATTTATTATATAACTCAAGTGGTTCAGATGATAAAAATCAGAATTGTCTAGCATTTTATTAACTAAAACAGAGAAAGTTTCCCAGTTGAACATACGAAGATTATATTTCCGAAAGTATTTCATGTTTGCAGATTCACTAAAGACAGGGGAGAAAACTATTGTTCAACAAAAGTTTAGTCATTGTTGGCAAATGATAGCTGCCTAAAGGATCATCATGAACCCACCATTCAGAATTAAGTGCCAATGAAGGACTAATAAATGAAAGATCCAGTGCATTAGGTCGCCAAGTGTTAGTGTCAACGTAGTAACATGTCCATCATTTAATAACACTAAATCACAATCATCGAGGGAATCGAGAATGTCTCTGCCTCGTGCATCAGTTGAAGAACAACCCCACAAGACATGATGTGCATTAAAATCCCCTGATATAAAGGCCGGTTTCGGAATACTGTTAATTAAGTTGATAAATTTAGATTTCGTAAATGTAGGGTGCAATTAGTAGGACAATAAAAGCTAGCGATTGAAAGCGGCTTATTATTTATTGTTATTTTTATTACAACGTTTTGTAGCGAATCATCACAATAAGTCTCTATATTCTCATAATAAATACTGTTGTGAATTACTATAGCAACACCATTATGATGATTGCCACAGTCATTTCGCACAATAGAATAACCTTTTATATTGCAACGATGATGAGGTTTGAGATATAATGGCTATATGAATTGAATGATCAAAAAGAAATTGGGTAAAAATATGCCGATTACACAAAAGACTTTGTGCATTCCACTGTACTATATTTAACTGATTGTGGGTGAATTTGAAGAAGAAATATTTTTAGCTTTGAATGTTTCATTAACTATGTCAAGCACACTTTTAGAGCAAATGGGTGTATCTTTAGTTTTACTTAAGGTTACAATTTTAACTATTGACTCAACTAAAATGTTTAATGCTTTATTGTCTGAGTTAAGAATGGTGAGAAAGTCAATATCGCGTTTTTTGTTTGAGAGGAGGAAAATTTTTTCATCAAAAATGTCTGCAAAGGATTTGGGCATGTATTTATTTTTATTCTCTTCTATTTACATTTTCTTTATAGGGCATACACCAGAAATGCTGATGTGGTTGCCCTGGCAATGTACACATAAAGCTTCTTGCATTGTTTTGTTACATGTTTTGTAATTGTGGCTTTCACTGCATATGGAGCAACGTTCAGAATTTTTGCAAAATTTAGATAAATGGCCATACCTCAAGCACCGGTAGCATTGTTTGACTGGAGGCACATACTTTGTGATGTCATGTCTCCACCCTGCTAAATCGACATGTTAAAAAATGCATTGGCAAGACCAGGCTTTTCAAAATAAACACCAATTTTAAATTTATTTAAACTTCTCAGATATTTAACCCCTTTGTTAAATCTTTTTAAGCAAGTAGATAATGAAAGCAGATCCCTGGATCCAATGGAACGTTGATTATCTGCAGATTCTACGAATACTACAAACTCTGCAGCTGCAGCATCTTCAGGATATCTCCTTGTATAGTCTGTGACATAATATGGTGCATATTTTACAACCTCTAATTGCTCCTCTTCACGATTCTGAGGATGAAGAATCACCTGAGGTTTCCTCAGGCTTATCTTCAACAGTATCCCTTAAGCTATCTTTTTTTTTTTTTCCGCTTCTTCGTTCGGCCCTTCCCCATTGCAAGAAACGAATTAAATATTTATTGAGCTAATATCTTATCAGTAGTTTTATTTACTTTTACTAAATTATCAGGATTTCGTTATATTTTAATATAAAAATTTTAAAATATATTTTAAGCCCGCCTAATCACTTGAAGGTTCCCGCGCTTTCCGTATTTTGACTGAACAGAGGCGTAGTCAGGAACGACGTTAATATAGGACGATTTTTTTAAATAGATGGCGCCGGTGTCAGGTCGCGGTATAGACCGCTACTGCTATTGTGAAACTTTTGTAGCGTGAAAGGCTTTTCAAGCGGGCGAAGCCGTAAGCAATAGCTAGTTTTTGATAAAAACGTAATTTTTGGAACTATCATTACTTCCAATAAATACAAACAGAAAAATATCACCGATATTTTATTGAATTTATTCTTGCTAGGTTTCTAAAACCCTGTTTCATTTGGGAAACTAAAATATATCGTCAATTTTAATCACTTTATAAATTAAAACAAAATATTATATACTTATTATTCTATTATTTTTCATCGTCCGAGAATACTGAAAAAAATATAAGTTTATTAAAATTATATTACTCAATACGTGGTATTTTTTTCATTAAATAATTTAATATTATGTAATAAACTTACATTCAATAGCGTCTCCAGTGTCTTCTGTCATTCCTTCGATACATTCGATACACACAGTAGTCTCGCAAGGGTTTTCAGTTGTAGTCGGGAAGGATGGTGTCATTTCCGCTGGTGGGGGCTGTGTAAAAAAATCAGGGCCTCATTTATTAAGAGTTTTAACGATTGCTTTTTTATAGGTATTATAATTTGAAAACCAGTGGTTTTGCGGTGATCCGCCAGTCTGTTAGCCAGTCAGTTTTTTCTTATACATTTATGTATACATAGTGGTATAATCCAAATCTCTTTATTATAAAATGGCTTCTTAATAACATTTTGTACACAATTCCGTAATCAACATTTACTACAGACCTTTAGAAATCTAATCGTTATTACCGTATTACTGTTACATGTTTATTTTGTTATCCGTTTACGTAAATCGTTATTTTTATTTTTACCTCAAGTCTGTATAAATATGACAAGCGACATGGATCCCACGTAGTGCAGAGTGTTGCATTGTGCATCATATCTTTCCTCGGTTCGTCGCCGAAGTAATCAAATGTGATAACTATGTTGTAATCGATCGCACATTGATCCAAAAATTCACCAACTGATACCTAAATGTATCAAAAACATAGTCAAACAATAGCAAATCAAACTAAAATGTTAATATAAATGTAGTCTAGTGAGATATAGGCTGATATAATAACACAGTTAAGAATGAAATAATAATGTGTAATTTAATATACTTAATTAAATTTATTTTATAAAATCTTATTTGAGAAAACGTAGATAGTACGAACAGATCATCATCGTCACAAAATAAAAGTGGCGTCATTGATGAAAACTTCATTGACGATATTGAACGCGGGTACTTTTCGGAAAGGAATATTTTACCAAATGCAGTAGTTGATAAAGTAGGAAGAATTTTTTTAAAAATAAATTTGGTTTAATATGTTACCTTGGTCTTATTACCACAGTCTAATGTACCATTTTGGAAGTAGTTATTTTCTCTCTCGCCATTGCCAAGGCAGAACATCCAGCCTTCGTGGAAGGAATACTCTATGGGTGCTACTTCAGCTTCTATACACGGGTCCACAGGCACCGGTATAGACTGCTTACCGAAGGTACATTTGCGTTCATGCATGTTCGCCTGAACTCTGTACGCGTCTAAGTCCGGCTCAGAGCCCGGTGGACATTTGTAATAGTTACCTATACAATAAAATTCTTTTATTTTATTTGTCCAACGTGCTAGGCAAACAATTTATAGCAAGACAAACTAAATGTAACAAATAGTATTCTACTTTTTATTTAATTGGTTTATTTGGATTTGTCAGTAACGAGATTATAATATGAACAGACTAGATATTTATTTGTATGAAGTTTTTCCCTCCCTAAATGTGGTATATGTATTTTAAACACATTTAGCCACGTTATACTTATCTTAACTTCTAGAATAGTCATTAACATAAGCAGAGTCAGACTTAGAAAATACTTTAGTGGGTTCCTACTCCCTACATCCGTTAATGACATACCATTCTGTATGATATAGATGGTCTTCCTGTGCGCACTGATAACAGTTCTGACGGTGAGTCCGTTGCCGCCGCTCTTGATATTCTCCATCAAGACTTCCTGCGCCGCGCGCTGTTCCCGTGACCATTTCGCGGCTTCCTCCGCTAGAATCTGTCTACTAACTTTACCTGGCGATTGAGTTGACTATAAACAAGAATACTGTTATAATTACTCAAGAAATATTTATTTATGTAAATTGCTATACGGTATGCCATATTAGATCTTTCATTAATTATTATAAATACCAACAAATAAAACGTTATCACGTGAAATTATGGCTTCCTTTGCCATTGCATTACGACGAAAATATTTACCTGTGGTGGATTTTCCAAAATAACATGTGGCCGTCCTAAGGTATGCTGCCAAATCAATTGCGCAGCTACTTTGTGCTTCGAACTATGATGAAGGGGTTGGATTTGTAATATGCCATACCATGCCAGCTCTCTGTAAACGCTGTCAGGTAGGTAGCCGGTCTAAAAAAGATTAGATTGAATTTTAAATGAGACGGTTTTATTTAACTTATTCTCTCGAGTCTTCGTTCCTTCCATACTATAATAATAAAATGTATACAATGCAATTTTTGTTATCCTTCGATTTTGATCTCCTTAGATAATAAAGTGCACAAAATGCCAAAAAATTCATTATCATTTTTCTGCCTTGATTGGGCCGGCTTTTTCAGGGGGTAACAAAATTATAATTTTAAGTACGTTGGTTTTATTAAACATTTTTATAAAACAGTGTGTATTTACTTACAGGCATAAAATCCATGTGCCACTGAAAAAAGTAATTAAACTATAAGTAACACAGTTAAATCTAAAAAAAATAATTAGGTACATACATAAATGTTCTAAAGCAATTTATACCCATTGTATTCGAAATAAACCGGCGATACCCCAGCAAAACAGCAGCACGCTAACCTTATTTTTAGGAGCTATTTATTAAAAAATAATACAAAAAAATAACATCATATTTCTACAATACGTTATCTTAACTTTGGTATGTAGATATTGTTTTATTTCATAATGAAAAAAACCCACTAAAAATGCGATATTTTTAAAATAAATACTCCTGTAAACTTGTTGCTGCTGATGAATGTCATAGGGTAGGGTGGGTTTTTAATGTTCAGGGCGGACCCAATATTTGCCGCTCAAGACACCGGGCGAGAGAAGAAAAAGGTATCTAATTTTAAAATTTAAGATTCACGCGCAACTCCACCAGCCACTGATACATGCGAAGTAAAAAAAAGTTTAATTTTGCCCATTTGCCGCCCTCAAATAAATTCCCCCGTACCGCCCCGATCGCGTTACGCCACTGCTGATGATTAAAACAAAAAATAGTTACCTCTTCTTCAACTTGTTCTGTTGTGTACGCTTCTGTGAAAATAATTGCTTTTTTTATACAATCTATTGTAATAAAGTTCTTTTAAATGTAAGTATAGTAAACAACTTACCTTCTTCATCACTTATGATATCTGAATGCACAAGTAAAACCTATAATATTACAGCAAAGTAAGAAAATATAATTAATTTAAAAAATTCTTATTAATATAAATAAAATTCTATACCTGCGAAAGTATAATAGAAACATAAATTGATTTTATCATTTTTTATTGAACAGAAAGTCTCGCGTCTCTGGTACAAGGCGAGAACTATTGTAATCATTAAATTCTTGCACCAATTAAAAAGTTATCGTTGTAGGATTACTGTTATGGGAGCATATTTAATTGGTAGTAAAAACATACCTACAATAATTTCACAGTGATTGTGATAAAATAAAAATAGGTAGATACATGCCTATTCTAACCGATTTATATGAAATTCATTTTTCTTTTTACAAAATTACATTTGTATCAAAGAGTAAAATGGAACGTATAACATGTTAGTGACACACAGAGAAAAGTTGAAAAATCTGTCAAATTCGCATCAAACACTGTTGGGCGTAACAATATCAATTATTTCATGAGATTTAAATATTAAAATTTCTTTAAAAATTTGTGAAAATGAATACGTTAGATAAGCAGTTGGCCGATCTACGGATATATGCAAACGAATTAGACGCAAAGCTACAAGATGACATAAATGCAGCTAAAAAGAAGCCCTCAATTCCCCCAAAGAAGAATAAGGCGCCGCTGCCGCAAATACCGCAGAGTTACACTGTAAAGTCTGCCTGCGAGCCCTCATACTCCTCACGACTTGAGTATGGAAGTCGGACGAGTTCCACATATTCAAATTTGGTGCCAGTGAAAAGTTGTATAGTTCGTAACACAGCGAGAGCTCGTAGCGGCGATGTCCTGCTCTACAGTAACCTGCTGCCTCCGGGTGGGACCAACCATGTGTACTCCAATATAATGATGCAGCGTAATGCTTACGGAGGAGACAGTATTTACGACAGAGGATCTGATGTCTCTAGAATTACTGACTTAGGAGCACAATCGAACTACAGCGAGTTGAGACGGCCTGGCTCTGCGTACCCGCCGTCGTCCGCCTCCGTAAATGCGCAGGACTTTTCGACGTATGGTGGATCGCAGACCTCTTCCACCTATGAGTCATTGTATGAGCCTATCAACCCTAGACCATGTAGCCAACTGTCTGGGACATCATTGTATGGTGGTTATGTTGGTACTGCTGAGCCAACTCCCGAGCCAGAGGATGAGCTGTACTGCGGCAACTGCTACAAGTGTGGAGAGAAGATCATGGGCGAGACCACAGGGTGCACTGCCATGGAGAGGATCTATCACATCAAGTGTTTCTGCTGTCAGCAGTGCGGAATAAACCTACAGGTAAGCACTACAGAGTCTTATTAGTATGACTCACCTAATATATCAACTTATTTTAATCTTTCAATGACTCGTCAATCAAATTTAAATAACAGATTGGATACAGTCAGTATTTCATAGCAGAGAATATAAATATTTTATCTCAACAACATTTTCTATTGAAATCATTCAGGTTATATATATTATACACTATTTGATACGATATCTACTTCCATAAGTAGCCTTTTATGCGCCTGATAAAATTTTCTATAAATGCGCTGCTTGACCCAAAACTTGTGTTTGGTTGGGTCATACCTATGCTCCTCTGGGGACTGCATCATTTGCCTGGACACCAATGGCACTACCTTAGTTACAGTACTGACGATACCCTTCGAGATTAATATAGAGTATAAAAAAACATTCCACTTGTTCAACCTCTTAATGAACATAGGTATTGTGAAGATAAATGACTATTGCTGTAACTAAAAATAAGAATATCTTTCAAAACATTTTTCAACTCTTGAAACAAAGCCCTTTTGTATCCACAGTATATTAAGAGCTATCTGCAATATAGATACTATAAATGATATAATATTGAATTCTAATCAACCCATATCTCAAGCATACCTAGAAAGTAAACAAAGGAATGAGTCACTTGACAATCACATAAAAAACAAACTCCAAACACGGGGAAGAAACATAGTAGTAGTAGTAGTAGTGGTAGACAGAAGTCAAATCAAGGCACCCACTTTTCATGTTTTGCACTATGATAATATACCGGGCCATACCGGGCCCCAAAATTCAGACTTCAAGCAGATACTGAACCAAAAATTGAATAACACTGCTCTACATAGGATTCAAACCTTGGGCCCCAGAGCAGTGTTATACTGGACATGCAATACAAATATTTCACTGAAGCAGCTATTCCAAATCACAACAAATCTTTAGATATTATTTTTTCTGATTATATTTTAGTATTTGCCTTTCTATTGTACCTAACAAATACATTGATCTTTATACTACTTACTCATTATTAAATCTAAAGTTTAATTTGAGAAGTATAATTTTATTTAACGGAGAAATTGGTTCATTATACATATAGTAACATGAGGCTCAAGTATATGCAATATGGTATTGCATCACAGCATTGACATCTACTAACATTGTATGATTATATCAATTATGGTTTATTTACATATTCTACAAAAGGGCTAGTTATTGGTTGCCCTAATTTTAATTTGGTAATTATTATTCATATATCAAACATTATATCATAGTATAAATAAGGATAATATGTGATTAATTAAGTAACTATCCTAGTGGCCCAGGATAGTTACAGTATTTTCTATTTTAGTCCAAATAAAATATTTACACTAAAGTCAACTGTTAACATTGTTTTTATTTATATGAAATATTGATAAAAATTCTTGTGAATAAAACTTGCATTTGTAGCCTAGTCAATGAATGCAACTCTATCTCAATTTTAAAATATTTTTGTATTTTTGGGTTCCATACCTTGAAAGGAAAAAATGGAACCCTTATGAGATCACTTTGTTGTATCCCATCCATCCGTCAGGCTGTCAAGACCCTTTTTTATATTATGAATTGTAAATATTGAACTAGTAAGACAAAGGAAATAAAATAGGAAAGTTTTTTTATATTTCAATAAACATATTCCAGGGCCGACCGTTCTACGCAGTGCAAGGACGCGCCCTATGCGAGCGTGACTACTTGGAGACTCTGGAGAAGTGTTGTGTATGTGGTGACCCGATACTGGATCGCATCCTGCGCGCCACCGGGAAGCCCTACCACCCGCGCTGCTTCACCTGCGTCGTCTGCCAGAAGAGTCTCGACGGCATACCATTTACTGTAGATGCTGTCAATCGCATACATTGTATTGAGGACTTTCATAAAAGGTACTGACTTAGATTCTAAATAAAATCATAACATTTTATGAATAGCATCGACCCCAACTCAAATCAACCCGATTCGTGGTATTTTCCCCACATCATAATTTTGGAGAGGCAAAAAAAAATAATAAATTCTTAATGATTTCTTATGTTTACGCAAAAGTGAGAAATTAAAATTAAACTATTTTTCGGATTTTATCGCGGTTTTAATGTTTTAGTTTTCTCCTGAGGTTTTGAAGAGTTTGCAGCCATGACCATAGTAGTTATGAACAAAATCTTAATTTAATTTTTTTTTATTACAAAGTTTGGGAAGAGTCTAATAAGTAATAACTTCCTTGTCACTTATCTAAATGCCATTTAACACTACTTGACACCTTTTGTCCTTGACATTTCCAGTTTCATAGTTTTCCCTCAGTGAACAATATAATAATTACAGATACGCACCACGCTGCGCACGATGTCGTGAGCCAATCGTACCTGAGGGCGGCGCCGAAGAAACTGTCCGGATCGTCGCCCTGGACAAGAGTTTCCACGTGGCGTGCTATTCCTGCGAGGACTGCGCGGCGTCACTCTGCTCGCGGCAGGAAGGTCGCGGCTGCTACCCGCTGGACGACCATTTATATTGCAAGGAGTGCAACGCCAGACGCATTCAAGACTTGTCCAGAAATATTAACTAAATGGCATTATTTAGGGAGCAGCAATAAGGCAGGCCGGCATAATTGAACCGACCAATGAGGAATGTTAATCTCTTGCTGGTCGATATTTTCATTGAGGTTTACTTCACCAACAGGTGCATTGAAGCTACTTTGCCATCAGAGTTATGAAAAAAAATGTTGCTCCATGTAATCGTTATCGAATTGTCGGCCGTATTTGGGTTATCAAAGCAATATTTCCTCTAAGTATTGATATTTGTTCATCTGTGAGTTTCCCCAGCGATATGACTAATAGTCTGATTTTTTATAAATACATTGTTGTTTTATAGACCTTTAATGAGGCTGGTGCGATGTGAATGGTTTTATTTTGTTAGGTGCAAACAATAGCTATTATTTTTATTGTATTAAAATTTTCTTAATAATGGCATCTAAATGCGTTTCATGAATAAAATGTAATATGGTCTGAAAATTTTAAATCTCAGGAAGATTATAATTTGCGTCCTTGTAGTTAAACTTGTAGGAAATTTTCATGTTTAATATTTAGAAAATGTAGAATGTAGGGATTAGGGCTTCAATTGTTGGTTTGCTAAAAACTGTTGTTAGTCAAATGAGATTCGAAAGTATTTTATTCTAGATAATGTGACGTAGTTTTGATGTAACATTCCTGTAGCATTTATGTTATTGTAAGGCTGTGTAGCAGTAACCATTCAACAATATTTACAGTATTAATTTTTAGAATATTTTAATGTGATCACTTGATATGTAAGTTTTATATATTCTTTTTTAAGGCAATCTATTTGTATTATAAGGACAGACTGCATTTACTCTTTTTTATTTTTATATTATGGGCTAATGATTTAAGTAAACACAGAATTAAAGTATAGGACTTGATTAGTTTTCCAATAATCATCTTCATGAAATACGCAAAAAAAAACTCGAAAGTATAACTTGTTCTTGGTTTGCATTTTGATAACTATATGTATGTAGCCACAAACATAGCCAAACAAATTCAAAATTTCAAATCGCATTTATAATTTGTGTGATTTGATGTGCGTATTAACAATCGTTTTTCTTCAAAAAATAAGCTACAAAGGTTTTGTTTTGAATATTTATTTGGATTGGTGCATAATTTTAATCTTTTGAACAATAGTACCTACCTACCGTTATATTTTAAGATTAGTTAAGTACATTCTCAGTACCATTTTATTGTTGAGATTACAAGCTTCTTCACACAACAGTGCCATGTATTTTGTATGATTCCATTAGGTTGTGTCTGAATTGTATGTTGATCTTAAAGTTTACAATGTTACTAGCTAATAAGGTATCTCTATGTACTTACTGTGAGTCAAAGAATAAATTGATGTTATGGACAATTTTTGTTTATTTACTAACTGCTTTGCTAATAGTTGTAGCATACATGTTAAGTCAGCCACATAAAAAGATGAAAACATTCAAAACTAATATGCTTCAATCGAAATATTCTTTTTAATAATAATAATATATATAATACTCTCAAATTAGTGAATAGTAAATAAATAGATGGCAAGAATGCTATCTATTTATTTACTATTCACTAATTTGATCCTCAGGGCAATCAATACTTAATCAGTAAAAGTTTATAAATAAAAAGATTTTTGAGTCGTCATTTTTTTATTTTACTATGATACAGACATTACAAGCCTTTCTATATAAAATCAAGTCGTCACCTTAAAAAATCTAAACTATACCTATGTATCACTAACAAAATAAGAAGGCTTTGGCTTCTTGAAAATAGAAACAATAAAATTACTTCATTTGCATGACGATAGTTGTAATTTACAAAATAACTAGTGAATGCTTGAACTCAACAGAACCAAGGAACAATGATATTTTATGGCAATTTTCAAGTTACATCATATCACCAATATTGAAAAATTCTTAGCTACTATACAAATCAATAAGCAATATAGTTCAGCATACAAAGGTATTATAAAAATAGAACAATAGCATTTTTATGGTTGCAAATGGGCTAGGTATTCCCATACCGGTAATGGTGTAACACCTAAATTAGAAGTAGTGCCATAATCAATTTTGCTTATGAGTCCAGGGACTAGCTGTGGGCTTGGAACAGAAACATAGTTGCCAATAATAAAGCGTAGCATCAAATTGCTCTCCTAAAATTAACATGTCTTACCTTATATGAAAATGTGGGTGAAAACAATTTTACATGTGGATTACAACAGAACTCTTACAGAGATTCAATTAAATTATTTTTATAGCCAGTCCATTAGTTACTATTCAGTGCCCATTGTTTTTTCAATATTTACACACGCTTTGCGACAACAGGGCATTCTTACTTTCAATCTAACCTAACATGACGTATCCAACACTCGCAAGTTGAAACACACACATAGGAAATAAAAACGAAATTTTATCTATACCAAAACAATGAGTTTTAATTTATTCTTTCAGGTGTCCACTCTAATATTAGAAAGTAATATATATTCTCAAGTAGACTCTAGGTCATATACTTTGGGGTTTAAATCATAACTTACTACATATATTATAATAAACTGGAAATTTGTGTTTAATATTGAAGGTTTCTTTTTTAATGTTGGCATAAAACGAATTATATAATACTTAGAATTAAATTCACATACACCACTGAGAAAAATACGCACTCGTTTTATTTATTTCACAAAATGACCACATGCATGTCGGCCTGTATTTATATATTAAAGATATTCACAATTCACTTCAAGGAATGTAACAATGACAAACAATCAGTAGAAGAATAGAAATATGATTGTAACTAGCTGTTTGTGAGTGTAGTAGTTTGCACAACACAATCTGGTGGCTAAGTCACTCATGCACATCATAAAAATGCCATTTAATACTACACTCACAAAACACTTGTCTGTGATTCATATTATAATACATTTTTCCTCATCCCGATTTAAACAGTTAACAAATAATTCACTTTCTTCTTTTACTTCTAACCTAAAACCTAATTTGTTTTAAATCACTTTTTATATTATTTTTAACGTTTTTATAGGCTTGTCTGTTTTTATATATATTTATTGTAGTCACAAGACCTGTACTAACTCTGGATGAGAAAAAACGAATTATGAATAAACATTAGAGTGGCTTAGGATTTATACATATTGGCAGTCAGTAAACAAATTGTACTAACTGGTGCCCTTGAGAAAAAGATAAAATATGCTTAGAACATGCTAACTGTACACTTTATACAACATTCCACATCTGTATCACTAGTGATAAAGCTTTAAAGTTTTGGACTGTAAAAAAAACAACACTTTAAAACTGCAACCAAACTTAAATACAAATTCATTTATAATTAATTGTCAATTTACAAATAGTAAACTAAATGTACTCTTATATATTATTTGTATACAGAGACCGCTTTGGAGCCTGTTTCATTAGGGTCCATTCTGTTTTCTGCCTAGGTTCTCCAAGCTAATAACCTAGGTTTAATGGTTTTCACCACCAGTTGCCTGACATTTTTTTTTGACAGTTGATATTAGTCTCCATCACATTACATAGTTTTTTTTATAATAAAAGCCATCACAGGCTGATCAGCTAGTTTTTGTGTATGAAGACTTAAGAATAGACATTGCTATATTTAAATCTAAAATAGTATAATTTACTGTAAAACAGAGATAAAAAGAGATCTGTTAAATAAATGTCTTCAATAAACTCCTTATAAATTCTGAAATGGATATTTGCAAAAACAATAATTTCATGATATATCACGAAAATTAAATATATGTATTGTCGAACACATGAAAGGATAGGACACAAATACAATCTATCCTTGTCTTTACAGCAGAACACAATATTATGTTGTGGCCAAATCTTCTTAGGCATCAAGTACATAAACATGTTGTTTGGGAACACATCAATAAACACAGATTATTTAGATACATAATAATCATGTCACAGCTAGGATATACAATAAATTACCATATTTTATGTGAAATTTGTATCATGCTAATATTAATATCAATATTTAAATATACGTTCAACATATTAGTGAATGCTACATGCTTATCCACATTACATGGTACTGCATACAATTATTAAGACATTTGTCACAATGTCCCTTTATTCTATATTAAGTATATTTTATGAAATCCTTATAATCAATAATACGCACAAAACTTATGCGCCAAAATTATTTATTTTCATAATGAATTTAAAATAAACATTGATAGCTCTAAAACATGCCCAAAATTCACATTTGGGATATCATGTGCATGACAAAATTTAAAAAAATACGGTTAGCTTAGCGCAACGTGTTTCATCTACATTTGTACACATTTAAGAGTGGCGCTGCACATCGTCAAACCGAAATAAGTTATGCTTCACTAGTAATATAGTTTAAAAAATGCGACAATGTCATTCATAATACGTACATTCTAAGTAGTAAGCCTGTACTTGTCGGCCTCTGAATGCATCGTAGCCGCGCGACTTGCCGCGCGCTACTTTATTGAATACAAGGTTTGGATCACACCACTCCGCTGCTTCGTAGTGCGATGTATACGATTTCATATAACAATATTTGACATCATGTAGCAATCCTTTCGCCGCAGTATATTCCCTTCGTGCGATTTCATACTAACATGGATCTCTGAATGTAGATATAAGCGTTAACCAAAACACTCACGCATATATTTATCTGAAAGCACTTTTCCGCCTCTCAGCCTTCTCACTGCTGGGGTCCCACTCCTGATCGTCGGGGTCATCGCCATCGAATGGCGTGGGAGAGAGCGGCGACATGGTGCTGGAGCGGTCGACTTCCTCCTCGTGCGGCGGGGAGGGCGGCGGGCTGTGTCGGTGGTATCCGTCCGGCATGGCAGCCACCATGTCCTCATACATCTCGTCCGGCAGCGGGAACTGGCGCGGCGTGTACGGTCTCACTGTCTGGAGGGAATAAACAAATCTTAACGTTACACAGGGTTGTTGTGTTAGTAATGATAAATGAGTTGTTAGTATGCAAGGTTTTATAGTCCAGGTTGTGATGGTAAGTGCAAGAAGATGAGCATTGAAATAAGCAATAATATTATATAACTGAATTTTTTATTTAAAACTTAACAAGCCACATTTCGTCGAAAAGGTGAATTATTTTGATTTCCCAGCACATGTTATATGCAAATTATTATAATGCACTTGATCCTAAATATTTATACTATAGTTATTGCTTACTGCTTATGTAGATACGTTTACCACCATATTTAAACGAATACTCGCCTCAGGTCGCTCGGTCTCCGTTTCCCTTGGAAGTTCGCGTACTTGTTGCAGTTGTCGCTCCTGTGCCTGTTGTAGCTCTAGCTCGCGTTGCATTTCCCGGCGCTGCTCGCGTTGCTGTTCGCGTAGCAGTTCGCGGTGGTTCTGCGCGAAGCGTGTCCGCTCGCTGCGTTCGGCTCGAGTGTGCCGCGCGGCCACTGCCTGGTCTGATACATCCTCCTCCTAAAGATCAATTTTAACAATATCATATATATTTTTCAAATAATTTTCTTTGTCAATCTCAATACTTTAAATTATAATAAAGTATTCATGTATATTATTGAAATTCTAAAGATTGCAGTAAAATTTATCCAGTGTGCAGAAATTACATGACTTTTTGATTTAAAAAATTACTAAATAATAAATAAAACATTGTTGCAACAATACAAAAGTCTACCATAAAAAATGTTACTTATTAGATATCTAATAGGTCATACCTCACTCTCTACCGATAATCGTGTACAAGTTTTCGAAACACCATTGTTCAACGGCGTGTCAGGTAATTCTAGTACTCGCCATCTGTAAATAAAATAAGATTTACAAAATTATACATTAATTAAAACCATTGTGTTTCTGTGGGGAGTCTACATTTACAATGCAATAGTCATACAATGGAACAATATGAGAAGTTCAAAGAGTTGAAATAGTAATAAGGATGCTGAAACAATATTCACATTTATCCTTTTTCTAGTAGGACTGATGAAGCATAGATCATTTTTGCACACCAGTGAGTATACCATCTTATGTCATAAAAAACAATCAACCAGCGTGACTTACCGCCATTTTCAATAAACAAATCACTTTATTCAATATTAACACTGGGGTCGTTTATTGAGCAGTTGTATAAAAACGGTATGGTACTGACTTGGGCGTGATAATCTCCTTGTATGTGAGTATCTGCGGTCGCGTGTTGGCAGCCACGCTCTGCGGTATCACAATGTTGTCGATGTCGTACGACTGACGGCGGTAGCGCGTCTCCGTGCTAGACCGCCCTCGCGACCTGCAATAAAACGTAGGTTATTAAAACTAAGCCAGATGATATTTTCGTGCAGTCTGTTGTATTTTGATACGGTATGAAGAATGGCGATGCACACTACGACTAATTTAACAATTGGTGAATGTTGGTGCATGCCTGGTTGCTTATGAAAGAATTTACAGAATGTATTCTGTACTAATGTCGCTCAGCATAACTTAATCCCTATTATATAACAATTGAATTTGTGTACACACCTATCATGTCCTGATGTAGTTTCCTCATCCCTTTCTCTGTCTTTAATTTTCCTTGATAACGGCGGACGCCCTCTTTTCAATCCTGTAAATACATTATTTTGCTTGGTTAGAATTTATAACATGGGGTCAAACAAATGCATGAACCGCCCTGTGATCGTGAAAGCTGCAGTCTTCGAAACGTCGGGAGAAAAATTAAAATATAAAAACCGCGATAAAATCCGAGAAATAGTTTAATTTTAATAAAAATAAATACTGAAATTCATATAAATATAATCTGGAAGTTTTAATAATGAATCTCCATTTATTATTTTTTCTATGTAAAGTCGACAGTCGCTTGTTACATCATATTAGGTATACAGTAAGGCAATACAGAGTGTGGGCAAAAGTCACTTTACCCAATGACGTTTTTCTGATCACCTTACACAAGACACAAGCTCGAGTTATAAAAATTAGTATTCTTAATAGTTTTAATAAAAAGCACAGGGACTCACTGGTGGGATGTCGCTTGGAGCGCGGCGTGGTGGGCGTGTGGTTTTGTTGGTCGTTGTGTTGCGCGGTGTGTTGCGGGGCGCGCGGCGCGGTTGCGTGGTGCGCGCCGCGGAACGCTTTGTGCGCACGCGCGTGTAGCCACGACCGCGGCGGCATCAGCGACATGTGCACCGCCGGCGACACGTCTGTCATCGTAATATATGATTAATACTATTATAATGAAAATGTTAACAGTAATTATTGTTGGTCTAAAAAAATGAAGTCGCATAAATCTTATCTTACCGTTATTACAAATCTTAAATCTTCTCTGTTGTATCATATTAGTAAATTGTATTGAAATTAAACTAATTTTCGGATTCTATCGCGGTTTATAGTATTTTATTTTTCTCCCGACGTTTCGAAGACTTTGCAGCCTTCATGGTCACGGGGGGGACTAGGGATAGAATCCGAAAATTAGTTTAATTTCAATGTCTAACATTCGCGTAAATATAAGAAATTATTAGTACATTGTATTATTTTAATATTAAACATTACATATTAGTCATTATCAAATTTCTCGTCTTTTTGTCTCTGTTTATAAGCATTGTGTGGTGTGCCTACAGCATACAAGTCTCTTGTCAAAGACAGTGTGGAGACGCTAGTGTTAGTAAGTGCAGTAGGTGTATGTACCGTGCACGTCGCTGAGCACGGGGTGGTAGCCGGGGTCGAGGAGCGCGCGCTCCTGCGGCGGCGGCAGGGGCGCTGGTGCGGCGCCGAGCCCGGCGGCCGCGCGCGCGCCGCGCCCCGTGCACACCGCGCACGACTCCACGCCCAGCTGGCAACGACAGCTGCAATACACAACACATTAATATGTAACACACAAAAGGTTATGGAACTTATTTACTGGTGGTATGTATGTCGTATGTGAAAAAAGTTTGGGTAGGTACTTCCACAATGTCTATTTCTATGGCCTGCATTGGGCAATAAGTAAACGTATTACAAATGAATGATTACGATTATAAATCAGAAAAGCTTATCCCAGAATTATTCCATTAAAGATTAAAATTATATTTCTGTAATCCTAATTATAAACCAATTACTTTTTGATTACAAGTATTATTAATTACACATTTGATTGTTGGGTAGTTGGAATAATATAAGAAATAATACACATACATTTTGAATTTTCATTTTAGTAATCAGATTTGCAACAACATACTTTTAGATTATTTTAGATTTTTGGAAAATGCATAATCAGATTTTAGACGATATACCATTAGTTTAAATTAGGTTTTAGCAATTGGGTTTAAGATTTAATCTTTCAAATATGAACAAACTTGGAATGCACTCATGAGTAAACATAATTATGATTGCCAATTAATATAATCTCAATTAAAGATTAAAAATTTACAATTGATGTGAATGTAACCAGATTAAATTTAATATAATTAGAAGTAATTGGCATACATGTAATCCTAATAACTAATCTAATTACACAGGTAATCAATTACACCACACACTGTCTACTGCCAAGCTAAATTCATGCATTGTAGTGTACCACTTTGAAAGACATTGTAGTCATTACTGAGCATTACAAGTCTGAATATATAAGATTAAAGCAAGAACACTAGACATATACATTAGTGTTTATACAATTAACATACAAATTTAAACCCATTTTTTTTAATCTAATCAAAAGAATATGCATCATTTAAATTATATCCATTATCATAACTGATAAAAAAAAGCTTGAAAGCAGAAATCTAGCAAAATAAACATACCATGTCCAAACTCTTCCATCCAGTAAAATACTATCAAAAACAAACACACCTTATCTGAGACAAATTTGCATGGATTTTGGCGTAAATAAAATTCAACGAAATATTAATACTATTCAATATAAAGTATGCAATGGTATCAGGGGCGAAGGATGACATTTTCCGAAAGGGACCCCGACACAACATATAGGTACTATTAATATGCTTATATGTGGTCTGCAAATCATTCTTATGATAATTACATAAGATACGAAAGGGAAATCGACAGGAATCGGGTTATAGGGTCCTTCGCCACTGATGTTCCTTTTAAATATAATTTAAAGTTTCTTCATGTCAAGGAGGGTGTTCTACTTAGTGTTAGTGAGCAGTACACCTAGCGCGGACATTTTGTACTATATTTCGATTGGTGTTCAAAACGTAATATTCTTTTATAAAAATGTATATTCAACGACATAATTATAAGTACTTTAAAATATATGTGCTAGGGGTACAAGTTGCGATATTTTTGACGAGCGAGCGACCATTCCATCAGTTGTGTTTTATCACTTGAGGATGAGATTAGGGTTTCAGAGTTGTTGACAAAACATTCCATTGGACACAGAAACCCCACACGAGTCCAGCGCTAATTAAGAATAGTATAGCCCGCACACCCGCCACCACTACTTCTGTTAGTCAGGATATGCTGTAGCACGCGAGTGATTACAACGAGGAATGAAGTCTTTGGTAGTACTAATCTATCTTCAAACTGATAGAAATATAGGGATGAATTGAAAATAAATAATACTCACTCGATATCCGAAGGTTTCGCTGCCTTTTGTGTAGCGATGTGCAGGTTATGCATCTGCAGTAGTTTCCGCTTCTTGAAGGTCTCCCTGCGCAGCGGCCGCACGCGCGCGCACGTGTCGGCGGCGGGCGGCGCGGGGGGCGCGGCGCCCGGCAGCGAACCCTCGTAGCCCACCGGCTCACCCTCGAACTCCACCGGACCTTTGGCTTCACGCACCTGGAAATAATTGTGCGGTTATAATTGACTATTTTAGTATCTTTTGTTTTGACAATTATTCAACAGGTAATATTAAATGGAAGTCTTGTTTTGAATACTGAAATAATAAATAATAATATTATCAGCCCTGTATTATATACTTTTGCCCACTGCTGAGCACGGGCCTCCTCTACTACTGAGAGGGATTAGGCCTTAGTCCACCACGCTGGCCTAGTGCGGATTGGTAGACTTCACACACCCTCGAAATTCCTATAGAGAACTTCTCAGATGTGCAGGTTTCCTCACGATGTTTTCCTTCACCGTTAAAGCGAACGATAAATTCACAAAGAATACACACATGATTTTTTAGAAAAGTCAGAGGTGTGTGCCCTTGGGATTTGAACCTGCGGACATTCGTCTCGGCAGTCCGTTCCACACCCAACTAGGCTATCGCCGCTTAAATAAAATCGGCTTAAAAATGGGGTAGCAATTTATATTTCAAATATTGCAATGTCAATGATTGGGCGCGTAGTTTAATATCCGATGACGTCACAAGCTACGCCCATGCATGCTATGTGATGGAACCCTTGTTTAACCTCTATTTTATTTTTTAATGTGAAGTTCTTTTGAATGTAGGCAATATTTTATGTTACAACAAAATTAATATCAAACAAAACAATAACAAAAAAAAAAAACAAAATCCTGTTCAGAAATAAAACAAATTTTAAATACTTTCCCTATTAAAAAATACATTTCAGTTTTAAAATATGATGGACAATAACTATTCTTGACAGAACTATACGATAAAATTACATAGATCGAAAATATTTTTTTTTATCGCAAATCTAAACTACTATCGTTAATCCTCACAAACATTGTTTTCTTGAAAACACTTATCTACAAGTTTTTCTAACCATAGATTTAATATAAAAGTGTAAGTTTCGAACAAAACAGGTATAATAAAGGTAATTTTCATTTTTACATGCCCTAAAGTAACTAATACTACAACTAAGAGAATTTATCGAAACGGCATCATAGTTTCAGTCAGAAAACAATTACACGCATAAATTCGCACTACACTGCAAAATTATAAAAAATAAATAAAAAACAACTAAATCCGGGATTGTTGCCAAATATTTTTTATTAATTGTTTCATTAAGTAATAACTCAATATAAGAATTTCTCTGTATATAATACCTAAGCGTGTTTCAACGGTATTAAATACTTACTTATTATAACCCATAATGACTATAGTATAATAATTATACGCGAGCAAGATTGCTCGCATGTGCGCTTGGATTACCGTTGTTTATTCGCGACCTTGGGGACATGCGTAAGTACATTCAGGACGATACTTATTACGACAATTCTTATACGTATGACACATCTCTTATTATTACGCAGGGACTACTAAGGTATACTTTCGTCCTACATGAAAGGTATCAAAAACCATACATAGCCCATAGGCTGGAGTACATATTTAATAAGAAAAAAAAAAAGAAAAAAAAATTGTTTCGTTCTGCGATTGATTCATCTAATTTTCATAATTAAAATTCTAAACGTTATATACTAAGTTAATCCAATTAACAACAAGCAAACTATTTGCTACTCCATCGCTCGCATGCCCATCAAACAAACTCCATCTCAAATCAATTCAGTCTCTATAAAAGTGCATAACAGGTCTCAACAAGGTATAACACGAATTGCCCGCATAAATGCCATGCAGACGAAATCAATAAACTCTGCCACCCACTGGGGAAACTCCGAGCGTCGCCTCATCTATTCTTAGTCAAAATATTTGGTGCGCGGCATGCAGTAGGCACATTTCCTTAATTCGCTACAAATATTATTCAAATTGTTCTAACACTGCTAAAAGTTTTAAAAATAACTTTTTCTTATAATTCGTTCAGAAAAATATTTTTGCCAAATATAGTTAGTTAGGGGAACCTATATATTAAAAAATATATAGTCGAATTGAAAACCTCCTTTTTTTAAATCCGTTAAAAATACTTATAGCTAGGTTAGCTACATAATACGTGTACATAAACATCTTTTTCGTAAAAAATAATACGTTACTATTGACGTATTTTTTATCAAAATAAATGTACGTCTGCTTGTTGCAAACATGTTTACATAATAGTAAAGTGTAGGCAAGAAGGGTTGGTTTACGGAAATGCGCCGTACGCTTTAATTATTAAAAGATATCAACAGCTAGCACGAAAATACGAATACCCTGCAATACAATCTTTTTTAATTTTGTTTTGTCAGATTGTTTACTATCATGACACGGAATACGATTGTAGCTAAATTTGGTAAAGCCTGGTTTTTAATGTTGCAGATATCGATTTATAGTATAGTACAGTATCACAAAATATAATGTAGCTTAACGTATGCCCTATGCTTAACGATGTATAGAATTCATACGAACCAGATGTCAGAGTACATTAAATCAGACAAGAGTTACACTACGTAAAAGGATGAAACACCCCACGTCTTGTATGGTCTCAGCGCCCCATTTTAAACACATTGATGTGCAAATAAAGTTTGTTGCAAACAAACGCGCTATTCAAACAACAGGTTAAGGTCTTAACGGCAGACGAAACGTGTGAGTGACGCATGAGTTGATAATGGACGAAATTAATTCAATCTTATCGCTTACATAAACACTATTACGATATAGGTCAACGCTCTGAAACATTCGAAATGTAATTTAATTTTTCCATAAACAATAATTATTAATTACGTGTCCCGTTCGCGTAGCCATAGTTAATACTATCATATATATTGATAAGGGAATTCTAACCATTCGATGCTTATCGTTATCCATTACACTATTGTTATGATTTAATAAGGTGTAGTATAATAATTTTGTACTACGCGGTGCGTCCCACAAGGTTCGAAACAAGAATATAATTATGGTTTTGAACAAAGAATTATACATGATACACTTGTAAATAAATAACAAATTCGCATGCAGTATGAATGGATGAATCCTCCTAGCCGAATTTTCGGGCACGGCTGCCAATCTCAACGGAGATCAGCCAGGTACGCAGCAGTGCCGGAATTATATTTTTTATGAGTGTCGGCCACTTTATTTCCGCCGCCCCATGTAGATAGGCTTATGTATGTATGTATGTAGGTTTCTGAACTATTTAATAATTTTCCATTTGTTTGTATTATGGAAGGTACTAAAGTGAAATAAACGAATGATTAATTAAATCGAGTGAGCGTCCTCTGAAATATTGTTGTAATAATTATGCTAATGAAAAATATTTTTTTAAACGAGTAAGCACAGACGTAACTAGAGATTATCTCGGCGCGCAAAGCTTATTCCCGTCATATTGTGATTATTGAAAAATGGCGAGTCTACCGCCATTCCAGAAACAAACTGTAAAGAAAGTTGTTACAATGACTCTTTTGTTAACAAAAAGTTGTTGCGTAGTAAGGTTTAACGAGAAGGCAATGTAGGTATCTTAAAATAAACTCTTGAAAACAATAAGCAAAAGTTTTTAGCATATTCATCAGAGGACAAAAGGTTTGCACACCGGCCTTTTTAACTGTTACAATTGTGTTAATATAAACAACATTTATTTTTTACATTTTCAAACATTGATTTACTTCTAGAAAGATTTTGCCAGTATCAGTACATAATATCATATACTTTCAATAGTAATCAGTTTTATGTATCAATTTTAAATCGGGAAATCCCCTCAAAACAGGAAGTAAAAGATATCAAATATTTCTGGTCTGAAACTGTTAATTGGCTTTGTGATATTACCAAACATTAAGATATATAAGTATGCTAGAGTAAGAAGTAAAGTAAGATTTCCTGTCAGCTGTACAGCATATGCACCACAATGCCAATGAAGCAGTGTAATGTTTAGAGAATGTGTAGTGCTGACCTGTCGGTGCAGGTCGTTGTGCTGCCGGATCTTGTACTCGAGCTCCTGCACCTGCGCCTGCAGCCAGCACCAGCGCGAGGCGATGGAGGCGCGCGCTCGCTGCCACGTCCACAGCGCGCGCTTCTCACTGGAAACCAACGCGCTCGCGTTACTTATAGAACACACTCTACAATACATACAATTGTGGATGATAAGGATCATAAATAATGCATCGTGTATTTTTTGCGCCAAGCAGCGGTGTTTCTTAATATGAAATACATTATAATCAATGTAATTACTGGTTTCTAAAGAACTTTAAATTCAAGGTGTCACAATTAGCAAGTTTCAGTGCCATGCAGAGCTAGATTTAAATTTTTGTTGGTGCCACTATGGTTTTTCCTAATGTAAATACATATTCCCCTTATATGTGTGCAGAATATACAGGCCCTAAAAGGCACTATTAATAGAATGGGATATATAAATATCATGTATTTACATTAGTATGAAAAGATTGAATACATCTTAGTTTCTTGTTAGTCTACTGTCATATTCAATAAACAGCTGTGTTATGGATATCGGGAAGGACCTAACTGCAACACAAGTTTTGTTGTTAGTTGGCCTGCATGAGTTATTTTTTATTTTCTGAAATTGGCAACTTGCATGAATGAAGAAGTTACTATATCAATCCTATATATCATTAATAGTACCTTGGTTCACATTTTAAGAAATTCCAATACATAAACAATTGTAACAGTAACAAATCTGGATATTTTAAAAATACAAAATGATAAAAAAACAAAATTTTATAAAGTCAGCAAAGTTTTCTTTGTACCTTTACAATAGACAATGTTTAAGTCTTATAACATACCATACCATAAACATGGGGGTAAATAATATACAAAAGCATTGACCCACTTTTAAATTGATTTTATCTGGTGTAATTAATGGATCATAACAAAATATTAATATATATATGAAAGGAATTTATCATATATATACATTTTGTTTATACTGCCCTGATTATGGTAATGGTAGGTATTCATTCTGAATTGTGCCATAAGTAATTTAAAATAAGAACATTGTATTGTAATTCTACATTCTGCATGTTTTCAAAATGTACTGTAAATGTATTTTATATTTGATTAATCTACACTAATATATAAAGCTGAAAAGTTTATTTATTTGTTTCAATGCACTTATCTAAGGAACCATTGTATTGAATATAATATTTCTTTTAGTGTCGGATAGCCCACTTATTGAGGAATGCTATGTAATTTGAGAGAAAATATTATTAAAGTACCCAATTTCAATCAAGATAATAGGATATTCAAACAGCCCTTAATAAATGTTTGTGATATTTACATATTTTCTTTTCATATTAAAACAATAAGTACAAATTGTACATTGTATTTGTATATACAGGCTGCTTTTAAAAATATCTGGTTTTTGCTAGTTAACATATACAGGAAAAACACTATAAAAATAGACATATGTGTTTTTACCTCAGATTATTCACAAATAAATTAAGATGTAAGCAACCATAATTATAAAATGCTTGTCTCTTTGAACAATAATATTAAATGAACAGTTTGAAGCCAAACATGATGTATATTTGAAAATTATTTTACAATATAATGTGCAAATTATGAATCTGTTATTTTTAATAATTACTTGGGATTTCTTACAAACATTTACAATAAGTGCAGTTCAATATAAAAACTAATTAAAATCTGCATGTTCATAATGATTGCTGAGAATATAAATACCTTCTGTAGTATGTAGTAAAATATTTGATAAAAATAGTTGAATAATCTCTTAATAGAATACAAATATTTTGTTTAGGTAAATAACCTCAAGCAATATGGTCAAAATAATGTGTAAAGTTTTTATAATATTACATATTAAAAAATAGTACTTAAAATATATTAAATGAAGCCCTTAAAATTACATTTTAACACCAAATGTTACTGAAGTGGTAAAACACAGTATGATGCAATAATGAAGTGCTAGGTGAAAGTTCAACTACATCAGTAAGTATTATGCAATTAGCAAAATACCAACAAGAACAATTTATATTAGATATTATAAACAATAAATAATAGTTATTAATGAATCATACAATAAAGATATAATAAATAACATACAAATAAAGTGTGATTCAAATTAGCACAGCATTTAGGCTAGTAATTTCAATTTAACAATTCATATTTTTTGATATAAGATGGGGTAGTTATTATAAAAAATATCCCAGCATAACTGTCTCAATACCTAATTAAAACAATATTCAATTGTTTTATTGGGTATCATAATTCAGACAAAATAATTAAAATACCAAGAAAGTTGTGAGAAATTTTCTTTGATGTAAATACAAAGGTAAATAAGAGTAACTTGCATAGAATTAAAACTTGAGTTAAGGAAAAGTTTTGTGATATCTTCTTATAAGTAAGTTGTTAGTATCTATTTCCTCAAGACTTAAATCAAATACCTTGACTTCATTGTCCAATGAACATACAAAGATGTTAAAAGATTTTAATACAAAAAAATGTGATTTGAAACTTGATATAAGAATCATTCCATAAATGAAAGGGAAAATAATAAAAAAAGCTTCTTCTTTTACTATTTTGACTGATGTGCATGTTTGTTTTTTAAGGTGATACCTTATCAATGTGATAAGAAAATGTTCTATTTTACTCTATATTTCCCCATGTTTCATACCTGGGCTGGGTTTATAGCATGGCAAGATAAACACTATATTCGTAATGGGACCTTCAATATACAACCATATAGCTATTTACAAACATTTTGCAACATTTGCTATGCATGTAACAGAGACTATGAATATATCACTAAACAGGTCTATCCAACTTAAAATGATAATAAAATGACTCACATTGGCATGTGCTCCTGATGTGGGTTGTTGTATGTGACAGTTTCATCGTTACTCTCCGCCCCTGAAGAGGACAGTGTAGCGTCAGAGTCCAGTTGACGTTTCACAACTGTCAGATGTTTCTGCAGTGCACCGGCTGTGTCCTGTAGGCCAGTGAGCGCGCCTGACGGTATGCCCACAGACGCGGACCGTGCTGCATCTCCTCTGGATGTACCAGCATTGTAATGTTTAGGGCCGACCGACGATCTAGATGCTGCACTTGCTTGTAATGCTGCTGTTGTCTCTACTCTTTTTAAGAACGCTTTTAATCCCATAGGGCGTCCACCGCCGTCTTTACGAGCCCCACGAGTGGCCTTCTCAAATGTCTGCACTACTTCTTCAGATATCCTTTTGCCAATAGATCTCAACTGCAATATCCTTAACCGTCTCTGAAGAAACGCGCACCGTCGCTCCAGGCGAGCTTGTGTCAGTTTTATCTTTTCCTCTACCTGGTCACCCTCAGAATCCACTCCGTCGGCCAAATCGAGGCCTGAAAATTGAAATATCGCATCTGGATCGCCGGTGGAGAGCGCGTCCCCAGCCGTCTCTAGCGTTTTGAGAGCCTGCAGCAGATCTGGATGTCCGATTTCTCCTCCACCGAGGTCGACAAGGATCTGCTCCATCTCCTGCGAGTCCTTCGCCAGACTGGGCTGGTTCGGGAGCCCCATGTCGTCCTCGTCCATGGGTGTGGAGCGGTTGTCGACGGACACGAGCGCCCGTCGCCGGTGCGAGAGCAGCGCCTCGGGCTCGTCTCGGGGCGCCAGCGGGAGCGCCGGGGCCATGACACGGCGCGCACCGCCGGATGCCGCCGACGCCGCCGCCGGCCCTCACGGCCCACTCCCGCCACACACCATTACTGCCCTTATGTAACACCGCACTTCACCACAACGAGCCGCGTGAACACTACACTTCACTATTACACTGCACTGTCATCATACACATATTAGTCCCCCGCTAGTTCCATTGCGGGCGGAGATGGCCGGCGGGTGGCGGGCGGAAGGGCGCGCTTCTGAAAAACAGCGTCAGACACAAGTTATGCGCCGGTCTTTATACATATAACCTGAACGTTCTCATCAGAAAACATGCACTACAATGTACGCATCGAATGAGTCGCTCCCTACCGCGTAATTCGAAATTTGACCCACGTGATAACGAAAGCAGTAAGCTAGCGGTCGCAATTGCTTGTTTCTGTCCGATATGAAACAGGAAATGATACACTATTAAACACTTTTGTTACACTTTACACAAAGGTATATATGAATTTAATTACACTAAGTAGACGCCAAACTTAGCGCTACGCTTCCAAATAATCACAATGAATATTTTTTTCAGTAATAATGGCGGAACCAGGCCAAAAACACTATCCGACAGTGTAAGTACCTATTCACTTCAAGTGACGAAACGAAACGTTTGCCGCACACGGCTTGCATCTGGCCATGGGTATAAAAGAGACGGATATAGCGTCCTTGAATGAGTACTTGCGCGGTAAAGTCAAATAAATAACCAACTATTATAGATTATTTCTTAACTTGATTTATTATCGCAACTTTGTTAATTATAATTCATTTTAAAGTTTAAAAATGTAATTCGTAAACTATTACTATTGATAAACATTCCGATTACGGAAATAGTTTTATACAAACATTCAGTTTACCGCCACGCAAAAGTCAATTATGAAACTTATATAAATAAAAATATTAATGAAAAGGCACTACAATATGTACAATTATCAAAACTTTTATATAAAATATGAAAATACTTAATTATTTGTAAATATTTGTAATTAGTTTTAATATTCAGAAAAAAAAGTAATGTAAACACTTCCGGCATGGTCAACGAAAATCATTATATTACGTTCCAAGCTATGCGGCACAAAGTGGAGCATGAATATTCGTTGACCTTTTTACGCAAGCAACTACCGATATAACCTCTGTTTACACCAGCAGCGTACATAATTATTTTTTTTGAGGCACGTTGCCTATCTTCGCTGTGCAATTATTATTAAAAAAAAGATTTAAGTACTAAATAAAATGGGTATTTATACATTATCTGCGTATAACAATGATTATAAATAGGTGGAAAAATCATGAGACTATTGGATTCTCAGATTGTGACGTTCCGTTTTACGTAATTTGACTAATTTTTAACGAAATATTCGTACTTACAAAAAAATATGCTATTCTCTACAAATATTAAATAATAAAGTATGTAGTAATATCAATAAATGGTTTTTTGTAGATATATTTATGTACTGACCATAATAGCTACTGATTCGAATGTTATACAAATTTCCTAATTAGATTTATATACTTAATCATTTTCATTGAACATAAAAGTTGTAGCTCAGCACCTTTATAAGATTATTTATATCATCTTAAAATTTGTGACCTTGTTATGACAAATGATAGTCTGTAATACATAATGCAATTTTATGCCCATGTCTATGCACAAGCGGTGAATTAATTTTATAAAAATAGGCCAAATATTAAGGCATAATATCTTTTGTAATAATGAAGACAATTAAATCTGTAAATCTACTTTTATTCATATCCAACAAATTATGGTGTATTTTGACTATTTTATACAATACTATATATGTATATTACTACCACTTCTGCGATGAAAAATATTGATAGAAATTTATGGATATTTCACACTCACAAATTTGATCCTCACCTATGAAATAAGTTTATCTAAACACCAAGACAGACAGTTACTTCACTGTTTTATTCATTTCTTTATTTTTCAACTAGAAAACACATTTGGTTTCCAGAAAAATGTTAAATCTTAGGGTAATTTGTCATGTGACCGTCTAACAAACTCTTAAAAATTTAAGCACTTAAAAAAGTCATTAACCCACATGAAATGATATTTCTATTATATTTCTTTTACAAAATATAAATATAAATGCACTTCTTACCTTTAGTATCACTATTCTAAGAATCACTTGAAACTTGATCATTTTGGTGTGAAGAAAGCTGGTGCACCTCCCCCAGCCTTTATACATCATCTGCATTCTAGAATGAGTTTAAAAAATGAGATAACAACAGTAATATCTTTATTTAGACCACATTTTGTTCAGTACACAATCCCAACACATTGACACAAGTTTGACATAAAAGTTATAAAAAAAATGTCATTAAATGTCAATTGAATGTGAAAAAAATCAACCAAATTATTTAGGTATTGCTGTAAACCTTAACAGGGAAGCAAAACAATGTTCCAAACGAAATACTGTCAAGTTAAAGAGTTACTTAATTACTAAGTTGTTACTTAATGAAGAGTTCACATGAACTTTAGTCAGGGTATACTTTCTGCAACAATATGACAAAGTTGATAAGCCTGTTCATTAAAAAACAATTAAGTAAATTTTGATTGCTACTCTTTTATTGTCCCAAATTGGTATATGGTCTACCATGTCAACTTTGTGTAGGATTACCTTAAATTCCTTCTAAAATAAATAAATATCACACCTTAAATCAAAATTTAGTGCATTACTATAATACACATTGAACATTAATTTATATATACTTAAGCTTCTCATTTAACCATTACTCCATTTTTATTATTGTTACAATTTACAAATAAAATCCGCATGTTTCAATTCATCTAAGAAGTTTTATTAAAAAATGTATTCAACTATGAATTTCATCCCATTGTTTTGTATGTAGCACTATAATTGTCTATTATATATAGTTGATTATTATTAGTTTGAGAAAACCTTATTACTGAGGTTTCAATACAATATGCATGTTGACGTAACATAATTCTTTATTCTGAAGATATATTAATCATTATGGAATTTATTTATTACTGGATGTGGGAATTAAATAAATTTATTTTATAATCAATACGCTCATTGGGGAAAGCTATCCTTGTGTATTGGTACAAATTACACGATTTTAGTCACTATGTTTCTCGGTTTTATAAATAAATATTTTTTTGCCATACCTCTCCTTGATTTTATAAATAACATTCAAATTTATATTGTAGAGTTAATGTTAACTTATTATTTGAAACAATTTACTGGATTATTTAACATTTGTAATTGAATGTAGATTTTCATTCCATTCTAATTTTTTTACTGTATTTATTTGTTTAATTCCAACTATCTTGCATTGCTCTTCAATACAATTTAAGTGTGCAAAACAATAACAGGATTGTGTTTAGGTATTTTTATTTTGAGATTCTTATTCTTTTTCAATTCAACATTATACTTTCTAGGTACTTCATATATAACACTTGTTTTCTGAAATAAATATGATAATTATGTAAAAAGTAGGTAAAGTAGCTATAACTATAATTGTCAATTTGCAAGTACATTGCTCATTTGAGAAAAAAATACATATTATAATACTGCTACATATATTCATATGAAGTATACTAATGTTTGTAACTATGGTTTAATTACTCTAAGATCATTCTTGTTATGGATACAGTTGTTTATTATAACAGCAAATGAATATACTTCAATAAAAATTATGGTTCATGCAAGTTTCAAGGGGGCATATATACCTACTGTGAAATAAAGGTAATACATTATAATAAGTTTTTTTTAAATGTTATATCAAATGTATAGACCGGCGAGAATAATTAGAAATTAAGAAAAAAATATAAATTATTACTAATATAAAATTGAATAATTTTTTATCCTTACCTTTGCGCTCAACGACGTCTAGAGAGGGAAAGACAAAAAGTACGGACGGTCGTTCTGTGTCAATGGGGATGTAGATGTAAACATTTTTAAAGTTGTTAATTTGATAAATATTATATTAAATATGGCTAATTATTAAGTTGTACATAACAATACACCTGTACATATGTAATTCTATAGTAAATAAAGTATTTTACATAAATCCGCAACTTCCGTAAAACACGCAATGTAGAAGAAGCGTTCAAAATTTTAATAAATTTTTAAATATATGCGCCATTATAACTTACGTTACATTTATTTAATTCCAATAAAATTAATAAAATACCCTACCTTTCGCTTTAGTAATGTAAATCATGTATTTTATTATTTTTAAATTAAATTTGGTTAATATTTAATATTTCTGTTATTGTTTAAACTAATTGAAACTTCGGAATATTACCGTGTTCCATATACATTTTTGTGATTTTAAACATCCTTTTTTCTTCCCTCTCTTTCCTACCCACACATTGTCGTATGTTGTGTCAGACAACAAAATTGTTCAGACAATAACATAATTGTTTAAATCCTTCTGACCTGCTTCTGACGTCTATTGAATTGTACACAATGTTCAGGAACGGCGCGTAACCTATTACTCTTTCCTAAATAGGTATTGAAAGTGTTCAAAAGTTTATGTAGCTAAAATGTCGTTAAATTTATCACAGCAGTTACATTCAACGCAATACACTCCACTGAATAATAAACGAAACCGCCATTTGTTACGAAAAGAAGATACGTTAAATTTGTCACCAATTTTAAACGAGACATCCATTTTTAAAAATCTCAACGATACAAGTCTTCGGCAAGTTCTCGATGAGTCATCTATAATAGTTACTGCAGGAACAGTGGGCAACGGATTGAATGAAGCATTTTTTGACATAATTCAAAATAGCCGGTCAAGCAACGTCCTCGAAACATTAGCAAGGTTAGCACAAGTCTGCTGCGACTCTTTAGAGCTTGTGGAGCCATGGAACAGGTATAACGCACATAACTACTGGCTAGCAGAGGAAGCGAACACTTGGAAACTCTTACTTTGCTTGTATGCAGATTCTATCTCTGAACACCCAGAGTCCTTGGACAATTTGATAACGGAAACTACGCTGTCACAGCAAACTTTGGTAAACGCTTTATTTAGAGTTGATTCAGAGCTCAGACTCTTGCAGCTGTTAGTAGACTGGCTTGAAGCCACTGCGGCTTACCAGGATGAAGCCACAAAAACATCAGCTCCAGTCATTGGCAATAACATCCATTGGGGTAACACACTACATCAGTTGCTCCTGGGTACTAGTTTATTTCACAAAGAAAAAAGCAAATCTATGATCACCTGTATGGATCCAGATGCTCCAAGGCGTCAAAAAAGAGTTATACATTCTGATGATTTGAAAGATGACAATGATTTATGCAAAAGAATTTTTACAGAGGTCAGGTGTGGCAAATTCAAGGATGCTGTATCTTTGTGTATTAATGCAGGACAAGCTTGGCGAGGTGCTGTATTACAAGGTTGGATCCTATTGAACTACCTCCCACGTGAGGATCCTACAGCTCCTCTAGAAATATCAGGAAGCCCTTCCAGAGACTTATGGAAATGGTGTGCCCTGGGCATTGCTAACAATATCACAGAAAATATACATTACAGAGCCACAGTTGGAATTTTAAGTGGACATTTATCAAGTACACTTCCTGCTTGTCAAGGTAACTGGGAGGATTTGTTGTGGGCTCACTTAAAAGTGCAAATTGAAGCCAGAGTAGACAAATTCCTCCATGAACACCACATCACAGTTGATGCCAACACAACCACACCTGAAGTGTTAGAGCTGTTGCAATCTGAGCTTCAAATTGAAGAGATGACTCTTCAACAAGTATTTAATGCTGTTAAATCATTAATGGATGGTAAAAGAGAGTCTGACTATCAAACCTGTCAACGTCATCTCATGCTGGGCAATATTAGAACCATCATGCAGGAATCTTTACAATGGCTAGAAAACACAGATGATAAATTTTTGAGATTTTTGGCTCATTTAAACTTAATTTTGAGAAATATGGGAAAAGATCCTCATCATGACATAGGGGACCAAGTATTGGAGAAATATGTCATACAGCTGATTCAAGGATTAATGGAAGGTTCTGTAGATCGTCCTGATCTTATAGCATACTACACTTCCACAGTGCCAGTTGACAGACAAATAGTACTTTATGCAGAATTGATGGATCATGTACATAAAAGTGATTACCGAGAAGGAGTTGTAAAAGCTGGTTTGAATGCAGGCATTGATGTTGCAGCATCAGCTCGAGTTGCCATCAATAAAGCAATATCTGATATTCAAATAAGTTATGGAAATTTGGATTTAAACTTCACCCAAACAGCCACAGCAGAGAAAGATAAAACACTTATCAACAAAGTAATATGCTCACTGGAATGGCTATCATTGTTGGGAAATCAGTTGCAAGAAGCTCTGTGGCTAAGCAATGCTATGATTCGTACATTCATTTTTCTTAGTAACACTGAGGCTGCGCTTGCATGCCTTAGCAACTTTAATAAAATGTTTCCAGAATTTATGGACAAGGTCAATTCAAATTCAGCAGAACTAAGAGAACATTTATGTTTGAAAGCATATTTAGAGTCTTTGGAAGGTTTTGCAACATGGTACAGGCATTACATTAGTGGTCAGCCTAAAGATGTGGAGGCTTTGCCACCAGATGCATCTTTTTCTGATAAGGCCCACCATGAACAGAGAGTTGCTCAAGTGGAACAACAGAAAGCACGCTGGTCAAATGCTGTCTCACATCAAGCCAGACATACCAAAAATTTGCTGTACAATGTGTTACTATTCCCAGGAGGTTGGCTACAGGATGAAAATGATAGTACAACATCAGAAAACTTTACTGAAAATGAGAGAAAGGAAAGGTCAAAACAGTTGGAAACTTTGAGATCCTTATGCATTCCTGAAGTGGCAATTTTGATACTAAAAATTTTACAGAGCAATGACAACATCGAAAACCACAAGGAGGCTGTAAAGCTGAGTAATTTACTTGCTGCTGAAAACAGATGTCTCTACAAAGTATTCACCAAAAACAAACTAATGGAAATATTGGACATGATTAAGGAGTCTTGTCTTTTATTATTGGAAAAAGGGAATGATGTCTTTGGTTATGAATTAAATGAGGATTAGTTTTTTTGTATTGAATTTTAATAAATGTTTGCAACTATCAAGTTTTTTATTGTTGGCTTACTCATAGAACCAAAAGTGTAACTGGTCAAATATTCAGAGAAATTATCTGGTCACATTCAGATCAATTAGAAGCAGAACATATCTTAAACTCAACCATTGCTGTTGAAATAATACAATGTGTTTTTGTATATAAATAAAGTTATGTACACATAATCACATATTAAACTTTATAGCAAAAATATAACAATTACACAAAGTAATTACTATGACTAGGATTCAAGAATCCCATAAAATCTAGTTTTTATATGCTGTTCCGAAACAGTGTTAAATCTAAGATACACTGACAGGCGTTAAGTTGATCAAGTCATTACTGCATTCAGCTAGTTCGGCGATAGACACACGTCCCCTCTGTTTTATGAATTTTGCCACAGCTTCCAACTCCTTTTGCGATATGTATATGAATTTTCCTCTGTCATCAATAACTCCAGTCAGCTCACCAGAAGCTTGCAATTCTGTTAATCTGTCAATTGCTGCTTGAGTTTTCAACTTAAAGTGTGCAGCTAAATCTTCCAGTAAGACTACTTTCTGTGCCTGTAACAATGACATTATCACCTATCAAGCATCTTATATTTTGCTACATATTTCAAAATCCACTATATAAAGATCTCAAAGTTATCTTCTATTTCAATACCAAGTTATCAGAATTTAGAATACCTTTACATCAATTTCATTTTGATTGACTTACCTTGATATACTCAATAAAGTCGCGTAACAGACTCTCCTGGTCCTGGTCATCGTTTTCGTCATATCCTTCACCCTCCACTGTGAAAGCCGCCTTCAGAGCTTCATATTCCTCTTGCTCGCGCTTTTTGCGCTCTTCTTCAGCTTTCTTTTCAGCCTCCTCACGCAATCTTTCCTCTTCCTAAAATGTATAATCCATGAATTCATTTGTAAATTTGCTACCGAAGTATTATTCACCAAAAATCCGCATATAAAAATCTCATTAGAGGTGATCCATGTATTAAATAGTTAAACTTTGTCCTCTACCAAAATAACTTTCAGGAATTCAAACTCATGTCAATACAACATGAATGATTATCAATTTATGAATATTCAAAGATCTTTTTGAAAAGAGGATTGGGACAGCCACTATCTAGTAGCAGCATACAGATTTTAGCAGATGAAGAGTAAAATGTCCTATGTACTTGCCTCTTGTTTCTCTTCTATTTTTTTTCTCTCCTGTTCTAGTTCTTCATCTTTCTTCTTTTTTATTTCTCTAAAATGTTCCTCTGCTTCTCTTACTTTCTTCTTTTCCATTTTAGCTTCAAGTTTAGCTCTTTTCTGTGTACAAAAATATTGAGATATATTTCATATACAGTTCATGAAGATAAATTATTTTATAGATAAATGTATATAGTTATATACTTACCTCATAACTGCTAAATTACTACATGATATTATAACACAAAAAAAAACAAGTTGAGTGTTGTAATGTGTAAATGATATGCTAAATATCTGCTTAGCCTTTAAAATTGTGTAAATATCAGTATTTCTCGTTGAGTATTATATATACTTGGGTGACAATTAATGGAATTACCTTGGCCCCCATTCTATCTTCAAAGTCCACCTTCTGGCTAGTACCTGGAGTTTCTTCATCCACTTCTTCAGCTTCGACTGGCTCTTCCTCAAGCAATGCTGCCTGGTGTCGAGCAGCTGTAAAGGTATAAACATAGAATTTTTCCCAGTGAAATAAGTCAGAATTGTTTCTTAACTATATATATTTAAATTCACTATTCAAAAATGGTTAAGGTCTATTTTATATGTAAAAAAGTTTATAAAAATAAATAATCTATAAAAATGTGCTTATATTATGTTGTTACAAGAATGTAGCTACTTTAGTCATTCATAAAAGCTATCTATTTTTCTAAGATTATATAAACAAAACGTACCATTTGCTCTCATCCTAGCCCTCTGGTTCCTGACTGCTTGTACTCTTCCTGGGCCTCCATCTCTTTGGACAACAGCTCTAGGCCTTCCGCCAGCTGGCAATGCAAAATAAAAACATTACTAAAAATATTCTATTACAAATATTATGGAACAACGTAGATATAAGATCCCAATACCTGGTGTTTTCACTTGAGATACACGTAGGAATGCCACTGATAATAAAACTATTACTATGGCACTGATTATTGCTGCTATTATGAATGGATCCATTTTGTATTTAGGTATTACCTATGAATATGAGGCTACAACTATAGACGAAACAAAATTATACGTATATAAATTTTACTTTAGTTTGTTTATTAAGAAATGTATTTTTGATATTTTAAAATACTAGGAATAAACACATTTCAATAAAAATCACTTCTATTTAGTGACAGATTGAAACGTCATCTGTTTTGTCATAATATTAGCGTTGTAGTTCCATCATTCATGGTTTAGTTTCTCAGTAATACGAGTTTTTGTAAGATTTTAAATACTAATCATAATTTGTTAATTTATCCCCCATCCTGTTGTAGTGTACATTTTCTTACTTAGTATTGTAAAAAAAAAGTTACATTATTAAGATTTTGGTATCTTTTCATGAGGCGAATTGTTAGAAATTTTATTAATTAATTTTAGAAATCTAATTATGCTAATAATTCTTATTATAGAGTACTGGAATAAAAAGTAACCTGACGTTTAGGGTCGATGGATGTCGATGACGTGTGTCATGTCATTTTAAGAATTTCGTGGAGGCGTTTATCACGAAAATGGAATTATTAAAATTATCGTCGGTTATTGCATTATTTCTGTTAATAGATGCCACTTCAGCTCTATACTTCCACATAGCTGAAGGAGAAAGAAAATGCTTTATCGAAGAAATACCAGATGATACAAGTGTAATAGGTAAATCAAATTACTATCTCTTTATAAAATGTATATCATTATTATCCCCTACATAATCATAATTAAGTATCTATTCTTTATAATCAGTTAAAAGCTAGTGACATTATTCCGTTAAATAAACAGAAAAGAATAAAAAAACATTTAATTTACATGTTGTAGATTATATTTTTAGTGACAATAGATATTTCGGTTTTCAGTAAATTACAAAGTCGAGCTTTACGATCCGAAGTCTGGCGGCTTTATGCCCTCGACTCCAGGCATTGGCATGCATGTGGAGGTCCGGGATCCAAATGACCGTATCTTGTTATCTCGTGTTTATTCCTCGGAGGGAATGATCTCATTCACTTCCACAACTCCTGGTGAACACGTTATCTGCATGTACTCCAACAGTACGTCATGGTTCAGTGGATCACAGTTGAGAGTAAGTATTAGATATACTTGTATATAACACAAAGTTTTTACTTAGCTAGAATAATTGTTCTTGTTGTCTGTGTGCATAGGGCCACTTGTTTAAATAACAGCATTGGTATATTACTGTTTTATTTGTTGTAGTTATTTGTATTCATGGATGTTTTTATAAATTCAATATTGTTAAAGTTATTTATGATCTGAAGACATGCTCAAGTTAGTGTTAGAAATATATTGTGTTTAAATTATCTGTGAGATAGTCTGGTTTATAAATAATTTAATGTTATTTATTCCATGTTTGTACAATTAAATAATATTTATTTCAATTATAATATTAATGTGGAATCCCAAGTTTTTGTACTATAGTAGTTATGGCTGTATGTTATTAAGTATTAAAAAAAAAAATTTTTTTCTTGTCAGGTTCACTTGGATATTCAAGTGGGTGAGCATGCAGTTGATTATGCCAACATTGCACAGAAAGACAAATTGACTGAATTGCAGTTGCGTATAAGGCAGCTTCTGGACCAAGTTCACCAGATCACCAAGGAACAAGCGTATCAAAGGGTTGGTGTTTATATTTATATTAGATTAGAAGGAAGTCATAGTCTGGCCAGAAAAATGAAAACCTTACTGTTTGGAAAAAATAGAAATATTTTTTTGTGCTTTTAAACAAAAAACCAAATATGGGATTTTAAAATTTTTCTTATTTTTCTGATTAGGCTGTATGTTATACATTATAGCCTGATCAAGAAAATTATTAATTATTCAAGACCAATAGAAAATTTGGCATTTTTAATTAAATTATGCTCAACTATTTATTTTGTATGAATATCCATTACCACCTAAGCTTTAACTATTGTTTTTGAACTATGAATGTGGCAGTGATACACATTGACTAATTTTCATAATTTATGGTCAACAGCAAAGAGAAGAGCGCTTCCGCCAGACATCAGAGAGCACAAATCAGCGTGTGCTGTGGTGGAGTCTTCTGCAGACCGGTGTGCTAGTGACCATCGGCTACTGGCAAATGAGGCATCTCAAGAGTTTCTTTGAGGCCAAGAAATTAGTCTAATAAATTATTGAAATAAGTTTTAGTTGTGCTATTTTTTTCCTCTTTCCCAAAAACTGTTGAATGTAATTTAAATGTTTTTATAGTAACACAAATTGTGAGCTTTTTGTAAATGATCTGTATTTTTCCAATAAAATAAAAGCTACAGGTATATGTTTTTATTTATGCACATAATTAATATATTTTTACATTAAAGTAGACTTTATACAACTATAGGTATATAAGGTCCATAACTTAAATAATATGGAATTAAAATTTCAGCTTAAATTTTTTTTAAATAATCAACTGAAGGATGTCTCTGGTGATTCCTGCACATAGGTTTTTCTTGGAGATTTCTAAACTGACAAGTTGGATATGACCTGCACCTAGACTTGTTTAGGTGAATTATAATATATCTCAAAGTAGCTAATGTCAAACTGAAGGAAATACTTCTTATGAAATTGCCTGAAAGTTTCAATAAACTTTATAGTTTGGGGGACACAGCTAGACAATGTAATTTGTAAGTAATAGTAGTTAATTATAGTTAGTAATAATAGATTTTTATGCTAGAAATTAACCACTATTATTAGTGCTCAATTTCTAGCTATGTGTACTATCAATCTATACACGGCTTTACCCTGAAAATATCATCTAAATACTTGACAAAGAGTGACGGATTAGCCTTAGGAAATGAGTTTAATAATTTAAAATCCACCATGTTTAATGTGGTAACTAATGTATCACAAGTGCAATAGTATAGATGGCCGTCGACTTGTAACTGTTCAGCCAGTTCTAGTTGGTGATTATCCATTAAATCCTCATTTACAACAACTAACAGTGGTTTGTTTTCTCCTAATACTTCTAAACAGCTTCCAGCGCCGGCATGGCTTATTACTAAATCGGCACGTTTTATATCCTCTCGTATAGAGTCTTTGAATCTATATAAAACTAATTTCACTCCTTCTTTTTCGTAATTTCCAGGGGTTTCATCACTGTTTCCGATTTGAAATGTAACCTCTTTGCAACCTATACTTTTCAATGCAGTAAGAACGGATGGTGTTAGAATATATTCACAAAGCAAGTCGAATCGTGTCGTGCCAACTGTTATGAAAATCTTTTCGTATTGTTTCTCCATATCTATTGTTGATCGATTCAATAGTGAGTAAAATAGGTTAACACTTTATAAACAAGTTTGACGTTCCAATTTTTATAGGTTATAGATTTGTTAAGGCATAAAAGTCAGTTTTGACAATTTTGACATAGACATTTTAATAAGGTTGATAATCGTAAAGCCTTAATAACTGCAATATGTTTACGTTCTTTTTATTTTCATTCTATGACATTTCGATACGCATTGATTAAAAAATTTAAAAGGTTATTGTAATATGTAAGTATACGTAATAAATATATAAAAATGGTCGAAAAGCGTACCGTTTTGCCGGGCCGGTTTTATAGGCCTTTCATAATCAATCATGCGCATATTCCCTCTGAAGTATTCAGTCCCGTGAACATGCTCTTAGAAAAGCTATAAGTACCTACAAAAGGCTGTTGCACTTGGAAATCGAACCAACGATCTATTGATCGGTAAACCATATTCAACCTACTTACGCGCAAACTAAACTAATAAACTAATGAGGAGGTTAACAATACGATTGAGGTAGGTAGGTATATCGTATATTATAATTATTCAACACGTCAAGTTTAAATGGTTTTTGGAATGAAACGCACCTATCAAATAGTGATACCAATAAGTAGATAAGTAGCTAGCTGATTAATTGTTTCTCTATATTATTATAAAGAAGATATAATAATCAGATATTACAAATAATATTATGACTGCTTATAGTTATAGTTGCGATAATAAGGACCTAAAAACAAAGTAAAAAGTATAAATAATTTAAGTAAAGGTTTTTTTCAAAATGTTTAAGAGTGCAATAGATCCCCATGGGTGGTAGAGACAAGGCATGCAGCCGGTTTTAAAAACAAACTCCTACCTGACCTACCTATTTCGACATGCTTAAATAAAAACTGCACTTACTCGGTACCCACATTTTCGTCAAGATACGAGTAAGAGAGTGATATCAGTTAATGACAGATAAACAGACTATAAGCTACTCTATAATGAAAAAGGTACTTAGTATACCACGTTCAAGTGAAGAATATCAAAAGACTTCATTTATAAGTAAAATACTACTGAATACGAACGTTTAAATATCCTTGGCATTTCCCTACCATAGAAAGGCTGATCCATCCTTGAAGTAGTTTATTATGTAGATATAGTGCCACAAGTATCTAAATGATTTATTTCTAATTCTCTAGCAGTAGACAGTGGGGCCTTAGGGACGAGAGGTGGGAGGAGGGAAACATGTCAGGACAATAGCTTGGGGCCTGGCGTATAAAAGGTTTTCGTAAATAGGTACCTACATAATACATACTTTTAATATAGATTTTTTATGGTTTATTTATTTTGTGAAATAGTTATATTTAAATGAATTCAAATGTAAAGTAGAAATCATATCAAAATCTCCTTATTTTAAGGACACCAACTTAGATAACATTAATCTGATGTATTCATAAATTTAATATTTTTTTCAGTGATGACGATCTGTGATGACGTGATTACGTTACAGTACGAATCACTGTGGTATTCGTACCTTTCGTGGTTCACTTGTAATTGTCTTTAATTTTTAATCAACTTCTGACCTTTTACAAGTATACCCTTTCGTAGCACAGAGTGTTCCAAACCTATTTGATGGTCAATGGTCATGGTCTTTTAGTTAAGGATTTATATAGGGTATCATTGTGAAACTAATTTACCGCTTATATAGGGTTATTTTGACACTCCGTTAATAAATGAAACTATTTACTCGTCCTTACCTCTGCTAACATTGTGCTGTAAATCATCTACGAATAGCAAATATTTTCACATAGAATCCAAGTTATACTGTTCTAATTTTTTGTAGTTTAGTATGAATATGAAGCGTGCGTGAATATAATTTTGACTGAAAATGTGTTGTACCTGCTAGAACGAATTCTCTTACAGTAGTGGTAGTGGCATTAGGGCGCGTAAAATTTGAATGTAAACTCTATTGATATTTGTTTTCTTAGAAACTTACATTTAATTGTTTTATATCTACGATTTGAGTAATTTATTTTCAAGTGATTTTTTCAAGAAGGTTAGCACGTGGTTTCATTTAGTAACATGATGTAAAATGGTTATATATACCTGTAATCACTTTATTCTAAAAAAAAAAAACCCCGAGTAGAGCTTTCGTTCTAAGAAGTTTTACCTTTTGCCTAAGCAAGAGCTACATTTTTCCACCGATATGCCTCCATAAATAAACACATTTTTTTGTTGTAGAATTTGACGAATGTATTGAGAGCTGGTGTAGATTTTGGGCATACCAACACCATTTAATTCTTAATCATCTCAATACAAGCATGAATTTAGGAATGCTGATCATTTATTGGTCGTACTATGAGCGACAGCAAAAATCCAAAAATAACTAGAAATTTAAAAATAATACATCCTGTATACAACAGTATGTTTCACATAAGCGACCCACCAACAACATAAAACAGAACTCTGAGACACGTGTGCTATATCGCTTTAATGAACTCGTAAATAATTAGTTCATTTCTTTGATTGGATAATAATTTATTTTGACGAATTATGACTGGTCTATTCATATGCGAATTGTGTCGGAACAAGTCGGTACAAAATGCGGCTAAAGCTTGTGGGTTTCTTGTGTTTAGTATGTCGAGTGTCTGGAGAGGAATTTCCATCGCTGATCACGGCGAATGCTTCTATCGGTAACTAATTTTATATTCATCTTAGTAGTATTTATGTCTGACCAACGTTAGTTTATTGGATCTTTTTAAAAAAAACATCGTTCTGAAATCCAACCAAGGATTAGTTAATTAGAAAATCCAATTCAAAAGTAATTTATTTATTAGTAACACTATGTAATAGTATTGTTTGTTGTTATAAGTTTTGTTTATATTGAAATTATTACGACTCTACTTTTCTGGATTCAATTCTATTCATTAGAATATTCATGTAGTGTTTCTCAATTTCATCACGAATTTATGATTAAAAAAAAACAAGAAGAATCAATTAAGGGCGCAGTTCTATCTATTTTTAGGAACATTTTAACTAATTTCTCACGTGAACTAAATTCTTTCAATTTTAATATTGTGTTTTAATCTAATTTAATTATCGTGGTTTACTTAGAAGTTTAAAGCTATCTTGCATTTCCAGCCGTAGTTCTCGATCGTCAGTACCTAGGCGACAAATATCAAGCTGTCTTGGATGAACTGAAGGACTATATCAAGGAACTAGCGAGAGTTGATTTAACCCATGGTGGAGTCGTCGTCCATTACTACTCTTGGACATCCATCAGTCTTAACAAAGGTAAATGTTATGTCATTCACATTTGGTTGGTTAATATCTAATACAATCATCATATAGAATAGGTCTTACTTCTGAGAAAGACGGTGAGGTATTGACTCCTAAATTTTACTTCGAAACTTAGTTATAATCTTAGTACTGTAAATTTGAATTATTCTTATCCCTTTTCAGCAATTTTTCGGAAAGAGTGTCTTAGAAGTTTTTTAATCGATATGTTTTAAGGTTTCCTAGCAGTCTTCAGCGTCGCATCATGCCTAGATACCTGGGATCTATTTTCACGTACAGAAGAAGAAGAACTTCTTCTGTTTGCTCTAACAGAAGTGGATTGTCCACGCCTTCCACTGCGTTCAGCCATCACCGTTACTTACGCTGAAGCGGGCGAAGAGTTGCCACAATTGCTTCTAGATTTAAGAACCTCAAATGCTTTCAAGTGGAAATCTGCTGTTATACTACATGATGACACTTTAAGTAAGTAAATAGTATTAATAGTTCAGCGTTCCGGGATCAGTCTGTGTATATCCGGTTCCAACAAGTCGGCATTGTGTCGACTGTCGAGAGGAAACATCTCTCGTCAGTGGACATTCTATAGGATCTCAGTGACCATCAGGTGCGGTGGGTCACTTTGCCGTGCCTTTTCGAAAATAAAAACCAATTTTATGATCTAGAACTATAACACTGTTTTATGAAACGAAAGCTACATAATGCCTATGGAATTAAGGCTTTAGTTTATTTTAATTAGAAAATAACGAAGATCACTACGTTTTCGACAGCTATTTTTCCTTTCCTACCTTATTGATAGATTGCTAACTAGTGTTGATATGAAACGAAATAATTTATTTGGGTCTGTAAAATGTTAAACATTATTATACACTTGTTTTTCGATTTAAGTTTTATCGTAAATTCTCAACCTAAGAATTAAATCCAGGCCTCGCTATCTATCTATACATATTATAAAACAAAGTCCCCTTTTCTGTCTGTCTGTACGTGATCGATTTTTAATGAAATTTTGTATAACATAGTTTAAGACCCTGGAAAGATTAAAGGAAACTTTCTATCCCGGGAAAATATATAGCGGGATTTTTATCTCGGAAAACTCCTTCACGCGGGCGAAGCCGCGAGTCAAAGCGCATAATTCCTATAAGTATTATTGTAGTGGCTTCGATAAAAAATAAAGTTGGTTGGTTTAAATATTTAGAGTGACTTTAATTCCTTCATCACCACATTACTTATTAGATCGAGATATGGTTTCCCGCGTGGTCCAGTCTTTAACCTCACAAATAGACGACGAAAGTGCTTCGCCAGTCTCGGTTTCCGTCTTTAAGATGAAACACGAAATCAACGAGTATTTGAGGAAGAAGGAAATGCATAGAGTGTTGTCCAAACTGCCTGTGAAGACTGTTGGTAAGTTTTCTAAGATGAGATGAGCTAGCCTTAAATTCCGTTTGATATAACTAAACATAAAGAATAGTGAGTGAATTACAACACAATGAGTGGCGATGTACTGTGTTCGTTGTATTTATCAATTTGTAATAATTAGTTTTGAGAGACGCTTATGCGGAAATTCATGCATATTAAATATGGAATACTTATAATACGGACATTATTGATGAACGATCTCTTGGCGTGAGTTCAATTAGCGATTATCATAAGAAGGTGACAATTTATTAAATTTGAATTGAAATTAGGTTGATCTTTCACTACCAATAGATTATAATTATATATTTTGGTTTTTTGATGTAATAAAAACCAAAGATAAAAACCAAAACCAAACAAGGTTATCAAAAATAAATAAAATGTTAGCTTATATTGTAAGTTATTTTAAGTCCTATTGTATGATGTTTTAGGTGAAAATTTCATAGCAATAGTAACGTCAGACGTAATGACGACTATGGCAGATACCGCCCGGGAACTCCTCATGTCCCACACCATGGCGCAGTGGTTGTACGTCATTTCAGACACCAACATACATAACTCCAACCTTTCAGGGCTGATCAGAGCTTTGTACGAGGGAGAGAACGTCGCTTTTATTTATAACCAGACAGATAATAGCCCGGATTGTAAGGTATGGTGACGTTTATTGCACTTTATGTACTTTGTTTCTGTAGATTTTATTTTGTTGTTACTTTATACAATTCGGTACACTTTGGTAAGATGTTTTCATATAAAAGTGTAATATATCTTCATTTGGTACTTCATTTGGTATTCCAAAAATGCGAGCCTTAGGCGCAGCGTAGACGCATAAGACGTCACCCGTTTCATAGTCTATGCCACAACGTAGCAACCACGTGTATCAGTTTGCTGTCCATGTTTAATAATGATGTAGTGACAGAGTTCCCATTAGTCATAAATACTGAATACCGCCATATGATCCAAACAAAGTAGGTCAATGTTCGTTGAAACGTACAGTCCCAATATAGCTCCAAACAACACGATAGCATCCCAATTACTATCCGAATTGGCTGAGAGAAACAAAAATTCTGGCTATGCGATTGCATTGGCGCAACTCTTCATCAATCTGATGTAGATTGGACTCAACAGGTTCGCGTCTGGTGTTGTTTCGCTGTTCATAACGAGATTGAACACTTTTCGTTTAGCTGTTTGAATACTTCGGTTAGGTTTTCGCTTAGTAAACCACTTGAATTAAAATTCATAAGGTGATGATTTTTAACACTTTATACGAGCCTTTATACGCACGGGTAATAAATGCCTAAAACGTTCGATTTTTATTCAAAATATTTCTCTTTCTTTTCTATATTTGGTGTTTTTCCAGCCAGTACGGTTTGATCTCCATTTCTTTTAGCATCAACTGCAATACCGTATCTGTCCTGGGTACCTACTATAGTTTAACCTAGTTGGAAAGACTACCTACTAACTTCTTACAAGGAGATCTACAACTTATTCACAAGAATTCGTTTTAAGGTTTTACTTATCATGTAAAATTTCAGAATGGTATAATGTGCTATTGCCAAGAAATTATGAACGCGTTCATATCAGCGTTAGACGCAGCCATCCAGGACGAGTTTGATGTGGCGGCTCAAGTATCTGACGAGGAGTGGGAGGCGATAAGACCTAACAAAATACAGCGAAGGGACATGCTACTTAAACACATGCAGGTTGATATTGATATTGATATATTGATACTATTGCTGTCGATTTTTTAGGTGTTGGTGTTTATGTAATGACTAAATCGAACTGTATTATGTACAGTAGCTTAATGAGGTGATCAGCCTTTACTTCCTGAGAAATATTATAATCTAATGTTTTCTAATCTACAAATTCTTCATAAACCAACTTGTCCATTATTTATCTGAAGTATAATTATTTTAATTACAAGTTTAGCTCGCAGTCCAAATATCGTCAAAGTCCTTTTCTAATATAATTAAAATGACCAGAACTTCTCTCTGGGAGCCAAATTTGATCAAAATTTATGTCTATGCTTTTCCTCCAACAAAAATCTTAACGTATTTACAAATCTTCAACGATATATGACACCTGTAGGATAATGATATTAATTAATTTATTAGCAACACATATCAACAAAGAGTCGATGCGGTAACTGCACCACTTGGCGAGCATTAGCGGCTGATACTTGGGGCGCCACCTACCGCCATTTCACCGAAGATGATATTCTTAAAGAGAATGATAACGGTACCGAAGTTACGGGGTTATAGAGAAGGTTACTTTATTAGATGTAAGTACAGGAAATAGCTTCGTTATGGAAAGTGGAATATTTTTGGTCTGTCCATTCGAATTTGGCGTATGCAAAATAGACAGGAGATCATATATAAGATATATTGACTACATACGGGCAATATTTGCTTTTGAGTGGGCGAGTTGAGTGCAAACCGATACGAACTGCAACATGCAATATGACTTCTCCCACGTCGGACGTAGTCGCCTGTTTTGAAGTTTATTTTTACTATATTTTAAGTAACAATTTGATAAAAAAAATTGTGTGTAATATTTTTACATTGTATTTATGGTCTAACTTAAGAAATAATAGCAAATAAATGGACTTTAAAACTTTTCAAAGGTAGGGTTTTGGAGGCCGATAGACGCGATGACATTTTTCGACGTCCTGTTCCCGCACGTCCAACACGGATTCAGAGGGAAAGAGTTGCCAGTCATTACTTATCACGTAAGTTCTGTAATTCGAATAAATCGAGACCATGACTATAGTCATTTTCCAACGTAATTGTAACAATTAAAAAATGGGCACGTCGTTGTCAAATTCAGTTAAGAACGAAAATAAACTTATTCCTTTATTCTTGGGAGTTAGGTCTCTCATGTACGAACCTGATTCAATAAAGACCACCAATAATTTTCACCCCTAAATGCCTGAGTGGGTGTACTGTTCTATTATCTATTATACAGGTTTTTTTATACGGTAAAGTTACTCCACAGCTACTAATTAAGGAGTAGGGTCCAGAGAGTGTTGACTGACGAAAGATAACTATTACCAGTCGATACAACTATGCCAGCCTGTTTAAAATATAATAGATTTCATGATGACGCAAATTGTTAGCAGATTATAAGCATTTACAATTCAAATGTATAATATTACCTACATATACACTGTTGTTTATATTCAAGCGTGCTACCATGCGAGTGATTTACTAATCCAGTTATATTTGCATAAAAAACTGTTCTGTTTAGAATCCTCCGTGGACCATACTACACACAAACGAATCTGGCGCAATTGTTAAATATGGCGGTCTTATGTTCGACATAGTCAACCAACTTGCTAAGAACAAAAACTTTACGTAAGTTCTCTATTTCACAGAAATATTTTTACTAGGAAATATGTAATGATCAATTATTTCTTCATGAATCGTTTCTGACAATGGCTAAAAAAAAGCTAACGCACCTTTAGTGGGACGTACAAAATTCATGAGATTCTCAGTTTATTTTTTTGGGTATCGCACTGCGCAGTCAATACTGGGGGAAACTTGCGAAAGGAATACTGGAATCCCCGACTTAGCGACTGTAGGGTCCTGGAGGAAAGTTGGAAGGGGATATCTGGGAAGGAAGTGTATGTGAAGGATAAGGAAACCTTGTAGGATGGAAGGAGGGGAGAAGGCCAGGAAATGTTAGCGAGCCCTTGTAGGCCTCAATGTGAATTAGCAATCATGAGGTATACACACTTAACTGTGTGTCTAGGGCCGCGACAAATGTCTCCCCATCAATGGGCGTGCATTCAGAATGGAGACCGAGCGCACAAGATTTGCCTCAAGGGAGGACTTTCAGAAGTTGCATTCGTCGTATACGTTTGGTAATAATGTCAACTAACATTGCGAGTTCTGATTGCCACTATAATTGGGTCTGCTTAATACTAATGAGAAGCTCATTAACAGCTTACTATTCTGGGATTAACACCTAATTTAGAGATTAGCAGAGTTATTTGATGGCAATTAGTGCTTAGAAGTTAAAGAATAAATTTATTATTTGCACAGGATAAAGATTCTGCTACCAGGGAACGTGAAGAATGAAATTTCCAATGAAACGGATGTGAGTATTTTCTTATAATTTCTACTGATGGAAATATGCGTGGGTGATATGATAATACGTCTACCTATTTCTAACATTCGTGTAATATTGGAGAAGTCATGTTGCATTCTCTATTTAGGTATGCAGTTTCTTCTTCTCAGTTGGTAAAGTGATTATCAATAGAAGCAATAATATTATATACTTTTTAAATTTTCAAAAAACTTCGTTTAAGTCTATTGGGTACCTAATTTTAGCTTTGATTATGTTGTAGGCGTTGCACAGTCGGAGAGCGATGTTGGCCCTCGCTGCCATTGCGAAAGGTCAAGCGGCACTTGCCGCTGCATCTTTTACTATACTACCAAATCCCACTCCAGGTATAGAGAACTTTGTTATTTACGGTTAAAGATAATAATTATCTCAAAAGATTTAAATAATCACGTATAAAATAAAATACTAAATAAATAATATTATTCTGAATCAAATTAGCGTAGTTAGTAAAGGATTGTTGTGAAAGACTCGTTTGAGATAAATTTCGAATCATTTTTAATTTTGGATATTAGCACGAATACGTTGGTTAGAACTTTGTTTTTTACTGTTACTATCTAGGTGTTTGGAACAAGATTGAGAATATTTTCAACTCATCTTATTCCGGAAATACTTATCTCAATTTGGTAATTCACTATAAAGCTGAAACTGTAAAATCTACGCCTTTTACGCACGCCGTACACCTTTAAGCTTGTATTATCTCATGAATTATATTTTTCAGGAATAAATTACACGATCCCGGTGAGCACACAACCGTACGCGTTCCTGGTGGCTCGTCCCAGAGCTTTGAGCAGAGCCATGTTGTTCTTCTTGCCTTTTACAGCTGATGTAAGATATACATTATTCTTCTTATATATAATTACGATTTCAGACTATTAATCAAAACATAGCCCGTTTTTATCCCGAAGGGGTAGACAGAGGGGTAAACAGGACAACCACTTTTTATCATAACAGGGGTGGAATATCGGGCACAATTTCCAAACTTCACCTACTACTAATCTATTAAGATTAGAATAATTGGATTATTTCTAAAATTACGCACAACGATGTCATGTTTGGGGCAAGTTATATTATGTTTAACGTTTATTAGAATGGTTACCTAGATGCTCTATTTAATCGTCCTTGTTCGGGCTAAACGTTTTATTTCTTTAGTAACATTCTGGTGGTAGGATATATTTTATATCCAATCGGATAGCGACCACCGTACACAAGGTGTTAAAACCCGCCATAGTGGACAACATAAGTGTGTCGGTTCCGGGATCAGTCTCTGTATATCCGATTCCAGACGGCCGGCATAATTGTGTCGACTGCCGAAGGCTAATCATCTTTCACTAATCGATATTCTATTGGGACTGCCTTTGTGGCGTAGTTGTAATTGTACACGGTACAAGTACGACTATCGCGCTGAGGTCCTGGGTTCGAGTCCCGGGTCGGGCCAAAATAATTGTGACGCGGCTTTTCCATTGTAAAAAATTAATCGAATCGAATCGAAACAGCTCGAAGTCAGGAACCGCCGTGTGATACCCCCGTGCCTCGGAAAGCACGTAAAGCCGTTGGTCCTGCACCTGATCTCTCTCTGGTTATGTCAGATTGCCGCCTCACCGGACTATGAGAGTGAAGGAACAGAGAGTGTACCTGTGTTTTGTGCACACACTTGTGCACTATAATATATCCTGCGTACCTGGCTGATCTCCGTTGAGATTGGCCGCCGTGGCCGAAATTCGGCTAGGAGGGATTGCATTGCATTCTATTGGACCCCATCCCACTTACCATCAGGTGGAGTAGGATTACTTTGCCATGCACATATAAAGAAAGGCAATTCTTCCAGACTTGGCTCTGCCTTGGTCTAGCGGTGATAACTATGGGTCCAGTGTTATACATAATACATCGCATGAGTCCGTATTACGAGGCGATGAAGATCACACGACAAGGCGGGCTAGCTACTATACATAACTGTTTATGGTATATATATGGAGCGTTGTTACAACAAGGTGAGACAATAAAATTTATATTAATATCTAAAGCTGAAGAGTTTGATTGTGTGAACGCGCTAATCTCAGGAATTACAACACCGATTTTGATTTTTTTTTCACTAATAGTAACATTAATCCTGTGTGCTATATGCTACTTTTTAGTCCAGGAAAATAGAAATCGGGACTTATATCCCGGCGAAACATTTTCAGACTGGCGAAGCCGTGAGCAAATCTAATTTTTGATTATAATAACAACTACTATTGGAGCTTAATGCATCTATTTTAATGTAACGATATTTTTCTGGTCTCCATTAAAAGCGAAAAAATGTTTAGTTTTGTTGTTTCATTATTGCATACAAAATAACTAATGGTGAATCGATTACATCAAAAATGTATTAATTTAACGAACTTCCCTGCCTTGCTATTAAATAAACCATTTCCAGGTGGAATGTATCTACCGCGAGCAGACAGTGGTCGTCTCGTAGTAGGGACGTGGTGGTTGGTAGTTCTGGTCGTGGTAACCACGTATTCTGGTAACTTGGTAGCGTTCCTCACGTTTCCGAAGTTAGAGATACCTGTGACCTCGATAGCGGAACTGATCGAAAACAGAGCGTTGTACACCTGGTCGATAAATAAAGGATCGTATCTGGAAATGGAATTGAAGGTAATTGAAGATGATTAAATGTATTTATATATGTATGTATTATATCTTAGAAGAATCAACAATTAAGTAATAACTTTATAATTATAGAATAATATTTGAAGATGTGCTAATAGGTTTTCAGTCTATTTTCACCGAGGCTTGAAACACTTATAAATGTAGGCAATATAAAACAAAAATAAAAAACCTTTTGTATGAAAGTTATTATGTGGCCTATAAATAACTTTTTGCGCCTTTATAAATTATTTGTAATAAAATAAGTATTGTTTTAAAACAATGCAACGTAAGAATAACTGTTAACAAATTCAAACCTTCAATGTATGAAATAACTGGTTCCAGAAGATATGTGATTAGTATAATTAGCAATCATCGTTTTAGTTTTTTCCATTTAAATGTTGGAAACATTTTCTTAAAGTCTTGTCTCAAACGATAGCATTACTTTTGAATCGATGGTATTCCGATGAATTATTATTAATTTAGGTTAAAGTAAATATCCCAAAAAATTCTAAGAATATATAACATTAATCATTTTAACATATTTTCTAGAAATTATGTATGTAACTTGAAATACTTGTAGAATTCTGAAGAACCTATATGTATATGAACCTAACAATTTATTTCGTGATATAACTAATTTAGAATGTTTTGTACTTAAGTATCTTTATACTTCTAGAATTCCGAAGAACCTAAATATAAAGCGCTGCTGAAAGGAGCGGAGTTAACTACACATAGTTCAGAAACCAATGCACACGCAGGTTGGTTATGAATTATATTACTTATTTCAGCTTCTTTAACTGAATCTCGGGAAGAGCATGCCGTGAGAAATATAGGGAATACCCGTTTATAAATACATTTTTGAATGATAAGTAGCTTCCGTGGCGTTACACGTTGGTCAATCTGAGATATTTCATTAAAGGGCACTAAATACTCAACAAGGTCTAGAGAACTAGCCAAGTGTTGAGTAAAAGTCGAATTAAATTTAATCTGTGTAATTATCTATGTTCTCGTGTCAATTGTCATCTTAACATTCCTTCTCTAAATAAACAAGTTTCGCGGTAAAAGCGATTGCCGGCCTCTATTATTTAGTGAATATCCCTTATACAGAACACCAAGTATGTCAACTTATTTATAAACTCTCTTCAAAATGTACTGGTCACTTAAATTAAAAAAAAAATGGTTGAAACTGCATTCAATAAATGATCAAAATTTTAAAATTATAATCATTAGTCAAAAACTTTTCGAAATATGGAGAAAAAAACTTAATTTGATCTCAGAGTAAGGGATTTTCTTACATAAAAAGTTGAAAGATTATTGTAAGTTTTTGATTTTTTTTATGATAAACGTCAATACCCTGAGAACACGTTACCAATAAACTCACCACAGTATCTTTCAAATTGTAAACTAAAATACAGGCATGCTGTTATGCATAATGATAATTCCATTAGGTAGCTTGCGTAGGAATAGTATGATTAGATTCTGTGCCATGTAGTTTTCGATTACAGACTTCCATTTCCAATGGAAGTGGACCATTTATTCGCTGGTGGTTTGATATATTTTTTATCCGTCCGCATAGCGACACAAGGTGTTAAGACCCATCATAGTGGCCCGTATAAGTGTATATGTTCTGAGATCAGCTTGTGTATGTCCGGCTCCAGCAGGCCGGCATAATTATGTCGACTGCCGAGGGGCAATCCGCTCTCGTCAGTCGACATTCTATTTGGACCCAACTCCTCTCATCAGGCACAATGGGGTTATTTTTCCGTGCACCGTGTATAAAAAATACTTTTGTTGGTTTTGTCACGTTTATTGATAAACTTACAAATTACTTAATCAATGTATGAGCAGTATTTTATGACAATTGGAATTGAAGTTGCTTAGTATTACACTGGTAGTATTTCATGTTTTTAGGTCATCATCTCCTGGAGCGTGTGAGGCAACAGCGCCACGTACTTATTGATTGGCGCCTTCGGCTCAGTTACTTGATGAGTGCAGACCACATAACCACCGGTTCCTGTGCCTTCGCTCTCAGTAATTATATTTTACTAGCTTTTGCTAGGTGCAGGAGTTTTTCGGGATAAAAGTCCCGATATATATTTTGCCGGGATAGAAAGTAGCCTGTAACCTTCCCAAGGTCTTAAACTATCTCCATGCCAAATTTCATAGAAATCCGTTCAGTAAATTTGGAGAAAATCGATCACACACAGAAAGACAGCTTTTTGGGACTTTATTTTATAATATGTATAGATTACTGTATAACTATGAAATATTGTTATAGAACAGTTGTTTATGTCCGTAGACTGGTATTACAATTTGGTATTTTATAAGCAATATTGAAGTATTTTAAAACCTCGTGTGACAGCTCTCGTAAACATGGTAGCATTTACTCTGGGTTTGAGTTCGCTCGTATGTAGGTAAGCTATATGTAGGGTTTTTGCTAAAAGTACCACCACAATTGTGCAAAGTAAATGAAAGCAGAATAATATCAAAATATTTTTATTTTTGTAATTATAATTATGATTTGGTATATATTTATCAGAACACTGTGTTGTAGATCAAGTTGATGCGTCATACCAGCATTATGTTTAAAGGTTTTGTATCCTTCAGGTATAGAAGATTTTATGGATGAACGAGTGGCGATGATCGTGCCCGCTGGCAGTCCTTATTTAGCCCTCTTAAATAAAGAGTAAGTGATTACATTCACCAAGAAGTACGTTACAAATCTTTAACTTCAGAAGCTGGATAGGATATAAGCACATATTTGACTTTGGAATGTATGTAGTGGTGAAAATAATGTACTGATCTAACTTAAGTAAAATAAAGCTAGGTATAATCTAAGATGCTGTCAACATACAACCTAAAAACCATTTACTGCTAATAAAGTGCGCCATTGCCTAGGAAATGAAAATTACCGAGACAAGATCCGCAGCAAAAGGGTTGATGCTCACTTCTAACTTTTCGATATTATTAATGCAGCAATATCTTTTACGTTCCTTTTTCCCATTGTGGGCACAATAGGAATTTATTTTTCTATGTATGTTTTTATTCTCTTTTTGTTACTATATGCACGTTATACTGTTTGTGTGCAATAATAAAATCATTCTTTCTTTTTTTCTTTTGGAAGATGCAGATATCGATTTTGCACTACTTCTAGAACTTTCTTCCAGAATAAACCGCATGCACAAGGCCGGTCTGATCACGAAGTGGTTGAGCGCGTACCTGCCGAAGCGCGATCGTTGTTTCAGCATGTCGTCCATGGCGGCCGAGGTGAACAACCATACCGTCAACCTCAACGACATGCAGGGATCCTTCTTCGTGCTGTTGCTTGGTGATTCTTTTTATTGCTTTGAATGATGGGACTATCTTGCCGTTCGTCTGATGGTAAGCGATCATCATCATCATCAGTCGCATAAAGTCCATAAGTTGAACATAAGTTTCCCCTAAAGATTTCCAGACGGACCTTTCGAAAGCGATGATATTGCGTACCTTACCCAGGCGGACTCACACATATGAGAGACCTATAACCAGTAAAATACTCGTTTATTTATTAGGCACAGACATAAATAACAATAAGTTTTGCATATTTTTGTTATCAGGGTTTAGCGGATATGATATCTATTATTAGTATATAACTTCGGAAAAAATCTGTACTCTATACACACACATACTCACACCTTTTGTCCCGGAAGGGGTAGGCAGAGACACAATTGGTGCACTTTCTGCCGTGTGTATTCCGTCTCATGTAATAGCAGGCGAGCCTATAGTCACATCGGGTTTCTCTGTAATAGTTAAAAAAAATACTCACGTAGGTGACGAATTATTATAATTATAGAAGTAATAGAATAGACTGCCTCGGTGGCGTAGTTGTATTGCATGTCCGGTAGAATAGCGCTCTGAGGTCCTGGGTTCGAATCCCGGGTCGGGTAAAGTGATATTTGGGTTTTTCTGCTCAGTATCAGCCCGGAGTCTGGAATTTGTGCCCGATATGGCGATAGGCTCGCCCCCTATCACTTCATGGGACGGAACATACTTGGCGAAAAGTGGGTGCCCTAGTTGCGCCTCTGCATACCCCTTCGGGGATGAATGCTTGATGTTATGTATGTATGTAGAAGTAATAATTATAAACATGGATGTAGGAGGTAACAGAAAATATTATGAAATTCATTTAATGGACATGATAATATGTTCATTTAGATTTTATACCAAAACTCTTTGTTAATGTTATATGTGTTACATTATAGTGTATGAATATGAAGCAATTTGACTAAATTAAAAGTAAATGGCGTTTTTGGGAAGTACTAGAAAACACTCAACATTATTTGGACTAATTTTCCTGTTTCCCACCGTATACTTTATAAAATGACATCTACATAAACAACGAAAATAATTCTATAGGTAAGATCCTTAATTGGTAAGTCCCCTGGTGCCGTATATTTCAAAAGAATATTTGTAATGGCATCAAGTGATTACCTGTTTAAAATTTAAATGGAACTCATTTTAATATTCTACGCAAAGAACCAGTCCTTTGCTTACACTGAAGATTAAAAAAATATTATGAAATAACTTATAATGCAATATGTAGGAAATGTAAAATTTTTAATCATATTTTCTTTTATTCTTGCGTTTCAGCCAAAATTTTATGACATTGATGGATTTCAATTCTTTTTTATCTTTTTTGTATATTAATTAATGTGATAAGCCTAAGATGTTTTTATTAAATAGATACGTTGTCTGGGCTCAATACTGGCAAGACGAAAGTAAGGTAATTGCCCGACTTAACAGCCAATGAGCGTGCCGTACTAACGTTGTTACGTTACTGTCGATGTATACTTATATATCCTTTTCTAACGAATGTGTGTTGCATCTTTTTATTCCTTCTTCGAGCCAATTTGTAATTATATGTACAGGTACGTGAATATAGCAAATAGTGCGCCGTTTTTATGTGCCATTTTGTTAGTGTATGACGTGTCTATTTGTAAAACGTCATTGTGATAAGCACATTTTCTGTCCTCTTGTTAATGCTGCCCCTATGACCCCCTGGAACCGGCTCACGTGCGCAGAAGCTGGCCATTGCAAGTTTTATTCGGTATGACGACATAAAATTGGTAGGGACCCGACCGAGAACCCATTAGATGACATCTGGGTCGGAAGGCCGGTGAGTCTAACATAACCATTCTTCCGCTCCCCAGGTTCAAAAATAGGATCTAAAACATGAATTTTTACTGAAAAATAAAAACACCTGCCAATGAACAGTAGAATTGCTAACCAGAAATGTAAATTGTCAAAGACTACATGCTTGATGTTTGGTATTGTCACTGGTCATTCTAAGACGTAATTTTGTATACAGGAGACTTTTTTAAGTATTACATGTACACAGATATCCATCTTACATCACGAAGCACAACCGTATGGTTTAGTTAGCAATGGCGGCAGCTTCGACCCCAAGTCCAACATATGCTGCAGCCAATGAGGTCAGGGAGGCGTTTAACAGCGATTTTCTGTAAAAACTACTCAACCTATATTTTATCATCGGCATTTCGGTTAGAAAGCGAACCTTTTGCCGAATTATTTTGATGTCCTGACACAAGAAATTTCTGACTGTAATTTGGAAGTTAATGGATTCAGTCATTCAAAATACGGACTTCGATCAGTTGACAAGCTGATTCGATATCTATACTATGGCAATAAAAATAAATTTATTCATGTTTATATTTTTTTCTTTATGTAGGCAGTTCGCGCTGACGTACACTTAACAAATAAAATTGTATACAGTTTATAATTCAGAGAACATTGAACGAGATTGTGACTAATACTTTTTTTGAGGATGTGGAGACGGTTCTTTCCGATACAAGATATTTTTTTTATTGCTGTGAATGACGAGACGAGGTTATTGTTCGCCTGATGGTAAGCGATACGACCGCCCATAAACAGTAGAAACACCATCCAGTACCTTGAAATACAAAGTATTTTTTGGTATTCTACTGCGCTCGCCATCCTGAGACATGAGATGTTAAGTCTTATTATATCCAGTACTTGCACTGGCTAGAATGTCCTTCAAACCGGAACACAACAGTGACTACACATTGCTGCTTAGTGGCAGAAATAGACATTGCGGTCTATTTAATAATATCAGCTATATATAAAACTGTTGTATTGCTAGGCACTTCTCCGCCCACTAAAGAGAATCTTTCACTTTATTGGTCTAATATGGGTTTCTATATTTCGTGATTAATACTAAATACTTAATAAATGACAATTATCAGTTTACCCCTTTCATTTCAAGGTCTGGATAAAAGGTCGTCTACTGAGGGAACGTTACTTACATCTTTGTCTCTTTCTTTGAAATTTTACAACCGTATCATAATACATAGTATTTTGTTTGCAGGATTTTTCTCAGCATCAACAGTGTTGCTGCTAGAATTTTTGTATATTCGAAGAAAACGACGCATGGAAGAGGTTGTCATCAAGCCTTATATCAATTAATCACATTATAATAAAGTTGATAAGCAAAATGGATCCACAATATATTATGTATGCTGGAAACGTTATTTGCCTTGGAGTAGTCTTGCTTCTTTACAGAACTGGTTATTATACTATACTTCCAACTTATATTTGTGTTCGTTTTGTCAACTTCGTTATAACAATGTGGTAAACCAGTATAAGGTTTTGTAAAGTGACTTTGATGTCAATATGTAGCCTTGTTTATATCACGCTGTAAAATTTAAAATTGAGTAAAATTGAAAAAGCACTAATAAGATTATAAATTAAAATATAATTATCAGAAAAATGTTTATTTATTTTACCTAATAACATCGAATCTATATTGTTTTCTAGTTTATGTAGTCAAACAAAAAATATTCCTTCCTTTTATCTCAATTCACCCTGATCTTAAACTCCAGAGAGGTTCTTAAAAATGCATCGTCAAAAACAAAGATTCCAGTTTCTACAAACGACGAGAAGTCATTCAAAGCTTTGTTCCTTTGGGACAGCAAGTTTATGGCCTGAGGATAGCGTGAATATTGTAAGATGGCATTGCGCCTACACGGAGAAAAAAATTGAAGTCCCTCGTAGAATTTTTAATGATTTCAAGGCTTTAGAAATATTGAATTGCCGAATGTTAAAAAAGGCACATACAAAAGTAAGAGAAAACAAAGCGTTTGTAAGTTTTAACTACAGAAATAAAGTTGTGTGTCAAATTATTTTACACTATACTTGTTTCTAAGACACCAGTAGCTATTCGTGTAGTGGTACTTTAATTATTTTACACCTTAACTATATATAGCCGTACTGTTTATAGATTTCCATATGAGTTCATCATTTAGAGAAACGCATCTACATTGACAATGTTAAAAAAGTAAATAGGGGGAAAGGGTGCTGCATCTCTGTGTTATATGTTCAGATATGTGATATACAGGTGTGTACTTTTCATATGGGTTAATATTTATGTTTGATATTCCAGAGTTTGTTGGGTTAATTGAATTTAGCAGAAATCCTTTACGTAACACGTATCCGTAGATTCATGATGGATCCATCTTTGGACTTAGCCATAAACCTGTAGCACGGGACTTGTATAAATTATCGAGGAACAGTTTCCAGGATTACGTCAACTAATCTATTCGGAATACATTATGTACCAAGCTAACACGGACTAGTATGGAAATGCGGATCAAACTACGAGTTGCAAACGTGATAGACCTCACGGTACGAGTGACATTATAATTTTAAAAACAAAAGAATTAATATTTTATTATAATTTTGTTTACAGAAACGGCAAACCCCGGGTCAGTTTCGTTTTTATTACTTTAAATTTTTTCCTTATAATATTAATTGTAAAATGGAAAATACATCGTCGTTATCTTGGCTTCCCGTTTGTATAGGGGTCGTGGTAAACACTTACAATCATGTGATAACTGATATTATAAACTAAGTTTTGCTCGCGACTCCATCTGCGTGAAAAAGTTTTCCTGGGATAAATTTTACAAGCTATTGGCTTGTGTTACTATAATAAAGAGCCTCCATATTAGTTATTCCATAATATCTTTAATGTACATACATTGGCCTGTTACAATTTTATTATATACTAGCTTTTGCCCGCGGCTCCGCCCGCGTTATAAAGTTTTTCAGGCTAAAGTTTTCCGTTATAAAAGTAGTAGTTTCCCGGGAGCCTATGTTCTTCCCAGGGTCTCAAACTGTCTCCATACCAAATTTCATCTTAATACGTTGGGTAGTTTTTGAGTTTAACACGTTCAGACAGACAGATGCAGCGGGGGACTTTTGTTTTATAGTATATTTTTAGAACTTTTAAGTGGAACGATCCCGTCATACATCATTGTTGCATAACTTTAACCGTTTACGCAGCGCAGGCAACGGAAGCTCTCAAAACTAATAATTTTCCCCATTTTTGCAACATGTTTCATTACTGCTCCGCTCCTATTGGTCATAGCGTGATGATAAATAGCTTATAGCGGTCCACAAATAAAGGGCTATCCAACACAAAAAGATTTTTTCAGTTCAAACCGGTAATTCCTGAGATTAGCCATTACTGCTCCGCTCCTATTAGTCATAGCGTGATGATATATAGCTTATAGCGGTCCACAAATAAAGGGCTATCCAACACAAAACGAATTTTTTTGTTGAAACCGGTAGTTCCTGAGATTAGCCATTACTGCTCCGCTCCTATTGGTCATAGCGTGATGATATATGACTTTGAGCACTCCACAAATAAAGGACTATACAACACAAAAATAGTTTTTCAGTTTGGACCGGTAGTTCCTGAGATTAGCCATTACTGCTCCGCTCCTATTGGGTATAGCGTGATGATATATAGCTTATAGCACTCCACGAACAAAGAGCTATCCAACGCAAAAATATTTTTTCAGTTTGGACCGGTAGTTCCTGAGATTAGCCATTACTGCTCCGCTCCTATTGGGTATAGCGTGATGATATATAGCCTATAGCACTCCACAAACAAAGAGCTATCCAACGCAAAAAGAATTTTTCAGTTTGGACCGGTAGTTCCTGAGATTAGCTATTACTGCTCCGCTCCTATTGGGTATAGCGTAATGATATATAGCCTATAGCACTCCACGAACAAAGGGCTATCCAACGCAAAAAGAATTTTTCAGTTTGGACCGGTAGTTCCTGAGATTAGCCATTACTGCTCCGCTCATATTGGGTATAGCGTGATGATATATAGCCTATAGCACTCCACGAACAAAGGGCTATCCAACGCAATAATTTTTCGGTTTAGACTGGTAGTTCCTGAGATTAGCGCGTTCAAACAAACAAACAAACTCTTCAGCTTTATATAATAGTATAGATGTAAGATATGGCAATGTTTGTACTTATTTTCACGAAAGAACTATTTTCTGGACTAATTAATAGACAACATTTATCCTGGTAATTTGCTCCTGTGGGAAACAATTTGAATTTTTTAATCTGATTTTTAAATAGATGACATCGGCTTCGTGTAGGTAACATTATGGAGTGCTACAGGATTTAGGGATTTTGCAGCTGGAAAGGCGCGGGTGAAGCTGCGACCAACACCTACTTGAATATAAATTCTAATTCCTGCGATGAATGACAGGGGCGGCCAGGGGACAAGGGGGGCGACCTCACAAACTTGAGATTAAGCTTCTATTGACTCCCCCACATGTTCTAAAAATAAAATTGGTTCCTCTAAAAAATACAAAGCTCATGTAACATTTCAATGGGCTAATTGTTTTTAGCTTAAGGTTCCATTTTTTTCCTTCGAGTAACTATGCTCAAGTGTTTAATGAGTAAAAAAGCAACAACCATAACTACAGACGCATGTTATAACATTAGTACATCAATCTTTTAGCTTTTGCTTTAGCCGAAGTTTCAGCGTTGTTACGTTTCCTTTTCTTGCCTAGAAATAGCTTCACTTCCCATTGTGTCTGAAACATAATAATATAATAATAATTTATAGTAACTACTAAAATTATTGTCAATCATTAAAGAAAAAATTTTACTTACTAAAGTACTAAGATGTGGCAATCACTGTATACACGTGACTATTTTTTCTACGCACAGCAAAGTCCAACTGGAGTCTCGCCGGAGCGACGAGCGATACGTCCTCTCTCTAGAAAGCCTCAAGGCGGACTAATTTGAAACGATTTGCGCGTTGCGTTTTATAGTGGTATTTAAAATATTTATAGAAAAATAACAGAACTAATTTTGTAGAATTTTTAAATTGTATGTTTTTAAGGAGATGTTCTTCTATTATAGTAATCCAATATTATATTCAATTAAGTCAGATATAGTGATAAAAAAAAAACATTTAAATGACCAACATTTCTGAAATTTTCGAATTCTTTTGAATTTTTATTTCTCATGAATTAAACATAAAAAAGATATTTTTTTCTCTACTAACTTTTTTTTTTCAGGATCTTTTAGTTAGATAAAAATAACATATTGTTATGTTCCTTAGTGGTTTAAGATATTTTGAGCTTCGAAATAGACGTTCGAAGCGCAAATTTGAAAACCTCTGTTCAGTAATCATTAAACAATTTACAAATACTCAATAAATCTAAAAATTTTCTCTACTAACTTTTTAGACAACAAAATTTTCTATAATAATTACTAATTCATATGTTTTTAAAATAATGTTTTGATGGATATTATCTCCTTCGAAAAGTGCTGTTTTTGAGACATATGGCGCGCGGCTGCGTAAACGCTCTTAATTGAAACTGTAGGAGGTGCCTTATTAACGCAGTTCTGCATACATTGAAATTGTATTATTGAAATGTTTTTAATTAGCTGAAACGTATTTAGGAAGGAAGATGTAACATTATGTTAATGTATCAGTAATAAAGACTTAAAGATATCACTGTCGTCGCCATTTCCTTTACGCCGCCATTGTTAATTTTGGTGCGTCATTTTCGATGTAATGGCTTTGTTTACAGTCATACATTGTTTAATATGCTGTTTTTTCATCCGTATAATTAATTAAAAAGTATTTTAAATTTTAAAGGATCGATAAAATACAACTAATAGTTTATATAATTTTAACAACACTATGATAAAAGGTTTGTGATGTTATTAGGAACAACAATTGGCTTTGGCTTTTGCTCCTAGATTAGTCAGAACTGAATCTATAACCATTGCTTCTAGTTTATTTAGTTTAGTTTTGAAATGAAACTTGTTTACGGATTTTACCATGGCTTTGAAACGTCCGGAGAAATATAAAATTAAAAATCGCTATAGAGATCAGTATATCTGTTTGTTGTCAGTCTTTCAATGAATTTCGGTGTCTTTTGGAATACACATAGATTAGGGCATCAGGATCCGGTGAAATACCGGATCCTGATAGCCTGTTGGGCCAGATAACGTACAACTTTTGGTTTTACAAGTAATGAACTGGAATATCTGGCAAAGAGTGTCTAGTAACCTAACACATTAATTTGTCAGATAGAGTTATTTGATATAAAGTTATTTCGAACTTTATCTGAAGCTGGTGAAATTGGTCTTAAGTGCTGGAAACATATTGTAGATAGTTTAGTGATATCTGCCGTGTATTAACACCGAAAATTCCAAATGAAACGTGGATGCGTTGGCAGCAGTCAAGGAAAATAATTATGATTAGGGAAGAGAAAACATGAATGCTTATTGTCGTGGTTAAGCCAATTCATTCATGTTATAACAACATGGTTTTAGAAATATGTATAAACGATCATGCAGTCCCGTACGACGTCTGCGTGATAGATTCTGTTAGAAACGAAATGGATGTAAACATATTTGTGTATCACGCTCGAGTTGTAAGGACACGCGTGATTTTAGAGGGCAACGAATTGCAAACATGTTGCTTGGTGAAACAGATGGTATGCAATCGACGTTTGATACTTAACATTTTAAGAGACGAAGAATCTTTCCAATAGTTTTTTACTCATTTTCTGTGACTAAGGGGATTATTTTATGGTAGAGAATACGGATGGCTATAAGCATTTTAATTGATTTTTTTGAAGCAACGGTAGACAACAACATAGAATGAATGACTAGGATTTCATTTTATGAAGTTCAACTTTGGTTTATCTGGATCATTAAGTACATTATTTTGACGAATAGCGTTTGCATATCCTATACAATAATTCTGTACGTTAGTAAAGTGCTTTTTGATTATATCAATCGTTACAAAACACATGCCAATTTTGAAAAGTGAGACATCTATATCACTATGATCCTATTTATTAATATCTGTTTTAATTATATATAATGGATCTGTATACTTTTATAATATAGTTTGTATTAGCGGAAATAAAACATTTCCTTATTTCAGATTTTCGAATACAACAGCATTTTCGTCTCAAGAATTTCAATTTTTGTTGTCTATTTCTCAGAATAAGTAGGTAATCGTATCACCAAATCGTTTGTTCTTAAAAAAATGATCTTTATGACGTAAGCGTTTATGTAAATTTCGATGGCTCCTACAAAATATAACTTACTAAACGGAACTCCAAATGAAATTTAAACCAGCATAGGTTAGACGTTTTGAAGAAAGTATATAATTAATCGAACCCGATAATTTAATAAGGCTTTATTTTGATAGGTATTACATAATATAGCAGTCTTGTATCTTTTATCATTTTTGAAGCCTGTTTTGTTTGTTCTTGATACCTATTGTGACTTGCACAAATAAGTAAAGTTGAACGAGCAAAATATGTCGCTTTTAAGATATAGCGTCCATGCAATAAACTAGATATACAGAAACGTTAAACAACATAGTAAGTTATAGAACTCTGGATACATATATCTGCTTATAAAACATAACTATCACTTAGAATCCAGGTTTTACCTCACATATAAGACCTTGAATAATGCATATTATATAATCTTCATATGACATTCATGTATGCAGGTTGCTGGGCACGCCCGCGAAGGTAATATAGCCATCTAGATAATCATAGGACATTAGTATGCATTATAAATTGCATTCAATAGTAATATATTAGACCTAAGGAATATTAATCGCGACACGTGTAAGATTTAACTAGAATCAGAATAATAAGAATACTGTAGCCCGAGTCCCAAAGCAGATTTTTGTTGCTTTTTCGTTTTTGTCAATACAAGAAATCAGTTCTACATTTTCACACAACATTACGCTAGCTTTTCTATTTTGGTTGACAGGCTATACACAAGTATTATTATCTTATGCTTTGACGGGGTCAAGTATAGATGACATTCAAATGTGTTTTAATGAATTTAAAATCACAAAATAGCTGTTTTAAATATTTGTTCGAGATTTTTATAAACAACTTTGTTATTGTAACCTTTAAAATCAGTCTCAACGCAAATTACTCGTATTTCGTAATATTATGTGTTATATCATACCTGACATTGCAATTGTGATGCACTTTATGTTTAAGATTTTTTTTCTGTCTCGGTGACGTTTAGCTGTCCAGTCGTGCTCGCGGCACGGTTCGCGTTTTTCTGTTTAGTATCAGTCAGTCTGAATTTTGAGCCCAATTTGGCGATAGGCTCGCCCCTTATCATATCATGGGATGGATAGGCGAAAAGTAGGTGCCCTGGTTGCACTTCTGCGAACTCCCTCGGGGATACAGGCGTGATTGTGTGTTTTTTCCTGGCCTAAGTGATTAGGTTATTACATAAAAATATCAAAACACGTCGGCTTCGGCATAATTTTACGCATTTTGTAGAATTTGGTTGTTTATCCAGACGGTCGCCTAAATGACGTCATTGCCCTCTACAATACTAGGCAGTAGTGTGACCGAAAAGAACTTATTTGCTGCATTTGATGCGATGAGCAAACTGGATGATGTTTAAACCTACCTGTTCAGTTCTTTAGGTTATCTATGACGCCATAATTGTATTGAAATTATGGGTGTTTAGAGCATCAATGTTCACCTACCATTATTGCCTTGTATTAGTAATATCCGTCCCATCGGTCTTTTTCATTTTTATTTACATCAATAAGTATTTTAATTTAATAAAAAATTATTTTATTCATATAATATGAATTTGTTACGATGTATCTAATCTACGAATAAGCATTTTTGAAGATTGAAAAATAAGCCTTTAACCTTTACTTCGTTATTGTGATTAGCATGATAAAATATTATAATCTTCTGTATTCATTTTGAGAAGGAAGTTGGAACCCTACAGGGTCCGCACGTAGGCAGGTAGAATGTGGTGGACTATACTATAGATATAGTGGTCAACCTAAGTAATGCTATGCACTCAGCTTTTCTTGTGCAGTTTCTGGATATTGTTGATCTTGCTGCAAATTCGCATATGAGTACTTAAGAGAGGTGTGAATATTTCCTATAGATCAACAAAGAAATAATTTAACGTTGATAAATAATTGTGTGCCAAAGCTAAAGGTTTAGAAAAAGAAACATTACAAGCAAATTTTACATATAAGTACCGTTAATTATCATTTCGTATCCCTAGTATTAATATGCTAATAAATATATGTGTAAAACCGACAAAAATTTGGCAGATATTGTTCCGAATAAAGGGCAATACCGGAGGAGTAGATAACTGATAAACTAAACCACAAAATCTGCCGATAAAAATGATATCTTTTTATAGGTAAAGGCCAATATAGTCGTATACAGCTATGATTCCGATGAGACTTTCTGGATGCTTAATGATCATACAAACTACACCGTATGTTGTAGGCATCGTAAAGTAGAACAGGTCAACCCTAGTTATGATTTTCTTTTGATTATAAACCTATATAACAAAAAATAATCATACATTTCCCACGTGCTCGATGCACGAAACGTGAAAGGTCGTTGACGTGAGACGAATCACATTCACTGATGCTTAGACGTAACACTTCGAAATCCGTAAACTGGTCCACATTGTCTATCGGAAAAATCCACAAACAGATAATACACGCGACATCGTGTATCTACGTAAATGAATACCGTCAGAGAACCGGTGCGCCGACCTGCTACATAAATACTTGCAGGTTGGATCAAGCTCCAGTCGTTTTCCGTCCTTACGCCAATCGGCAGCGAAATTCTTCATTTTTCGAAGTGAAAATTTATTAAATCAAAATAATAATTTGTAGGTGTCAATGACAAAATCGAAGAGAAAATTCGCGATCACCGACAAATTTCTACCAAGGTCAGTGCTTTCATTATGATGGATCGTTTTGTGATTACGTGCTTTTCACCATGCCACCTGCCGTGTCATTCCTCATATTAGATTTTGTAACAAATTCCTAATGTTAATAACCTCAAGCTACTTTTAAGGTATTAGCATATCATTAGTTTCACAACACATGTCATTCTGGTGGTCCTGTCTTGCTTAGAATTTTGTGATTAGTTCCATTATGTTGATTATCTCTTTTTTGGTTATTGTATACTAGCTCTTCATTTATAACATTTGTTATATATAGTGTATAATCAACTAACTTTCTTCTAACCATTAATGCAACAAATGCATTTAGTGTTCCCAGTTTAGTAACGTGTCAATCGATATTTTAATCTATGCATGTTAATTTACGTCTCGGTTTAAACAATAATTTAAAATAACACACGCAACTAAAATATCTTCAACATTTCATTGTGTTTAAGTGTTTGTGAAATAACTTTTTAACACTCTCTGAGTTTGAACCAAATTGTTTACTAACAAAGTTTGAAGCACTTTTACTAATTGTTCCTTAATGTAACGCTCAAACGCAGTTTGGATACAATTAGTTCAATGGATTTTAGTTAATATTAAAGGAAACAGAATAATAATCAATTATGACCATTCTTGATATGTTTGTGTGTTTAAATGTGTCATTTTCGAATTATAATTACCTAATATCGTTTCCTATATTGGACAATCTAAAAATTATGCTGATTACTTAAGCCTTTTAATTTTATACATTTATAGGGTCGTATTTTGCAATTTAATATGTAGAGTGAACATTAGCAGTAGATCGTCTCAAAAAGATATCAAACCATGGTGTCGACTGGCCAGGGGTCTTTCGTCAGAAGACAAAATTTGAACTCTACTTCACTTAGTATAAGGTGCAGTGGAGTTGCTGCCGTGCACGTATTAAGAAACATACCTACTTATAAACAGTTACTGCCTAGTATATGGGCTGTGGAACCGGTTTTCTGGTATATGATGCAACTTGATCATGGTTGGGTCCTAATGTTTTATAAGTTAAAGTTATTTTAATACTTTTTACGATATCAATATAGATATCTCAGGGATTTTCTTTGGTTGTTTAACAAAAGAAGCCTAAATAGATGGATGAATTCAGTGCAGTTGAAATATATTATTCACGGTACTTCATGTCGCAATTGATTTGCCGGCCCAATGTAGATGTACCAATTGTCAATTATAGGTTACAAGTTTCAATAAGTTATTATTTTTGATAACTTCCCTACTGTGATGTTTGATTATTGGAATTGCACAGGGCATATCCAAATTAGCAGAAATATTAGATATAATTTTTTTGTTTTCATTAGTATTCATGAGTAGGTATTTATTAACTTTTAGCGTTTAGTTGGCCATGACCAAGTTAATGTTAAGTATAATAATTATTATTATGATATCATAAAAGTAATTAAACATGTATTAGAGAAATATAAGCGATAAGCTGCCTGTGTTATACGGCCAGGGTAAAATGACCCTACTTCAGAGAGAGTGTCAATTAACGAGAGATGATCTCTCGCCGGTCGACACAATTTTGCCGGCCTAAGCACGCACTTACGGGTGCCACTAGGACACCTAGTTCACGGTGGTAGTTAGCCAGATTGATATAAATATCTTACTTAATAAAGAAGAAGTGAAAAGAAATTTATGAATATGAGTCTATTGTAATTTATACTTTATTATCTGCCGTCAGTCGACATTGTATTGGAACCCACTCCACTCACAATGAGATGCTGTGGGGTCATATTGCTGTGCAAAAAAAAATCGTCCAAGAAATTATTGATAAATGTTTATAAGCGATCATTAAACTAACAAAGACTTTTGAAAGATAAATTTTATGACCCATTAATATTCGATAATGGTAACCTAGTAACACAATTTCGGTGATCATTTCCGGTTATAAATTCCAGTTTTGAATCAATGAGGGCTTAGTTTTATGTTTACTAGATGTCTTTTGAAATATGTTGATTGGACCATATAACAATATCTGTGATATCAAATTTTATAAAAATGCCCACAGCTTAAGAAATGTCTGAAGTTTTAATATCTAACATATCGTGGTTCTCTTGTAGCAGCAAGAACATCTAGTAGCCTTAATTTAAAAGGGGTTTTATCAATCAACCTATCACCTTCTACTGCTAAAGATGGTGATAGGCCTCTCTAATTGAGCTTCAACCATCTTCTACCTGCCACCGCTAAAGGAGGTTTTATGTTGGCAAAAGATTTAGAGCAACTGTTTTGAATTGCGCACGTATGTTTTCTTACAAATACACCGATAAAATGCTTTTTAATAAATAACTTGAAAATGCAAACTTTAGGTATAATGTAATCATCAGAAAACAACATCAACATATTATTTTTAAGATACAGATTCAAAATATTCGAATATAACAACTAGTTTAGAAAAACGTGATTACCGTCCACCAAAACATCATTTAGATCATAAAAGTTTAGGTAGATGGAGACACGAGACTTGGATAGAGTAACGTGATGGGATTACGGTCTTTCAACAAAGCAGTGGGACTCTGTCATGAAATAATAGTAAAAAAATAGATCATATAACCTTAGCAGTAAGAACACACCACGTTCTACAGCTTCCGTTCTCAATTCCCTATTTTGAAGATCAAGCAGATTTATCAGTTTAGCCTCAGGTCAGTATTGTATAACGAATTGTGGTAATGTCTTATATAAAACGCATTTCTGACAATTTTTCAATACTCTTTTTAACCAATCTGGTCCTGAGACGAAAGGCATCATCTTATAACCAAACATAAATCGATATTTCCAGTTATTACTTATCTTTATAGGTAAAATAAATTATGGTTATTTTACATTAATACCAGATGACGCACTTCTCTGACCCATACTTATATTATTATTCAAACGACAACGATTTTATTAAAAGAAATAAGTTCACATGATAAAAGTTATAGACCAATACCTCAAGTGTATTTCTTTCGCTTGTTCTAGTTTTCTTAATTTGTATACGTTTTCTCTCTAGTTACATAATGTATGCTTACGCTGTATTAGTCGTGGTAAATGATTATATGTTACTGTTAAATAAAAACTAAGAATGACACTATCGTCTTGGTATTTTATCAGTTACTGCAATTAAGAGAAAAAGAAATCAACTTTCCGGTCACTCCGGTGAGCGAGAATCCTTAGTATTCCGACTGATTCACGTAAGACCGGTTTTTGTTTGTATCGGTCCGTATGCTAAGCAGGTATCACGCAGCCAAGGAGTGATCGGCTCAACGGGGCTGGTATAACGTGTTCTCTACTATGTTTCGCTTGCGACTTTGTATTAAATATAGAGGGAAATTTGAATATCTATATGCATTAATGATGAATTTAGAAGTATAGAATGATTGTACAACGCAAGAATTCTGAGTCAAGAATATTTGGAAATGAATTTGACGTGAGTATTTTATTTACTACAAGCACAAGTATTTCATGTGTCAGTAGGGAAACCAAATATATTTAACTGCTAAATTAAATCTAAGTAATCGTGTTTCTTAAATTTAATTAGTATCTTGATCTGTAGATATTCTAGTTGTTTCATAACACAACAATTCTGTCACAAGATACAGTTGCTTTATCTTCAAATTCATTCTTTGTTTTTTCCTTTAGGTTGAAGTGATTTACATGTATCACTTTAAATTGTTTACCTAACAACCTTCGCCTTTAAACGAATAACCCGAATCAAGTCCTTGATCACCTTGTGGATCTCGTAAACAACAAACTCAATATCCTGAGATGTTGCATCATCTTTACTAGCCGGCAAAACAACTAAGATTACCATATTATGCAGATCGTCGTAAAATGCATTTGTAATGATCGAGACAGTTGCATTTGCACGAACCAGCTCCGTGATACGATTAACATTGTGTTTCTTATATTATGTGTAGTTTCAAGTTTCTATTGAATATGATTACTTCTATAATTTTCATACTTTAATTAGTTGCTAGTAAGAGTTATCGTAAATGTTCAGATTATTAAAAATCTTGAATTTCAATGTATTTAACTGGTGATCTAATCGTAATCATATTTGTATCGTATATTATTTGTAATATTTTAAACAAAACTTTATGCAACAACATATTATTATCATTTAAGACCATCATGATTTATGTGTAAATTATGCTAGACAAAAATAATATTGTGGATTCTGTTGTAAGGAGGGAAGATTTAATATTCAATAGGATGTACAGAAAACAAAATATAACAAAATAAGTTAAATATTTAATATGAATGATGAATTGAATATTATATAACAAAGACGGAAGATACGAGAAAGAGGTTTATAACGCAATACAAATATAAATTTCTAATTGAATTTTTTATAGCTTAGAGAACCATAGTATTGGCTAAGGCTATAATAGTAAACATACCCATGTTCGAATAAGTTAATATTTTGATCGCCTTGTTTACCAAATTCTAATGATTTTCACTAAGTACTAATCAAGAATCTATTTAGATGTCTGGAGTCCAGATTGCCACATTTTTTTATACTTTGATACCCGTGGGACCACAAATCTTATCGCGGATGTTTCTTATTTCCAGGCTCGCAAAGAACCTGTGCACCAGAAAAGGTAGTCGTCGGGCGAACACCGGCAACCGTCTGGAACACGCAGTACTTACCCATATCCAGCACGTGCCGTAGATTCTCTGCCTTCCAAACCCTTCTCATCATCGACCATCTCCTTCTAACCGGCGTCAGCTAACTACGTGTGAAAGAGATAGATGCTTGCAGTCATGGCCCGCGGAGACGAGTGCAAAACTGCCAGCAAGGCCAACTACGCGTGCAAGTCGTTCGACGTGTCTGCTCCTATGAAGTGAGTTTTCATCGAGAATTGGTAGTAGTGATTGTAGATTTTAAAGTGTAATTTTGATTGGCTATCTGACATCGTTACATTAAGTTATTATTTAAAATGTAGACTTTGTCACCGTTATGAAATGATAAGGCATCACGCAGATGAAGTAAATCTGCTGCATTAGATGCACGACACAAATAAAATAATGAAATTAAGTGCTAAAACAAACAGCTACACTGATTCATACTTAGTTGATTAGTATATAGTTGCTCAAGTATGGCTAGAGATGGTGTTTCTGGATTTAATATCCAAGTCGGACGACGAATTGTGTGTGAATTTCTAACACAATTTTTAAAATGATAAAAGCGTTTTATGCTGACTACACGTTGAAGTGAAAAAATGAAATATTAATAAATCTCAGAAAAAGAGTCAAATCTAAATTATATGATACTAAAAATTTTACATAGCAATAATTTTGTGTTTATTCAAAACACATTTTATTTTCAGGAAGCCTACATCGATTCCAGCATCGTATCAAGCCCCGAAGAAACAGGAGCAAAAGAAAGACTACGGAGCCTGGGGTCCTATTTACAAGGACAAGAAAACTTTCACCGAGATGCACTTCTGCTGAACGAACCACCGAGCCGGTCCATCATCATTGCTTATCATCGTCACGTCACAGATCACCGAAAATGTCATCAGTTTTTATATATAAAGTCCCTTAAAGTAACAAAGATTGTCATATTGATAAATCAATTAAACATAGTCAGAAAATGTCTTGTATCTGATTTATCGCCTCCGGGACTTCATGTATCGAAATTATTGTAAGCTACGACCAAAAATATTGTATTATACTGACAAATAAAAATGTCGTCAAAATTGCCAATGTGTTTGTGACGGACAGCTTTGTTTCTTAGGTGTAGGGTATCTTTTGTCGCGCACTAACTTTACCATGTATTCACATTAACCAATATTAAATTTCATCATCATTCGCATAAAAGGTTTTTTGTTGCGTGTCCTGAGAAATGTTTTTGTCTTCCAAATTTTATTTAAATAACTGGATGACCAAGACGGTTCCCTCGTACCAAATATTGTTTTGCGAAAAAAGATCGGCCATTTTGTTTTCTGTTTGCGACACTTCATTTTATGTTCTGTTTTATTTGACCTATTTGTATTCTCGAGCTTGTTTATTACTAAACATAAATATACCAAATATCTTAATTTAATGCGATTTAATTGAAATAAAACTATATGTATTAAGAATATGTTCAATTTATTACTTTTGTCTGATTAAAATAAAGTGTCGCATAGATGTTTCGGTGAAATTTTGAAAGTGAAATATAAATTAAAAATTGAGCTAATTAGCGAAAAAAATGATTCTTTAATATACCTTTTCCAAATTTATTAAAATAATTGAGTATCATGGAAACTAAAAGTAATCTAGTTCAGAACAATAATAAATTTTGAACTTTGTAAAAACTAAATTTTCGTACACTTTTTCATATTTCTGACTGCGCAACCGATTTACAAAATAAACTGATTATAAAGAAAAGTGCATTCAAGTTAAAATACTTACGATAAAACTCCGACAGATGCGATGGTCAGTCGCATTAACGATGCCGACGGGGTTGTAATGAAAACTTTTCATTGTTCTCAAGATTAAAGTTGCGCAATATCCTTACTACGCGTTTTCGACTTGAATAATTTAGGTATCGATGATAAATATTAAAATATAGGATTCTGAACATAACGAGGTAAGGCATTGAAATAGATGAATCCTATATTTCTTTCTAAGATAAGATAAAACTTGGCATACAGACCTACTTCTGAATTACCAGGTTATACCTCCAGTAGTAATGAATACGCCTTTAATTGCGGAAAATGTTCATTAAACAAATTCAATAGATGACATCTCATTCCAATAATACGATAATCTTTGCAGTTCCTGTTTCCACGCTCGGGTACTTTCCTTTGAAAGCGACCGTTACAACGATAGGCTTCCTGTAGATGGCTATTTCAACGACCGCAAAGCTAATGGCTTACTTGTTGGCATCTATGTGGTAGGGACTAGGTTTCATTTACTTAAATTTCGGTATACGAATGTTTAAGAAATCTGCTGTGGTAAAATATAGATGCATTAAGAAGATTATAGTTTTCCTATTTTAGTAAGTTTGGGTAAGTATTGCTTTCTTTATTCCTGCAGTCTAAAATCCTTCGACATCCGGCAGAACCTCGTTTGACTGTAAAATTGGATATGAAAGTATTAAAACCTATTCACTGGACCAATGCTTTGAATTGGTGGAAGGTTAAAAACTCTACCATGAGGAGAAACGGTAAGATAGATAGAAGTAGGTAAGAGGAAATGAGAAAGATTTTCACTTAAACAATAATCAGAACCCAAATAAACATTTGTGAATCACACCATTTTATGTCAATGGAGAAATCCACGGAATATTATGATCCCACAACAAAAGTCATTAAATAACCTGCAGTTATTAATATTAATTCTCTCATATGTAAAATAATAATCGTTAGGAAGTCATTCATGTTGTAAGCGGAGTGCTTATGAAGAATGAATTTACGCAAATTCCACGTATTATGCTATTCCGAGTACATTTTCAAATTACTCTGTATTCAAGTCAAAATTCCGCATAATATTTACAAAAAACCGGATGAATGACTGGTCTAGCGAACTTGTAGGTCTTATGCTTAATTGTGGTTTAACGTATCGTAATTTACGGCTGTTAACTTATAAAGAAACTGTTGTTGACGTCTTCACGGGTTTTGAAAGAATTTTTTTGTTTATTCAAGAACAAATACCAGAAATGGAGATTTTTTGTTCCCTCTCGTGATACCTATTTCGGCCGAACTCATAGCCAGGTATTACTAGATGAGTTGGATTCCAATTGGGTTTGTTAACGCATATGCTTAGATAGTACTAGTGTAAAACAAATTGGCAATGCTCGACATCTATGAAGTGTTTAGCATAACTAAAAAAATTGCAAAACGTGTGGATATTTTTCAGCGGAGTGATTTTCTAGCTTTTCAATGATTAGAAGTTGTTATATTTTAATTGCTTTGTCGCGTGGATTGGAGTAAATTCAACGGTTTGTTGTAAGTGTTGGTAAATTCTTATTTTTAATCAGAACGATTATGACCGCGCTACACAGGATAGTAAGTATAGACTTCTAAATGTAATCTTAACCTATAAGAGTTGTTAGCCGGCCTAAGTCAGCCCGCTTTACTTTCAAAGCTGCTTCTAATGCATCGACGAATGTTACCGTGAGGTTTTAGTCGGTACGCCGCTATGCATAGCATGCTGGTGATCCCAACATACCCGCCTTGGTTTCTTGAAATGACGCGGGATTTTAAAGTAATTTCCCCGCAAAAAAATCCGTTTTACTATGGCTTACTTGAAGTACGTCGGCGGCTCCCAGAACTTACTGTTAGGGCCTACTATGGAGGTTTGTGACCACGAGTACTGCAAGAACACATTGTAGTCTATAGAGACAGGTATACCTACATGAGTATTTTTGGGCAGTATTAAGTATATATTTTGTTATACCTGTTCAAGATTAGTGACACGGTCCAATGTTAGCTCGGACGATGCTATACTACCGAATTATTTTGGGTTCTAAAATCAGTGAAACCAACATAACTGTTCCAAATTCCAATCACCCCCGTGATGGTAGCGATAACGCGTTTTTCTCTGCGAAGAAATAGAATTTAGTTAAGTATAACCAGAGTCAAGAGTTGCCAGTTTTTGAAGTCGGAAATACAGAGTGAGCCCATTTAGTTGGTTATTTTGAAAACTTGAAAGGAACTCACGAGACGTGGAAGTAAAAACGCGGGTCTGATTTGAAAAAAATATTTTTACAACTTTAATTTTTGTTGTATAAGTCTCTTGATTTGTAATCAAATTGGGTTCTAACAAACCTGCAAACGGGACGTTCCGGTCACGCTGACCGATCCCGGCGCATAGTGCAGCGGTCCCGTGAATCCCGCGGGCTCGGACACGTGCTATCGACCGTAGTGCGGGACCGAGCTGCGGGAACCTCTGGCACGCGGATGTGCGCGCGCATTCGCGTTGCCGCGATTACTCGAAATTAATGTTATGTCCTCCGCGGTTGTAATGAGAAATATTATGGTCTTGGAGGCGTTTTAGGTGCAAAAATTGTTTTCTTGTAAAATTGATTTTATAATCATTTTATTGTAGACTTTAAATAAGTTCCACGATAAAATCATAGCTTGAGGAAAATAAGGAATGTTCAGAACAAATAAAACAAAAAAAAAACAATTTATTTGTAACAATTTCGCTTATGACCACAGAATCGTCTAATAAAAATCCGTTCAAGAATTTGAGAATCATAAATCAACTGTATTTCAAGCTCCAACAACATTGCGTGAAGTTATCAACGTGATTATAAAGTTGTGCGGCATTTAGGCGCTAAATTGAATCGGTGGTAAGTCGCAAGCGGCGCGGCGGCCGGCGGACTAGTGCCGGCGAGCACGTGCGGTGCGGCATTCGTGGCGTGCGTCGCGGCGGACCGCGGCAGACGTCGCATGGCCGAGCGCGGCAGGCATCGCGTCGCGCCCATCCCGGCGCCAACCAAGCGACAATACGCGTATGTGCCGTGCCCGCGCTCCGAGGAAGTCGGCACGGAGTTGGCTCTGCAGCTCCTCAGGAGCCACAGCCACGACGAGCCGGAGACCCCGCAGAAATCGCCGCCCGGTGAGTCATTGCTTGCTGTCAACTTTTTGGCGCGAAAAACTTTTGCAGTTTCTTAAATTACATTTTGTATGTGTATTTGACAGATTATGAACGTTATTAATGTATGTTTTAAGAAAACCCACGCTGTTACAAGAAAATTGTGGATCTCCGTTATAATTTATGCAGTCATGTTTATGTTTTAATACGATGTTGATGTTACTGTAGACAAAATAAAAACTATTTAGAAATAAACGGGATATTATGAAATTATTACGTCCCAGAGACGTTACCAGCGTTTCGTGAGCGTAAACATTTAACGCTATCGGGCTTTAAAATCGAAACAAATTTTGGAGGATTTGATAACATCGGATATTAAACGAATATAAAAGCAGTTAATTTAAGTTGTTTACTTTGGGCTAATATTATAAACTAATTAGATTCTATCTAAACATGATAATACTGACGTTTAATATAACTCCTATGATTTTGTAAATTTTGTTAAATTCGCATTTGCTTAACTTCCACACGGAGAATTTCGCGTTTTGTTTATTACAAAACTAAATGATTACCTATAAAAACGAATTATATATATATTTTAAATTTTCACTGAAACCCATTAATTTATTACATTACTGTTCAAATTTACACAGCGTCTAACACAGAATAATATTAATCGACCGCTCGCGTCATACAAACATTAATACCCAAAGTAATTTGTGTAATTTGAACAAATGAAACAGTTTCAACCAGCATAACAAATAGACACAGTTTCGAAGTGTCATTTGTTCTATATTTATTTTACTGACTTAATTACAAGTCTATTTCTGAATGAATGGATGCAGTCATTGATAAAGCGATGACGTTCGGAACGCTGTACCTGATATTAGACAGCACATAATATACTTGCAGCACACTTGGCACTCAGATGTGTTTCCTACATGCAAATGTGACAGGAGTATGTACTACGTATATCGGTGTTTGGAGATGCTAAATCGATGTGTACAGTGCATGGGCTTTGTTTGATGTTGCATTTGTCGATACGAGAGTTTGTTAAAACTTTGATATGATTTATTATTAGGTATACAGATAACCAGAACGAAGGAATGTATAGTAGAATATAATTATTTGTATAATATATTTACATTTTACGGGACCTAAATCAGCCAGAACATGGCTCAGACACAGCTTTAACGTCATTTATTTTATGCAATTGGACCCAAAATTAAAACGGTCAAGTCAATTTTCTCATGTTTGTAGGTGCTTGAGAAAATATGTCGGGACCTATTTGTACTTAATAAATATAACATCTAAACAATGCGAATAAACTTCATTGAAAGCCATTTTATTCACAATAAGTCCGTCGTATCAACCGTTTAAGTCAACATAAAGCCGGCTATTTAGCAACAAAGCCGAGAAGACTATACGTCCGCATTGCGCCTGGAGCTGGCCGGGACCTCACACATCCACCCGACGCTGCTTCCTTTGTTATGAAAACTGTAACAGCCGTCACTGAATGTTTAATCACTCAAGAGCTGTAAACACTGGATCCTTCCCTAAGCACTGTAACGACCACTCCAAATTAAACTCTATGTTGAAACATTATATATCAATGTTGCGAAAGTTGAGATTGTGAAAAGTAGGACGAGATTTTAGCAATAAATTAGGTAATAAATAAGGGTTTGCGCTTCGTCGGATCTTATACAATATTTTGCGATATTTATGTTTATAAGTTTTTGAAATGTCTTCGTAATGTAGGATGTTTCGAAATATAGGTAAGTAATTAACGGTATTGCAATGTTTATAGTTGAATTATCAGAAATTAAACAGTCAAATATATTACATATTAATATTACCAAACACTAATAACAATTTAAAATGATTTGCATTGTGATTACAAGATAATTTATAATAAATGAAATATGAATATTATATATAGGTATAATATTATGCTTCTTTATACTTAGAAGTTTCAGTTTCTGAATAGATGATCTTTAAAACAAAATTCTGAAAAAGGCAATTCTACACTTAATACTAATACGAAAAAAATAAACCAATATCGAATGGGAAGCAAAGTTAAAGTAATAAAAAAATATCCTCTAACCGAAAGCGGGCACAAACATCGTTTTATTTGCACGAAATTGCGGTTCGAAGGAAAACAACTAACGGAAACCCGGTATGTAGTTGAATAGAATGTAACTGTGCGCGGGCGCGATATGAGCGCCATCTATCATCGAGGACAAACAATTACCCGTTACCGGTATATAGGAATACCGCCCGCATTATTGTGTTATTAAAAAAATATTGGCCAGTTTAAAAATTTATAAAGAAGTAATATATTGAGATTTTCTAACTTTAAATTTTGTTATGAGGGTTATAACGTGTATGTTTTACAAAATAACGTGTTGTTATTTTAATCATCCTACTGAAATGAATTTCTGAGATTCATAGTTTTTTAAGTATTTGTAATTAAAATTCTTCGGGCACTTATTGATAAAAATTTTGATTAACGTTTCATAAATTTGAAGGTTGACAATTTACGCAATAGTTTGTAGGCTAGTACGTGCTGTGAATATTTGAATTCGTTTAATAACAATATTAATCCAGATTGAATAATAAAGGTTGCCCCTGTCCCCATTTAAATATGACCGCGTGACCGAATAATGTTATTGCCTTTGTTTTGGGGTGAAAAAAAAAATTTGCTCTCAAATGTCTGCGGAGTTTAACGAATATCTGCATGACACCGAATATAAACAGCGACATGTCCCACTAATGAATTGTTAGATATAACCATGCTGTGGGTTTCATGTTTTTGTAATGCGTTTTTTTGTTTGGATTCTGCAATATGTTACCACTCGCCGCGGAGAAGTGAGGTTCTTACTTATTGCTTTATGATGGATTGTCTGGTATAACACTTCTTGGAAATATTTATAGCATGTGTGTTATTAAATTGTTGATAGTCGTATGTTTTATTTATCTTAAATCATCGATATATCTGTACTACGTGCTAGATTTGGCGTTCCGAACATTCATTGTGTTCAACTGAATTCAACTGCAATCCATTCAAACTGACTTTACTATGGTCAATATTGACAGCTTGTGTTTGTTTATGGAGTGGCGCTGATGATATAAGAACTCGAGTTCAAGATTAACCAAGGATTTGAATAAAAAATATTAGTGAAATAAGTAAAATTATTTGTTGTTCAAGTGAATAAATAGGTTTTGGTTGCCATTTTAGTTCAGTTTTTAAACAAATAGTTTATATGTACGTTCGTGTCTATAGAATATACGTCAATGTTTTAATTTTTTTCCGCGTATGTGGTTGACTGGGTACTACTTACCGTTATTTATTTTATCGCCGCGAGGATTTTGTGTTCTGGTTTGTTAAAACATTATAGTCGGTGTGATCTGCAGGGAACGAACGTAGTGCAGACCTTTGTTATTGTCCGGGCGCCTTTTACTTTTATGAAGGGGTGTTTTACCATTAATCAAGTGGTTTGCTCATCCTATCATTCAAGTATATAAAAAATGGCCAAGTATTTACGTCGTTTAAGTTTTATTTTCATTTATTCAAGTATTTTTCAAAATAAATGTACACAACGAAATAGATTTTACGAAATTTTGTTACGTAATATTCTGTCTCATCAGTCTCTTTTTTTGTCTTGGTATATTATCAAATAATATACAGAATTAATGAATTGAACATTTCTCAAAAACTATTTCGTTACGCATTTATAAGAAATACTCATTTATCGAATTCATGTTGATACGTTTACATGTCACTACCAATAGATCGTCAAATAAGCGGCTAAATTGATTGTTATAAGTAACAGTCGCGGCCGCATCACTGCAGGGCAGCGGAACAGCGTCGGAAATTGCTTGTGTACACTCAGGAGTATCGCGGCGGTTTGTTTGACTTTAATGTTGTCACTTTCATTTGCTTTTTGTACCAATACTAGCTTTTTTCGCGCTTAGCTCTCGTGATGGAGTTTTTCGGGATAAAAGTACCGCTATGTATTTTCCCTAAAGTAGCCTATAACCTTTCCAGGTTCTAAACTATCTCCATACCAAATTTCATAAAAATCCGTTCAGTAGATATTGAGAAAAATGATAACACATAGACAGAAGAAGAGACTTTAATTTATAACATGTATAGATAATGAACGATTGTTATTTTTTTTAAATATGCAGTTCCACATTATTTTTAAATAATTTATTATTATAAGGTTGAATTGTCAATCTTAAGATAACTTTTAGGTAATGTGAACATTAACTTTGCAATCAATCGTTAGTCATGTTTCACCAAATTTGCTCTTTGAAATCTAAATAAACTCATAAATTGTAATTAAAATCTAGCCCTGAAATAAAGTGTGGCCTTACAATAAAGTACATTTCATTATGGATCGTAATTTGTAACAGCGGCTGAGGTTCTCTTCTGTTCATTGTCGCAGCTCTGCAAGGGGCCGCGACCTCTATTCACACGAGGCATTTTTGCTTCCTCAGACACATTTTAATTTATGCAAAGACGGGTTTGATTTTCAAAATGAGATAAAAATTACGTGTTGGCTTGGATAAAGGTAAAACTTGTAACTATCGTACAATATGTATTCATTAAATTAATACATAACTATTGTATTCATTTATTTATCCACTAAGTAACTTTAAAGCGGCTTTTTACATTAGATTTGTTTCTCGACGTTGCGAGCAGTGGCAGCCCTAAAGGACGCGATGCCCCAACCGAAACCAAAAACAAAAATGACGCGAAGCCCCGGACAAAGCAAAATTAGTTCCTCAGTTTTACCAGTTTCGACGGTAAGATCGTTAAAAATGGTCCTGTAAGGCACCAGGGAGGCACTTGTAAGCGCGTGGCCCCGGGCGGTTGCTTGGTTCGCCTCCCCCAAAGGCCGCATCTGGTTGCGAGGACTTTGCAGCCTTCATCGCGACGGGGCGGACTAACGTGGTTGTCGTCCAAAAAGTCTATGACAGTATCTTCATATATTTTACAATTATACAAAATAAAATGCTGATGACGATCTACACAGAATGAATTTACAGTTCTTTAGCTATCCAACTGTTTAGTTTTTATACTTATTTCTTTAAATGCTTTTGCAAATTGCTCTTTTTTGTTGTTATGGGTACAATGAGCCCAGTGTCACCGATTATTGAACGTGAAAAAAGCGCGCATTACAAGGGTTAAGGCGATACCTCAAGGTCCATTTTCATACATTTTGTTTCACCTTTAATCTGGGTAACTAAACAAGTATTGGCAAGTAAAGAATTTAAATTCACGTCTAGTTAGTGATTAGTTCTCGTAGTTGAAAGAAAAACGTAAAAATAATTAATAATCATGGATATTTCGGCCTTTAAAATTTAATATGACGAAATTTTAAAGGCAGAAATATCCATAATAGATTTTCTTTTTTTAAAAGTTTTATTTATTCTAGGGATTTCATTTATCCTTTTTTCAAAGCCGTTTTATATGACCTATGTCATAATCTTCATTCGGGATAATTTACATAATATCAGCCCTGTATATACTGTCCCATTGCTGAGCACTGGCCTCGCCACGCTGGCCTAGGCCTAGGATGTGTGAAGTCTACCTGATTGGTAGACTTCACACATCCTGTGATTGGTAGACTTCACACATCCTCAAAATTCTTATAGAGAACTTCTCAGGTATGTGGGTTTCCTCATATTATGATAAATCACAAAGAATACACATATAAGTTCAGAAAAGTTAGAAGTGCGCGCCTTTGGGTTTAGAACCTGCGGGTTTAAAACATTCGTCTCTCCCAACATGGTTGTCGATATTTCCTTAAAAAAATACTTCTTACTTTCATTAATCAAAAAAATAACATAAAATTTAAACCCCTTAAAAACTCAAGGTACTAGTTTTTTATCAGAAGTACTACAAAATTCATACACAACATAAAATATTTACAGATCACATATTTTTTGCGGAATTAGTGTCTGCCTCGTTGCGAGAATCGAATCCTCGGGCCCACATTTCACAACTACCTACCATTACAGTACGATGACTAACAGTTAAGTCTTTTTGTTGAAACAGCAGTGTTACACAGGAAACTCCCAAAAAGGTCGCTCCAGTTGCAGGTGACGTGACTGATTTACGCTCAGCTTTAGAAGATATATCGTGCCACGAAGCGATAATAGAAACACGATCTAAAAGTTTGATTAAATGGATAAAAGGGAATATATTTATGTTTCTCTCTTAATTTTGTACCTCGAAAACTGTTTAAAGTTCTTCAAATTAATCTGTACGATAAATACAAGTTAAAAATATGGTAAATTGGTTAATATTAAATACTAAGCTATTAATATAGTCCAGATAAGTTTGAATGAGTTATAAATTAAGCTAAAAAATCTTTATTTTTTACTCCATAAAACACGAAATTATTTGTCTTAAACTACTATTTTCATTTCTATTACATTCGATGCTGGCCTTAAGATAATTTTATTTTTTCAAAACACCCCGAAACAACGCTCGTTGCCATTTGCAATACATGCCAATGTCGATCCTGGCTTATTAAAATACCAGATTGTAGTGATATGTGACTAGAATAGGTTCTAACTAGAATAAAAAGTAACGTTATATTTGTTCATAATAGAACGGTTCGGTTGCTTGTTTCATCGCAACGTATTGTAGTGTTAGAGTCTATACTGTACTAAAATAATATACTGTTATTTATAGAAGTGCTCCGCGTAAGTTGAAAGTCTAAGGTGTCTAACACTGAAGTCCTGGCCCGAATGCAAAAGAGCACAAAGCTACTTAAAACTACGAAACAGCGTAAAGTTTCGCACTTAGGTCATATCCTGAGAAAATATGATAGGTGCTGCATTTGCTGAGAACAATCACAATGGGGAAAATAATTGGAAAAAGAGGTGTATGAATGAGGAGAAAGTCGTTGCAACGCAGTATACGGGATAAGACTAGGAATAAAAACGGTTTAGAGCTATTCTGACAAGGAGAGATTTAAGGAACTGATTGCTAACCATCAGTAATGGTGAGGCACCTGAGGAAGAAGAAGATTAATAGAAGTAGTCTTTAATAAAAAATTTATACCTAACCACCGAGGTCTTAACATAAGTCATCGACATCCCATTTCTCTCCTTCTTTTGTACGTATAGATTTTTTTTATACTAGCATACTTATACGTCTACACCACATTATGGGAAGTGCGATATTTTTAGCTGTTCTAAATTTTTAAAAGTTAAAATTTATTTTTTCTTTATTCAAATGTTAAGTATATTTTTAGCGTACTTACGTGGCAAACAAGCAAATGGCAACTTTCATGGAAATTGAAGTTCAGACTTTACAGAAGATAGTCGTCTGGGAATTCAAATCCCATTTAGAAATCTCAGCTAATTTGAAGTTGTATAAGAAAAGTGCCATCCAATCCGCTCAACACTGGCAATCCAATTATTATTATATTGAGCATAAAGTTAAACTTCCCAGTGTAGGCTAGTTCTCAAGTGCTGAAATGTCATTTAACAGTTTGATCCCTGAGCTGTTTTCTTTGGCACGGGGAATTCGAAATATTAAGACAATTATCTACTGGAAATATATTATTTTAAAATTGTGGGTTAATGAAGGTCTAGTGCATGGCTTATTCAAAACACTGGCTGTGTATCTGGCATTGCAAAGTCCATGGGCGTCAGATGCCGTTTACCATCAGGCAAACCGGTGGCCCGTTGGTCTACTAAGGCAATAATTAAAAAAATGTATTAGAAGTTTGATTCTCAGATAATCTAATTATGAGAAATCCACTGTTTCATCATTATAATAGCGAAAATCACAGAAACTACATCGCGTTTCAAGTAATGTCATATTTTTCTTTTATGTCCCGGTGAGAAGCCGCAAAACAGGTCAAACTAGCTCTATTGTCGGAATGTATCCCGAAACAGAACAATGCTACGAAATTAGTAACTATAGAGTACAATTTAATTTTATTTGACATACATGATTTGTGGAATGGACTGCCGAGACGAATGTCCGCAGGTTCAAATCCCAAGGGCACAAACCTCTGACTTTTCTAAAAAAATATGTGTGTATTCTTTGTGAATTATCGCTTACTTTAACGGCGAAGGAAAATATCGTAATGCATACCTGAGAAATTCTCTATTAGGAATTTTCGAGGGTGTGTGAAGTCTACCAACCTGCACTAGGCCAGCGTGGTGGACTAAAGCCTATATTCCCTCTCAGTAGTAGAGGAGGCCCGTGCCCAACAGCGGGACAGTATATAATACAGGCCTGATATTATTACCATTAATTTTAATGGATCACATGCAGTATTCAATAAAATGTAATTGTGAACGTATGACGTAACAAATAATAATTAAAATACTAAAATAATTATTAAAGACAGACTTAAAGTACTTTTACCTACAATGTGGATATATTTATAAATAAAATAGCGTATAAAGTTTCAGTTTACACATAGAATTATAATTATTATGAAAAACATGATGTGAAAGTACAAAAATTTAACCTAAGTTAGTTTTCAAATTAAGAACGTATTATTTTTACTTTTATAAACAAAAAATAGCATATATTTCAAGAACATGAACCTGCGCTGTCGTAATTAACTTGTTATACTCGTAATTGGTCGAAAAACAAGACTCTAGTTCTTTCATGTCGAAGGGCAATGCGGAGTGAAGCAATATTTTCCCACCGGGCGCGACTGGAATAAAAACATGTGCAACTTGACCTTCTCGAGCAATATGTCGCGAACACAACGCGAAGCAACCTTTGCAAATGTGCATTTCTTTTTCAAGATTTTTATAGGATTAGGTTTCAGAACGCCTCTTTTTGGAACATCGCGAAGAAACCTTTGCCAATGTTCATTTCTTTTTAAGCATTTAAAGAGATGAGGTTTCAGAACGCACCTTTTGAAGCTTTTATACTTTATTTTTTTCTGACCGGTAGTAATATTTTTGGTGAGTGATAACAGACTCGCCGCACAGAAAATAAGGCAAAAATTATTTTATTTACTGAAATAGTTGAAAGATGTTTAATTAAAAAAGTGTGTGTTTTATATAAATACTGTCCTCATACACACATCACGCATCTATCTCCGAAGGGGTATGTAGAGGCGCAACCAAGGTACACATTTTTCGTCAAGTTTTTTCCGTCCCATATCAGGCACAATTTGCAGACTCCGGGCTGATATTCAGTAGAAAACCCCAAATATCACTGCCCAACCCAGGATTCGAACCCAGGACCTCAGAGCGCTGCCGCACAGCGCATGCAGTATAACTACGCCACCGAGGCAGTCTTCTGTGCTCATCTAGGATTAATATAGACACCCAACGTAAAATACTGAAAAAGACTTAAGTGCGTAATTCTAGTTGAAGATAGTGTTCATGATCGTTCAATATCAACTATATGAGGGAAGATTTAACTTCACACGTTGTTAATATCTTACTCAAACTAACTCAAGCACTACACACCTGTATCTATTGTAATAACGGATTGTAATAAATGTTCTTATACATGATCGTATAAAATGAGTACTCTTGTACATTTATCGGTTTCGTAGGGGTTTTCTTGGGCCTAAAATGATTTATATCTCCACAGGGTCCTTCGACGTTTGCCCTCCTTGTTTATTACCTGTTTTGCATTGAAAACGATGGAATTCGTTTTGATGGGACGTAGGCTTTCATTGAGGGTCTCTAATATTGCTTGGAGTTTATAGCTGTATGTAGGTTAATACATGAATAGGCTTTTATGAATTATCGAGTATAAAAGTAGCATGTACCGTTGCGTAGTGGAAGACGGCTTTGCAAGTGATACGATTTTTTTAAAAGCGTATCGCAAATTTATTACAATAAAGGTGAATATTAATAATTACAGAAACGCTGGATTAATTATTTATTTATATTTATTCAAAGATTATTATAAATCAATAAAAATATTACAGCGGTTCATGGTGGTCACTGCACTAGACTCCAGGCCCGTATCGCAGTAAATTATTAAGTTAGAATGAAAGTTTCATGATTTTAGGTTGAACTTTAGTTATATTTTTTTTTTATTGTTCTGAATTAGTTTAGCACGTGGTTTGATCCGCGTGAGAGTTTTTCCGGGATACAATGTACCCTATGTCCTTCTTACAGTATCAAACTATCTCCATATCAAAATTGTTGAGTTGTTATCGTGATTAGACGCGGCCAGGGACTTTGTTTTATAATGTGTACAGAAGTTACATCAATCGATACCCTAATTGGGGAGAAAATAATAAATTAAATCTTTCAATATCTTATATGTAATCCACAAATTAGGCTCTAAAAGCAAACAATCAACAGTTTACCTTAAAAAGTAACGCAAAAGAAAATAACAAAACCTTAAAAAGACGATAAATCCTACGTCTCTTGCTCTCAGAAGACATAAAACACGTTTTTTAAACGTTGTCTAGCTAACTAGATTAAAGTAATAAAAAGTGCAATGCCGGAACGCGACCCAATAACTTCTTACTTAATAAACTCTCATCGGAATTGTCTATGGCAAAAACTTGGCCGTAATGCTTTCGTTACGGTGTAACTTTGATAACATGCGATCAAAATCTCGCGCAGTCGATAATATAGTTTTGGATTTTAGGTGTTTAACACAAACTACATGAATAAAAATACTTTTTATATCAATTTTTGTATCTTGAAAAGGGGCAAAATTGTTTTAACCTCTTTTTGTGTGAGAGTTGTTATAAATTAATGTAAAGAATAACTTTGTGTCTAATTCATTTTTAATTTAATAATAATTTATTAGTTTTACTAAGTTATTTCATAATCTGCATTATTTAAAAGCGCATTGCATATCGGTATTTTTTTTATAGCGAACTAGTGTCACGAATAAACTAAATTATACAGTCATTAAAGATATAATTGTTAAGAAATTTAGTTTCTCATCGGATCTGAAGTATAAATACTTACTAAAATTAAAATGTTTTTTATTACCCTTTACTATACTGAATACTGTATTAAATGAAATGTGTTTAGGAGTAGCATCTGTTCCTAAATAGAGATTTGCTATGAAAGAGCTTTTAGGTTCCATATTGCGTGCGTTACATTATTCGGGCGTAGTAAATTTATAGCGAATGTTAAATTTAAGTCAGGAGGACACGTTGTGACATTTGTGTCTACACGAAAACTGTTCGCAATCCAATTGATCTATCAATGTGTAAAATTGTGTAAATCGCGTATAAAATATTTCTTCTTGTTGTAATGTGAAAGACACACACACAACATCACGCATTTATCTCCGAAGGGGTATTCAGAGGCACGATCAGGTCTTCCACTCTTCGCCAAGTCTGTTCCGTCCCATGATGTGATAGGGGGCGAGCCTATCACAAAATCCAGACTCCGGGATGATACTGAGCAGAAAATCCCAAATATCACTTTGCTCGACCCGGGATTCGAACCCAGGACCTCAGAGCGCTGTCGTACCGCGCATGCAGTACAACTACGCCACCGAGGGAGTCATGTAAAAGAATAAAGTTCAGTGACGTGAATATTGGTAAAAATTTAATACCTCAGTAGCGCTGCTCGGTGGTGTAGTTGTATTATGGTATAATACAACTACACGCGATTTTGACGTTTTTTCGGCTGATTAGAACGTGATCCAGTATGAATGTTTGCATTATTGTGAAATTAACTCATGATACTGCATATTTCATGTAGTTATTAAGTCGATTATTGATCTGTTTCATTTTTTTACTATAGTTATATATTGTTATTATTAACATAATTAGTGTAATTGGTTTATCCGTTCTAATTGAAATAAATAAATAAATAAATAAGTGCAGTGCTAAGGTTCAATCCCCGAGTCTGGTAAAGAGATATTGGGTTTTTAAACTCAGTATCCGCCGAGACTGGAATTTGAGCCTGATATGGCGATAAACTCGGCTCACATCAGGAGACGGAATCATCGATAAACAATATGTTCGAAGGAATACACACGATGGAAAGTGGGTGGGTGGTTCTCCCCTTTCGAGGATAAAAGATGTATGTGTTAACATTTTAGAATTTTGATTATAATTAAGAATATTCGACAGACTATATAGTCCAGTCTCTGCCGTGCGCGTATATAAAAAAAGACCAACGGTGTCAGAATAGCCTTTTTCAAAGCTTGTGCATTTATGCTGTAATTTTCCCTCCTATTAAAGGTCATAAAGAAATATTATGCAGTTGCAGTTTTAGCCGCAAAATAAGAGACTATATTCCCTTTTGCTGCTATATGGAACCTTCCTCAAACCGTCTTTACAAGAGTAGGTACGAATTTAATTTATTTTAAAATCACAAAAAAATGTACTACACAGTTAAGGTTTGTGGAATTGTTGGGATGCTCTATAGATAAAAACACAGAAACTGCTATAAAGATTTGAATGAAATATAGCATACTAATAGACCATGGCCTGAAAGAATACAGTCACTTAATTACCAAGGTCTTTAAAACAAGCAGCGTCGCGAGCCACACCCAAAAGACAAAAAAATAAATTTATAATGGATTTTAATCCGAGCAAGAGATTTAAGGGGAGCGCATTCATTAGCAATATATTAAAAATATATTTCAGTGAAGAAGAGTCCATATAACACGATTCCTTCAGGCTTCTCTTTCGTAATTTATATAAAATCTAGTGATTATAAGAATAATTTGTAGTACCTATAATATGTTGCTTCGGGCTCTCTTTCGGAAAATTTTACTCTTAGCCACTGCTATCTTTATTCACTTCCGTATCATATCGTATTATATTTTATTTACATCCCGCTTCTCTGTTGAACTAACGAAGCACTCTGTTCAGAGTCGAGGCTTATCACCCTTGAACTGCCTTCCACATTTATTTCGGAGTGCTTGTGCTCGTCACCGCTCGGTGATGTCGTGAAAGCTATATACCTAATATAATTAAGTTGCACAAAAAATTGCTTTCATTCTTTCATAACAGATTTTCTTACGTAAATACTGCGGGACAAGGTTCTTTCAAATATATCGGATAGCCATCATTTTAAATATATGGGATAGCGATTTTTGTAAAATTAAGTTCACTTTTTTAATGGATGTTTTATAGAGCTTGAAACTGGTTAGAAGATTTTAATAATTACATATTTCAGTAAATTTTATTCTTTGTTTAGCTTTGAATATCTTGCGGTTGGTGATGATGGTAGTCTGCTCGTTAGCAGGCGTATTTACTTACCATCAGGTGACCCACTTGCTTAAACGCACAAGTTTATCAAAATCACCTTTCGATCACTACTTTTAGTTTAAAACACTACACTATTCTATTTCTCCTTAAACGCAGGTGTGCAAAGGAGTGTTCAATTCTATTTGATGGAAGTTCCGAGTTTCTTAGATGTATTTTGTATAAAGAGTCAAGACGCAGAAGCTTTAGGGCGTAAAGTTTATAGTAGGTCAAATATTTGGTTTATTTTCTGAAATTATTGGTGGAATATAGATGTTTGGAATCATACTATTTCTTAATAGTATTAGTAGGATATTTTTTGGATTTCTACAGACATCAGCTGTATTCATTTGCCGTGCCAGAAGATATAAAAAAATAACCTTTAATCTGTATAGCATAAGAATAGAAAAAAATGAGTGTATACCAAATCTACCTTTAATGTATGATGTATCGCCCCAACATCATGGCTGCAGTAAATTCTATAATTCTTGAATATCCGCTCCGACATCACGGAATCGGACTCGGTAATCACGGTTATTAATGAGAGCACTAGTAACACCTCTGCCTATCTCTTGAAATACGTGAACAAGTCAATGGGCAGTAGTATAAATTCATTTTACAGTAAAATTTGGCATGATTTATTTTCAAATCGCTATCTTCAATGAAATAGGCCGTATCGCACGGTACGCTGATCAACTCGAATTTAGATTTGAGAGATGGTTCCGTTTTGGGCCGTCATTCGTCAACATCCATTCGGATTTGACTGCAATGAAAATTAATTGATCCACAATCTATCCGCAATACATTGAGATATAATATAAATACTCGAAGTGATAGCGCATCTACTATAGAAATAAGAAGGGATACAATATTAATCTACCCAAATTTCAGCTACGGCGACGAATTTCAAAGGAGAAAAACCAGGTGCGGAGTAAATGTTTGAGTGCAGAGGTGTGTGCGCAATACATAAGTGCACTCTGTTATTTTTGGCTCGACCCGGGCGGGATTTGAACCTAGGACCTCAACGCGGTAGTCGGACTCGTAGCATATACGTATTACAACTACGCCACCAAGGCAGTCATCAGCCACCGTATACAATGTGTAAAACCTGCTATAGCAGCCGATGTATGTTGCGGTACTAAATTTACAAGTGGCTATTTTATTTTTAAACTTCACAGATAATGGCTATTGGTGATGCTAGGTCTTTTACCTTTAATAGGTAGTTTAAATTTCTGGGCTGCTAAAAATATGAAATTGTTAATCAGAACACGTAGTTTGAAAGGGAGCGGGTGGGGTAAAATTAAACAATGCTCAGGAACACCGTAAAACGAGAATATGCGAATCGTTGTAACGTCGCAGGTGTAAGACAGCTAATGTAGCTAGTTTTGCAGCAGGAATAGGTCAGTTTGATAAAGTTTATTCTTCACCTTTGAAAGAAATTGGAAGTAAAATTCTTGTTCGTTCGGAAGTAAGGTTCTTGTGTTTTGTGCAACAATATTCTTGAAGGCCGAAACTTTAGATGATATAGGAAATATTTTGACGGTATTTGTTACTGGACTGTACTGTAATATATATACCTGACATCAATCGTGTTTATTTTAATGGAACAAAACCCACGGCTAAGATCAGATAAGAATTAAGATCGTAAAACACAAAAATGTCACGACGATAAGATTATCTTTAGTTTAAACTACAAAAGCAGTCCTGCCGTTTCTTTTTGCTCCACCCCATCTAATCTCCGACCAATAAAACGTGTGCAGTGAAACAAAAAAGATGAATTTTACTTTAACACTGATCGGGGCTTTTATTTCGTTTTATGGATTTTATCATACTATCTATTTCCTTAATTAGCTATTTCACTCACTACTTTTACATCGTATTTCATTGTAATTAAGCATATTACTTTAATCGGAGTTTCTTAAATAACAATATGCCACACAACAATAATTCACGCGGTATTAAACCAGCGTCGGAAGAGGCCTCGGATATTAAGTGCGAGTAACAGATGCGTTGTAATGCGGTGCCGATGCGGGTGCTGGTTATACAGAGACACGCGCGTTTAATATTTACTGCTGGCTCGTCCACTTTATTGCTTCTAGCTTCGATAAAAAACTTCGTGAATTTTGACGGCAACTGTTTTTTGAAAGCTGGTTTAGTTTGTAGCCAATGTAGGATGTCTGACTGTGTTGGGTTCATGTGCTTCCTAGAGAAAGTTTTGTAAGGTAATTGCACTCAGTCAGAGCTAGATGGGTCATTTGAAGTCAATGAACGACTGCAGTTTAGAAACTTAATTTAAACGTCTTTACTGGGTAAGAACAAGTTTAGAGACTGAAATCTCAGATTCCTCCTATGTTCTATTTATTGGTAAAGTAAAAATTTTTTATAATTGTAAAATGAAGGTAAATATTGTAACTGACTTTTCGGATGACCAACACCTCAGTCCGCCTCGTGACCAAGAAGGCTGTAAAGTCTCCAAAACGTCTGGAGAAAATTAATAATAATAATAATAATATCAGCCCTGTATTATATACTTGCCCACTGCTGAGCACGGGCCTCCTCTACTACTGAGAGGGATTAGGCCTTAGTCCACCACGCTGGCCTAGTGCGGATTGGTAGACTTCACACACCTTCGAAAATCCAATAGAGAACTTCTCGGATGTGCAGGTTTCCTCACGATGTTTTCCTTCACCGTTAAAGCGAACGATAAATTCACAAAGAATACACACATGATTTTTTTAGAAAAGTCAGAGGTGTGTGCCCTTGGGATTTGAACCTGCGGACATTCGTCTTGGCAGACCGTTCCACACCCAACTAGGCTATCGCCGCTAGGCTGGAGAAAATTATAATAAGTATATTAAAAAACTGTGATAAAATCAGTAAAAATAGTTTTATTTTAACAGGTAGATCTTACTTTGTTTTCCGATTAATTGCTGCCGAAAATGCTGCCGAATATTTGGTATAACATGTGGTAGTGGATATTTTTCTATAATCTAACATAGCTTTTAGTAGGTACCAATTTAACAAGAACCAATAAAAGTTATAGAAACTTGTAAAATAAACTATAATAATAAAAAGGGAAATAAACTTTGCTTTCGTGAAACAATTCATTTGAGATGCTGTATTACTTCGTCTTGATATTATTAGTTTTGTATTGAGGCATTGTTTCTATTTTAGAAGGCATCTGTTAATTCATTGAGCCATCGTTCGTGATTGTCTCAGTAAATTCTAGTGAAAGATGTATATCTTGTTCTACAAATACAATGGCTTTATAAGGAAAATGGTTTGAAACTAAATTATAACATTGTTGTGCTTTCTCCTGCGTCAACAAACGAAGAGTAAAGAGCAAGCGTTCAGTCGCCCAAGGAAATCAGACGCTCTGTCTTTGTATCCTTTGTACGTACAACATATTAGAAACGCTTTGAATTATTTTCAATAAAACTATTTTCATTCCATTTTTAAATTGAAATATTCCGTATAATTCTTTGGGTGCTGGGTGAACAAATATAGCTTCAATACTGAGGCTTAAAAAAATTGTGTGTGATCTTCTAAGACAAATGTTTGTATTTGTTAATATTTGCTCTACGTCATCTTAGGGTGCATGATACGAGTCGGTGCATAGTATTATTTTTAGATAATATAGTTGTTTAGACTGCCTCGGTGGCATAGTTGTATCGTGTACGCAGTGCGATTATTGCTATGTCGTGGTGTCGAATCCCGGTTTGGGCAAAATTACATTGGGTTTTTCTGCTCTGTATCAATTCGAAGTCTAGAAATTGTGCCCAATACAGCGATAGGCTTGCCCCCTCTCACATTATGGGACGGAATACACGAAGCAAAAGTGGGTGTCCTCCTTCCACTATGCCTTCGATAACGGTGTGATGAGTGTGTTTTACTTGTATTATAAATTTCATTTAAATTGTTCGTTAATATTTTAACAACGAACATAATGCCACCGTCTTATTGGTTTACACAAATTTCAAATACAGAACGAAACTATAGCAGATATTAAATTAAATTTTTGTGGTATCACTGAAATACCCAATTTACGCCAATGCAGAGATATGAAAACCTTTGACTTGTTTCAAATATCAGCTGTGGCAAAAGTCGGAGTGGAGTTGAAAAGGCGAAATAACATCGATTGGGCAGATATTTTATTCAATGCCTCATTTATTGAATGTCATTTGGAAATGTCGTTTTCTAGATGGTTACAGGAATGAAATGGTTTTTCTTTTTTCGTTTTTGTTATTTATGTAGATACGTGTTTATCAAAAAACTATAAGTTGTGTACTTTATGAATAAAAGGAAGTATTAGATTTTGGCCATAGACCTTTGGCTATTTGAGGCCTTCATAATTTATAGTTTTTGTTGTCAAGTCATTAAATATGCAATATAAGAAGGTTCATCTGACTGTTACTTTGTGATCAGTTCCGCGTTTGAACAGCAACAGAAACGAAGTAATTGAAAAAGAAAGAATGGAGAATGGTTAGTTCTTGGTTTTGGCGATCTCCCAACATAAAGCACGTGGTTAAATAAGAGTAACATCATTATTAGAATTTAAGGCTCATATATGACGCTCCACTGCGCTCGGTAACTTGAAGTAGTTTGTGAAATCTCATAAGGTGTAACTACACTATTTAAAAGTCCTTCAAATAAAAAGACATCATCGCTTATACGCTGCTGTGTACCAGTAGAAATGTTTAAAGCAGTAGGGTATAGAAGAACACTTCTACATACGAAAGTATTCAAATAATACGTGCTCCTAAACATAACCGGACAATTTACAAAAAAATCTTAAAAACTTGTAACAATCTTCCAGTTGTTCCCAGGCGTTAAATGTTTGTATGAAAAATGATTTAGCGCCGGTGGTCCGTAAATTCCTTTAGATTTACAGCCTCGGTCCGTCCTAATAGCCTTCCCACCGCAAGGTCGTGAGGAATTGTTTAGATTAGTGCCCTCAACCTTTATAGATTACTGTAGTCCATCCTGCTGCTTTAATGTCTTGATTAATCTGTGGTGTGGTTTTTAATTTGTTATGTTTGTTAGTCTTTTCCTTTTCGTTGTGGAAGTTGCTGTTGCTGTTTATTGAAATTGATAATAGTCGCGATTATCTTGAATGTGTTGTATTTACAACTTTAGTATTTAACTTGTAGATTTTAATATATCCATTTGTATATTATCTCGACATACGTTTTTTTTCTAATACAAGGAAGTTAAAGTGTGAAGAATGTTCTATTTTACATAAAACTGCAACATATATTCTTGGGAACAAACAGCAGTCCTTTCAAAAACCACAAATGAACAAACAAGGAAAAACAAGCTCAAAAGAGAATGATAAGAATTTAATTGACACCACGATTGATTCTAATGAATATTTGAAGGGCATATCGTACTTCCGCGCCAGGCACGAGCCGCGCGGGAGGGACTGATTCATTAAATATACAAATTCACTGAACAAACTTTCTTTGTTTGCGCATTGCGCAAATAAGTGCAGAGCCCGCATTAGGCCTTATTAACAATTTAACCGAATGCGTCAGACATTGAGATGAGCTTCTATCGGGATTATTGGGGTCTCGGAGAAAATAATTTGGGTTTTAATCAACTGTAGTGTGGGGTAAATTCTGGTAATCCTGTTTTATTTGAGAATAATCTTCTATGCTTATCTATGTTTTTTTTATTTATTAAAATTAATTAATGTAAGTAGTATTTCTTTTTGTAATATCAAATAACGTTATGAGATATATACTGATAAGGTATTAACTAGACTGATACTGAAGCTTTTTTCTTAATATTAATTTATAAGGAAATATTGGTGAGCGCCACTAATGTCTAAAATAAATATCAAAGACTGAACTACAAATTGTGGCTGTGCGCTTTGTCTGTTTTTCTGCGATATGAAACCTCATTTAGCACCAAGTAATTTCACTGTTAGTCAAACTGGAACTTGATTAGCAGCAAAAATATGGGAACCTAACTAGGATCCTCCTATATTAAATGAGGCTTAAAAAAGGGTTCACCTCCCGGTAGGTAACGGCTTGGCTGTGCCTCTGGCATTGCTTCAGTCCATGGGCGCTGGTTGCTACTTACCATCAGGCGGACGGGTTACTCGTTTGCATACTAAAGCAATAAAAAAATGTCGATCAAGTTTCATAAAGTGCCAATCTACCCAATGTAGTGAAGCTATAAACTTCTCTTAATTTGCCGAAGTTGCCCATTAACATGGTGCTGTAAGTTTGCTATATAATTTGGCGTGACCTGTTGCATCCCACAGTTCAACTTTTCACATACATCTACTATATTTCCGAGATAAGCAACTGGTGCCTTAGGGTTTGGCAATGCTATGTGAATTAGCAATAAAATCTTGTACATTCTTTGTTCATGGGGACAATTTTCGTATTTTTTTTTGTTGATTAAAAGAATGAGTGGAATTATATAATTTATTTTAGGATATATTTAATGCACTCCGAATTATTTCTTTTAGAGGATTTAGTGCCCTATTAAAATAAAGATATATCTATCGAGATATGTTTACATTATATTATGTATCTTATATATTTTAACCGAAGTCATAAAGTTGATTGATAGCAATCAGCTTTCAATGGTATCTTACACTGATTTCCATTTCGATTTACAATAGCACACCAAAATAATAGTTGAGCGAAGAAAATATAGCTAGCTTAGATCGCAGTGGATTTGCATTCACAAATATTTGCTCAGAGTCGGTATGCTGTTTATCTAAGGTCTTTGTGGTTTCTGCTATCTAGAAGATCGGGAATATTTATGTATGGAATATCTATTTTGTTTCTAAATTGAACTATTATGCTTATAAAAGGGATCTATTGAATCTTAATTTCGTATTTGACAACATAATATATCTTATTTATTTTTATTATGTCCTGAGCTGTGTCTTCAATATGAATAAAGATGAAAGAAAACAACAGATTCGTTTAAATCTATACTTATAATAAATCTGTAGAGAGGTCAATTCTGTACATGAAATATATTTCCAAAATAACTATCAGGGGGTGATTAGGGATCGATACTGATGCCAAAAATGCAATTAGTAAAATTTTTGTCTGTCTGTCTGTCTGTCTGTCTGTCTGTCTGTCTGTATAACCGTTATAGAAACAAAAACTACTCGACGGATTTTAACGAAACTTGGTACAATTATTTTTCATACTCCTGTGCTGGTTATAGTATACTTTTCATCACGCTACAATTAATAGGAGCAGAGCAGTGAAGGGAAATGTTGGGAAAACGGGAGAAGTTACTCCATTTTTAAGCTCACTTCGCGTGTGCAACCTTAATGGTTAAAGCTACATAGAAATCATGTATGACGGAAATGTTCTCCTTAAAATTATGTAAAAATATCCCACGACAGCATATGTCTATCTTTTATGGTTGACTCACATTGACACGTGTAACTCCCGATAGCTTAGCAGTTCGAAGCTTTCTGATTATATTTGTTTACTAATCTTAGGAACTATCGGTCAAAACTGAATAATTCTGTTTGCGTTGGATAGCCCTTTATTTGTGGGGTGCTATAGGCTGTATATCATCACGCTATGACCAATAGGAGCGGAGCAGTAATGAAACATGTTACAAATACAGGGACAATTTATTAGTTTTGAGTGCTTCCGTTGCGTGCGCTGCGTAAACAGTTAAAGTTATGCAACAATGATGTATGACGGGATTATTCCTCTTAAAAAGTTCTAAAAAAATATATTATAAAACAAAATCCCCGCTGCATCCGTTTGCCTGAACGTCTTAAACTCAAAAACTACCCAACGTATTAAGATAAAATTTGGTATGGAGACAGTTTGAAACCCTGGGAAGAACATAGGCTCCCGGGAAACTACTACTTTTATAATGGAAAACTTTAGCCTGAAAAACTTTATAACGCGGGCGGAGCCGCGAGCAAAAGCTAGTCTTTAATAAAAGAACACAGGTCTGTAAGCAGAATTACTTCAACGAGGTAGAAATTACGTTCAAATAACGTGGCTGAGCTTAAAAAATAAGATTAATTAATACAAGTGTGTCATTAAATTGGGTTAGATTACGGGTGTAATTAAGGTTACGAGTTGGTCTGTAATTATAAATTTCAGGTCACGAAGCGTGGGTAACGTTTGGTTTCCAATTAGACTAAACACGGGTTATAGATGATCGCATTTTTTATTTTGCTTTGTATCTAGTATTTAAGCGTCTGCCTTCCTATTTAATATTCATGCTATTGAATTTAACAATTGACTTCAATATACTCTATGATGAGATACCAGATTGTTAAAGTTACGAATTCTTGCTCCAGTTGTATTATTTATTTATTTATTTTAGGTTCTCCAGCAGATTATATACTCTATTTACACAGGAGTAGTATAATAAAGGTCATATTCTGATGCATTACCAACTTAAAGGAGTACACAGCGTTCAATTATTAGGACTATAAATATGGTTATTTTGTAGCAGAAGGTTGAAAACGAGCAGAAGGGTCTTCTGACGGTAGATAGTCGCTATCAGCCATAACTGCCTATCAGAAGAGTGGATGCGTTGACGATTTTAAAGAAGGAATTGGAAAGTGGGAAGCAATCATTCAAATAAAGTGAATTTTAAATATAAGAATATATAGTTTATTAAAAAAAATAGGTTATCTAGATTGTGAAAAAATTGAGTATTCAGGTGGAAAGGTAAAATTATAAATACACAAACGCTGTTGATATTTGAAACAGTATATAAAACTAGTTAGACAAAATATTTAGGCTTTGACTTATAGACATATTTTATAGTCCGAATTTGCTATTTATTTAGCCAACATTAGCTACAGCGGGTATGAGGGATTCGTAGATGGTGATGCCGCGTAGGAAAGTCTCGATGCTGAGATGTTCGTCGTGCTCATGCAGACCAGGCGTCGTGTTAGACATGGGGGAGAAGCCCAGCGCTGGAATGCCGATGAAGCGAAGGTATCTGCTATCGGTCCCACCAGGGAACACTTGGGGTTTCAAGGATATATGCCTGTTGGAGGTGAATGTGGTTTTATCATGTGCTGTATTAAGTTTATATTTCAATGTAACGGGAGAGGTGGATGTTATTTTTAGCATAATATTAGTAGAAGACATACTTTGGTACAGTGATGAAACGAGTAAAGATAATTCTTACATTTGATATAAAATGCTTGCAATGGCAAATCGTTTTTAGTTCTAAGTATCTAGTGCACTAGCCACTAAACTTTTACTTCTATATGCCATATTATTACAACCAATCGATTTAAGTACTTCTCCACGTTGTTACAACGGAAGTATGAATGTTCAAAGTTGATGACTGTGATTGTACAGAAGTACTTACAGATTATCAGCGGCATTTTTAAAAGCGATCCAGAAAGGATTAGAGTCATCCAGTTTAGTAGACGGAGTGTAAGGATCTTTCTGACTAAAGGAATACGTGACTCCAGCACCGGCTTCCGTGCACCAACGCGCGATCTGAATATTGAAGTTATAATACAATATGTTAGAGATACTAATAGTTACCTACACAAGGTGTTAAATTCGCAATAGTGACCTACGTAAGTGTGTTGCATGACGGAATTAGTCTGTTAATAATATAATGTATTCAGTTATATGAAACTCTCCTCTCACATGTGGAATATTAAAAAAAACTATATTGAGCCCTCAAAATTGGAAGACTATGGCTATAGCAACGTACAAGTCACCCCATTTAAACATGTTCCAGATATAATGTGGCATATATTTACGAATAGCCACATGCATTTCTGAAATTTTTTGAAAATTCTTTCCCGTGCAAAATTTGATATAAAATTTGATACGAAGTGCCCGACCTAGAAATCAAACCCGAGACCTTCCAGAAATAGCCCAAACGTCACCTCAAGATTAAGGAAACGAGACACTTAAAAGATATTTTCTAACAGGTGTAAATATTTAGTACATGATATCTCTCATCCTCTGAGCTTATCTATCTTCCTTTACCGTCAACAGACTTTAGATTGTAAACTATCTATTTGATTGCCCTCTCTCGGAGAAGTGGCAGGCAATATACATGCGATTAAAACTTAAGGCCATCGTTAGTCTTGCAAAGTTCCAGTGTTCATAATGTTACCGCTTAGTTGAAGATTTGTCTGAGATAGCGACGCTGCTCCACACGACGGAAACATTTTGTTCAAATTTTGTACATTTAGTGTCTTGTGTAATTTCTTAAATGGAGTTGACATTAGAATTTCAACAGTAAAAAATTTGCTTGAATTTCCTTTTCCATATTAAATGTGTGGAGGTTAATAAAGATGTTTCGATATTATTTTTTGTTTCAAGTAGCATCTTCTGCTTCTAACCACGCCTATGGCCGATCAGTATAAATTGTTGATATTTGCTAAAATACGTCACAGACAGATATCCTGTAGATCTATATGCTTTTAATCACGATTTCATTTAGCGGCAAGCAAAAGCTAATTTTATAATGGGAATAAAATTCAGACTATATTATTGAAAAGGCGAAACTATAATAAGCAATATGAATTTAAATCAATCATTAATAATTTAATTGGAAGAAAAGAGATTTACCATTTAAAGAAACCGCGTTTAAAATACTTTAAAAAGATAATAAAGTAAAAGAAAGCTACAGAAAAATATGCATAAAAGCATAAAACTCTTCTTTTAAAATTATTCAACTAAGTTTCCGCAAAGTGTTGCAGAATGAACTCCCAACGGGCACCAACTAGTTTGTTTTGTAATTTTCTAGTTTCGCATTGTATTTTTCAGTGTTGGCAACATTGCTGAGCATTTAAATAATTGTTATGGAATTTACTTATTAATTGTGTACAAGTTTTGTTAAAGTACTGTAAGAAGATTATGTCCATTCCGATAGGGACCTACTAATCTTAAATTAATTATGAAGAATTAAACGGGAACTGTAATTTTTTTTTGTAATTTTAGTCCATACATACCGTAGTGATTTATATCTGGGGTTAAAGTAATAAATTAGGGGCATTATAGAACTGTTCTCGTTATCTTTGTTCCAGTTTAATATAATTAGGTAAGTTTCAGACAAAATTGTAGTTACTTATCTAGAAATTCTTTTTAGGTAGAATAATAATATCAAATAAGAAAAAACTTCAAGATACGAAATATTACTTGTTAAGTTCTACGTGGTATTACAAAACTTCTCGTTACGAAATATTATTAGTTCTACATGGTATTGCCAACAATAATAATATTATTTTCTTTATATTTAGGTTAACGGCTTAGTTTAAAATTACTGTCTTGTTCTTGCATCATTATGGGACATAGATAGTAGTAAATGTAGCCTTCTGGGAATACAGGAACTGCTTAGCATTAGCGTATACAAGGACTTAATAATATTTTTTTAAATCAATGATTAAACTTATCAATGTTTTGTCTTTTTATTCGTAAATTATAAGAGAGCGTCAAAACAACGTATTTATCTCTCTTTAGAGAGTACTATATTCTTTGGTATTTATTTACAGATGTTTTGTCATGCAACTGGAGTGAGCCCGCAAATATTTTGTTATATGTTATATTATATACTTAATTTATGTTGTAAATACGTATAGTATATAGTTGTATGTTTATGACTAGCCAGTTCGAATTGGGTATATCCTGTAATATCTTTGTGTTGAATAAAGAATAAATTAATATTTTATTAACTATGTTAGTAAGGGATTATAGTACAATAAACATACCATTTGTTCGAAGGCTTCCAAGTCTACGTTAAGTGCAAGTCGTAGATCAAAACTAGCGCTCATACTCTGTGGGATGACATTGTTCTGGATGCCGCCCTGCAAAATAATTGCAGTTTGTTACAAGCAATTAATTAAAAATACTGTCGTGAAACTCGAGTTATGTTATATTATTATAAATAAAATATATATCAAGCAATAAGTTATTCGTACTGTTTACTATTGAGTTATGATGCTTTGTTGTGTTCCAGAAATTCTGTTTTGAAATGGTATTTAGAATCTTTTTCCATTTGACTTTTTAGTCTTTTATCCACATACATTGTTACCCAAAAGGTTTTATTCTTTATTTATAAAAAACATATAGTTTTCTATCGTTTGTAAGTTACAACAAAATGTTAAGAGAAAATTAATTTAATCCATATTTTTAAAACAATATAAAATTAAATGTAATTTTAAAATACTTTGTAATACATCCAGCATCTCGATGTCGCTCGTTACTTACAAATCCTATCTCAAAACTTCACGTAGAGAAATAGCCTATATTTCCGTGCAAAATATTCAAATATTCTCACTGTTTTCTCGTATTCTTGTGGATAGACAGGCGGAGCCGCAGCAAGCGTCGGAAAGTCAATGTAAAATATTTTTGTTACGTTCATACTCCGAGCGACTAGTTCATATTACATGCATTCGTGACGGCGTGAGAATTGTACAATTCGACGCTTACCTACTTCCAATTTAAATATGTCTAATTTCCCTTTTTTTAAATACATATGCTTTGTTAATTATCACTTTAACGGTGAAGGAAAACATCGTGTAGAAACCTGCATACCTAAGAATTACTTTATAGGAATTTCGAAGGTGTGTGAAGTCTACCAATCTGCTTTAAGCCAGCGTGGTAGACTAAGGCTTAATCCCTCTCAGTAGTAGAGGAGGCCCGTGCCCAGCAGTAAGACAGTAAATACAGGACTGATATAATAAATAAATATGCGTCTAATTTAATCATTATGCACTGCCAGGATAAGATACTGTTTCCTTTGCTACTGTTACTTACAGATACCATGGTGAAGTTGATGCTGGTGACATCACCGATCGCCAAATCTGGGTTTTCGGCTAGTTTCTTCTTAGATTCTGCTCGCAAATCCATAAATTTGTCAATCATGTAACGTAACTGCAGACAAAGATTGTCTTTAAAATTACAACATTTTGTTTCCATGGCCGTGATTATTATAGTTTTATATTCCCTTAACTATGCAACTTATAATATTAAGGATCAAAACTCAACAAATGATCGTAGTAAATGTAGACAAGAAGGTATAGTTGAAAATCTATGAAAGAAAGGCATTCTAATTGTGATGCCAAGGAAAAGGGAAAAGCGTATGATCAGTTATGAAGTGAAAAAATATTGATAAAAAAAAATTACAAATTTCAATCCATAATAATAGTAAAGTAAATCAAATAATTTTAAAATTCTTGAAGTGGGAAGTAAACATGTTTTTGCCAAACTCATCTTCAGATAAAATATGTGTTTGCGTGAACTCGAAAGTGCAACTGAGCTAATTAATTTCGCTTCTTACGGTCAATACAAATACAGTTCAATTTTTAACTTGAAAAGTGATGCAATAGTTGGAGTATCGCAGTACAAAATCAAAATAAAATAAAATTGACAAGCACCAAAAATATTCCTGCTACACATCGATTGCTACCCGATACTTTTGCTATCTCTCACGTTATTGCCAATAACAGTTTCGTTTCAAATACGATAGTTGTGAAATGCCTCGACGGGCTTCTCATAAAGAACATTAAGTACCTACAATTGAACCGTCTTTTTTCAATATACGAATACTTTTTTAATCTATCGCAAAATTAGACCAATCAGCACAACTTTGTTTGACGTGCTCACACATGCTTTATTTTGATTGGTTTATTTTCAAGATCAGATCGAACATTGAGTGCAGAAACTAAATATAATGAGTTTGAAAGAAATAGCAATGTTTCGAAATTAATTTCGAAGTCCAATATTTTTAGCAGTCAATCAAAAGTTGGAATCAAAAGTTGAGCCTCTCAGCGGTGTAAAATAGTTTCACGCAAGTAACATCTATTTGTATAGGACATCACAAAATCTTCAATTCAAACAGGTTGATATAATTGTGACTAGCGAGAGATAATCATTTCCCTTAATCGATACTCTTGAAGGCATTCCACTTCCTTTACCATACTCAAGTGCATCAGTGTTTGTTTGTCATACTTGGATATAAAACTTCGGCAATAAAGTGAAAAAGATCCCTTAGTCAGTCAGATTAAATATGCTTTTCATTTAGCTACATTGTGGTAATAAATACGATGTTTCGTTGAAACATAGCGCTTCTCGTGGCATTTTTCTAGATTTATTTGTTACAATTCTGCTTTTGCCGCTTTTTACCTAAATTAATTTGGACTCCTTTCTAGGGATTACATTCCTTTCTGGATAAAATAAATAGCTGTAATATTAATTGTACGCATTTAATAGTAGGTTTAAGACTGATTCGAACGAACAGCGAATCTATTTATTAACTTTGATTCCAAGACATTTCTCCATTAATCGAAATCACTTATATATTTATTATCATTTTCTGGCGAAGAACGTTGTAGGAAGTGCATAAGTAAGTATTATCTGTAAGAATTTCGAAGCTATGAAAACTGTAACACCCATGAGCCACGAGAAGTCGCGTGGTTTCAATGCATTGGGCACGGAAGTATCCCTTATAAATTACGTATATTATATAAAGTTTAAATTCCCCAGGCAGGATCTTATTCGTTCTACTATGCTGTTATACAATCAATAAGCAAACCTATTGATAAATTTACCAAACATGCAAGTTACCGCGATGTTTGTTTAAAGTTTAGAATGATAAGTTCGCCACAAACATGACCATTTCACCGGAACATTATTGAGATCCTCTTGATTAAATAATTACAGTGCACAGGCTATTGGCACCCCGCCAATGTGACGTTGTTGCGGGCGATAAATTAACACCGCCACGGGCACTAACAATGTTAGGTAACTAGATAGTATCGGATTCTAATACGTCAGTAATTAGGATATGAATTAGTCATGCTAGATTTATACCTACTAAGTATAATGTGATTATTGATATTGTTATACACGTATACGTGCGTAAGCTATAGGTAGTAAGTACATATGTACAGCTGCGTTGAGACGCTGCGGCAATAATTCAGTGTGCTAATTTGGTGTGTAGTTGTTTGGTGGTAGGATATATTTTATATCCGCCCGGATAGCGATCACCGTTCATAAAGTGTTAAAACCCGCCACAGTAGCAGTTACAAGTTGCTTATATTGTAAAAATAACATTCAATTTGATACCATTTGTCTTCAAAAAAACTTATAGATAATATTTGAATTAAGTATATATCACAACATAAACATACAAACCGAAACAAGACATACCTACTAAATAATATAGAACAGTATCTAATTTGATATCAGTAAAAGAAACTCATGTTATTAATCGATCCAGAATAAAAAAGCAAATCCCACGTCACTGCAATGAATCAGTACTTTTTCAGTAATTGCTAAGCTACCACGGCGGCAAGGGAAACGATTTTTCCTCCTACCTATTCTTATTTACCATTTAAAGACATTATAACCGTTTTCTTACACATTTCTTTGCGATGAAAACTTAGATAATATTCCTTTGTTTACTTTTATATAGTTAAGTACTTTGTGTAAATGTAGAAACCACTTATTTTTTAAATAATTTCTTATGTTTACATGAATGTTAGACATTAAAATAATACTATTTTACGGATTTTATCGCGGTTTTTTATATTATAATTTTCTTCCGACGCTTCGAAGACTTTCCAGTCTTCGTGGTCGCGAGGTGGACTTATTTTAGTGTTGAGTTGTTACTGCATTTTGTTCTTTGATGGTCATTAGGAGTCTCCTTGAGGTAGACACAGGGGATGATTAAGGCATTCGATATAAATACGATTTAGCCTTTAGTATTGAGTGACTTAAATTCTTCTATGAATATTGGAAAGCTACTAAATTCAACAGGAACCTAAAAATTTTGCGTAATGTTTAGTCAAATATGTTTAGCGTCCTTTATCATTAAAACAAAACTAATTATATTTTGATTTCAAATTGCCGAATTTTTGAATACGCAATTTACTAGACTTGTAGCTCGAATAAGCTACATTAAAACTCCATTAAAAACAGTTTATCCTTCATTCTAATATAAATACCTAAGATACGTACCTTTTCGCCACAATTGTCCGGGAGTAGGAGCGATCCATGACCGGACTTGCCGGGACAAAAAATGTTCACATCTGCAAAGCATTCAAATCGGGGCACTATTAGTAAAGGTGTAGTGTTTATTTTTCAGTTACGTATAAAAATATATCAAGATTCATTGATATCATAATACCTACGTCTAGTTTCAGCAGTTATTTGGTTAAATGTAGCATTTTGGTCTCATTCACATTGTCTTTATGAAGAGTAATTACAACACCTCGCAGTGGCGAAGGCTGAAGTTTTCCTAAAGGGAACTTGACATAACATATAGGTACTAATATGCATAAATGCGGTCTGTAAATCGTTGTAATGATAATTAGATATTACATAAATTACGAAAGGGAAGCCGGCAGGAACCGGGTTATATAGTCCCTTCACTGGCACCTTGCAATATAACTTCAGACTTGCAAATTCTGTTAAAAAACCTGGTAGTTTAATTAAAATAAAAGTATTTTTCGGATTTTATCGCCAGAAGGCTGCCAAAAGACTGCAAAGTCTTCGAAACGTCGGGAAAAATTATAATATCAAAACCGCAATAAAATCCAAAACATAGTTTAATTTTAATATCTAACATTCGCGTAAACATAAGAAATCTGGTAGGTTAATGCTAATAGTCTTACGCCAAATAGTCCTCTCTCCATAGAAGACGAGGTAATCATCGGAGGCGCAAGCGATGCCCTCATCCAAGGCGAAACCAACGTTCAGATTTTTGAAAGCTTCAGTCTTCACGAACTCTTCCATGCCCAAGAGGCCGCCGATCTCTTCATCTGTTGAGTTGATACTTAATTTAATACATTTGATTTGGTTTAGGTCTTGGTGATCTTGTATGTTTATAATAATAGTATTGAAAGTACGTTTAGTATTTTAGTGTGAAAGAAACGTTTCAATAAATTTGTTTACATTGTGAATGGACCGACTTTGTATTTGCTTTTACTCGGTCGTGTTCAATATGTTCAATATTTCTATTGTTCTATATATTGGATTAATGCTTTTGATTTGTAAACTGTTGATTTTCCTAATAATATAAAAAATAAACTTTATTTTACGCTTCGTATGGTCACGCTCAGCTGGTGTTTTGCTCATTCACTTGCTAAATTGCCGTCGCTTAATCTTTTTTAACCATCTCGTAAGTTAGGTTTGTCAAAATATACAAAACAAATGAAATCAAACTTCATATCATATATGTTTAGAATGCATATGTCCATACCTTATTAATATTTGCAACAATATTCAACATTAAACAGCACGACTGAAAATGGCACGTAATTACTGTCCATTTACGATTCAAATTGAACTGCCTGGTTCAAGACAAATAAATCTGCAGGAGGTAAGCCATCAACCCCTCGAGGCACACTCGTCAGCATGCCGGAAAGTTTCAAGAGGTTTGGCTCAATTCCAAAAGAGCAAGAACTTGTGTTCCATTATCATCTAAATTGAAGAAAATATATCGTATTTAGAGATGGCTTATAGTAGTTAATCTATAGGGATGTAGTTTTTTGCATTAGTATCTTCTATAGGTATATAAACTTTTAAAAACAAAGTGCAGGTACAGAATTATTCGAAGATTTTCGTTTCCATATTACCTACATCCGATACAAATATTTGTATCATGTAAATATAAACTCGGATTTTAACTTTAGGTACTTCTTTCTGCTCTGCCTATTTGAGACGTTATTGAATTAGCCGTGACAGCGAAACAATCAAGGTCTTTAGCGATTACTTTGTACAACTCAATCGATTGCTCAAAGAAAACGTTTGCCATTTATAAAATCAATATAATTATAATTGAGTAAGCTATTGACTCAGTGGCACGTGGATGTAGGATTATAGATTGTATAATGTCAATGTCACAGAATACTGGAACGATGACTATAATTTTTTTTATATTATGTTCCGGGCTTGCTACGGTTTGGGAAATGCAAAGATTAAGATTATGCCTAACTGTTTAATGTCTTTGGAGAAGTGGTATGTATTTTATTTGTATATATTTTGAGTATGGCTTGTATAAATAATGTTTAATAAAATAACTTTTATTTTCATTTTCCCAGAATTTATGAAACTTTAAAAAATAACCACGTTCTCTAAATAGTGTTTTATTATGGCTGCCCATTCACTCGCCAGTGAGTACCAGTGGCAGAGATAACACGTTTTGCCCGTGAAAAGGAGTGATTAAACTAACCCATGTTGGCCATTTGAAAACCTACCCGGCATTTTCAAATTCAACCCATCAAATTATCCTGTCAAGATTTATGGATCATTCTTACCCGGAACAAAAGACAAATGGATAGTTCTCTTCAGCTTGATGCCTTTACTCTTCAGTCTCCTCACGGCTTCGATGTACTGGATCGCGACTGACTTCATGTCCTGGACTCCGCGCCCGTAGATAGCGCCGTCTTGTATCTCCGCTGCGAATGGAGGATGAGTCCAGCTTGCCTGCAATTTGTTAATATGTCATCTCATCTTTAGAACATTTTTTTTTAACATTAGTTTAAAGTTATTTATAGGCCGTTGAAGCATTACGTAAGCAGAATTTTAATATTTTTATCTAATAAAAGCCTCTATCTTGCACACAAAAGATTTGAACATCATTTAATTAATCTTTGACATTGGTGGTGGAAAAAGATTCAGAGCAATTAATGTTCCAAAAAGGATTTTCAGTATAGTGGCTACTCATGTACTCACCGAGTTTATAATTGCATTGGTTGCAATAAATAAATTGAATATTTATATTTCTTAACATATATGGAAAATAAATATGTAAAAATACTATATAACTGATCGCAATCGATACGCAATCGTGATAACATTGAATTCATTCTTACCACACTTTAGAGTATTATCTAACAAAGCGCAGCATATTTGGCATAATTACGCGCAGATTTGGCATAATTAAAATTAATATAGAAAGTGCAGAAAAATAAAATGAATACATTACTTCGATGTTATTTAATTCGATGATCGAATTTAAACCACCAGACGACCACCAACGAGTACCTATAAGTATATCTAGATAATGTTTGTTCACTACTATTAAGGTGGGAATAAATTTTAAAGAAATTTGAGAGCTATCTCATAGACATTAATCGACCGCACGGACGTTTTCTCACGACCGCGTCCAAAGGCTCGCTGGAGATAAGCGGCCTTGCTTGGGTTCATAAATATTTTTCATACTTTTATCTCTTCCTTCATGATTTTTTGCACACTGCAGGGTAATGATTAATTATGACTAAAATCCTTGTATGCTTACGGTCTTATTTCTTATATTAGATCCCTTATAGTATTCAATTGCCATGCGATTTGCCAGTCCATCCAACATTTCTTTAAAAATTGGCGAAAAATCTTCGAAACTACTTACGAAGTCAAGTCTTTCTTGGCAACGAGATTCGCTGGTGTTGGTTCAATACCATCGTAAAAACTGTTCGAGATGTTTAATCTATAAATTCCTAATATTATAAGTATTGTGTATTTTCTGTTTATAGGTGGAGCTATTTCGTTTATATTTAGTGCATGAATGGATCGGTTCGACCGAGGCAGTGCCACAGTCTTTTTACTGTAATGTCAACAAAACCATAGACATTCAAAAAAATAACGTTGTAAACTTACAATTCCTTACATTGGCGGTAAAGATTATTTATCACTAGCTTTTGCCCGCGGCTCCGCCCGCGTTATAAAGTTTTTCAGGCTAAAGTTTTCCGTTATAAAAGTCACGCTATATATTTTCCCGGAAGCCTGTGTACTTCCCAGGGTCTCAAACTGTCTCCATACCAAATTTTATCCTAATACGTTGGGTAGTTTTTGAGTTTAACACGTTCAGGCAGACAAATTCAGCGGGGGACTTTGTTTTATAATAAATTTTTGTATAACTTTTTAAGAGGACCAATCCCGTTATACATCATTGTTGCATAACTTTAACCGTTTACGCAGCGCACGCAACAGAAGCTCTCAAAAATAATATATTTTCCCCGTTTTTGCAACATGTTGAAACTGTTACTGAACCGCTCTTATTGGGTATAACGTGATGATATACAGCACTCCACAAACAAAGGACTATCCAACACAAAAATAATTTTTCAGTTCGAACCGGTAGTTCCTGAGATTAGCCATTACTGCTCCGCTCCTATTGGGTATAGCGTGATGATATATAACCTATAGCACTCCACGAACAAAGGATTATCCAACACAAAAAGACTTTTTCAGTTCGAACCGGTAGTTCCTGAGATTAGAGCGTTCAAACAAACAAACTCTTCAGCTTTATATAATAGTATAGATGTCGCAGTAGTCAAAGTTGCGTTAATGATGAGATGTGTATTCGTCTGCCAAGTTTGAATTTCCCGCCCTCTATATTCGCCGCCCGGGGCACGGGCCCTGGCTTGTCGCCCCCTAGATCCGGGGCTGACTGAGAGTGTTATAAACGTAAGAGTAGACAAATATAATGAGAAAGCTTCGAACTGCTATGCTATCGGGAGCTACACGTGTTATTGTGAGTCAACCATAAAAGATAGACATATGCTGTCGTGGGATATTTTTTATATAATTTTAAGGCGAACATTTCCGTCATACATAATTTCTGTGTAGCTTTAACCATTAAGGTTGCACACGCGGCGGAAGGTTAAAAAATGGAGTAACTTCTCCCGTTTTCCCAACATTTCCCTTCACTGCTCTGCTCCTATTAATCGTAGCGCGATGAAAAGTATACTATAACCAGCACAGGAGTATGACAAATAATTGTACCAAGTTTCGTTAAAATCCGTCGAGTAGTTTTTGTTTCTATAACGGTTATACAGACAGACAGACAGACAGACAAAAATTTTACTAATTGCATTTTTGGCATCAGTATCGATCCCTAATCACCCCCCTGATAGTTATTTTGGAAATATATTTCATGTACAGAATTGACCTCTCTACAGATTTATTATAAGTATAGATAGATAGATTAGTTATTACAAGTCTTCGTAATGCTATCTTTTGCTCTGAAAATATTGGTAATATTGTTAACTTATAATTCAACATGAAATCCCGAATCACTCTGTATACATAAGCTTCCTTTTCCACACCTATTTGTAGAACTAATTAGAGAGTTTTCACCTGGTGGCGGATGTTGTCGTTTTTTAATTCTGGTTAAATAAAGTTAGAGGGACGACATTTTGCAGCCAATGTACGAACATTTTCATTAAACCACTTTGATACCCCAGGCTGTAGCGGTGCGAGGATAAATAACGTAAAGCATTATATTATTAAACTAGTTTTTGCTTACGGCTACGTCCGCGTGGAAGAGCTTTTCCCTTATAAAATGTACCTTATATTTTAAGTTAGACCTCTAGATAAACATCGGTGAAAACTGTATTCAATTCTATGCAGTAATTTTGGCTTCTGTTGCTCTAATAAATACTCCCAATATTAGTTTTTCTTCTATATCTATAATTTACAGACATCGGCCTGTTATAATTTTATTATATGTAAAGATGTATAATGCATACGTACGTACGCATAGATGTGCAGTTTGGAGTCGTTTAAAAGCTAAGACAATGAAATGAACAGTTTCTTAAAGCGCGCATCATTTATTTTTTAGGCCACATTTTTATCGTTTTTTATTTATGAATGTTATGGGCATTAAAACGGTTTAAATGGCTCCAATTAACTCTTAATTCCAAGTTTAACTAAATCGCTTAAGAATACTGCCTCGGTGGCGTAGTTGTATTGCATGCCCGGTACAATAGCGCTCTGAGGTCCTGGGTTCGAATCCCGGGTCGGGCAAAGTGATATTTGGGTTTTTCTGCTCAGTATCAGCCCGGAGTCTGGAATTTGTGCCCGATATGGCGATAGGCTCGCCCCCTATCACATCATGGGACGGAACATACTTGGCGAAAAGTGGGTGCCCTAGTTGCGCCTCTGCATACCCCTTCGGGGATAAATGCGTGATGTTATGTATGTATGTATGCTTAAGAATAAACATATACTTAGTTCTATCATGCACGGGGGATATCAACTTCATACAGTCTGAAACTAAAGCAAGACTTCTAAGATTGGAGTCGCGGGACTAGCAATTTGCATACGTCCCAGAAAATGATGCGAACTGCCGTTGTTACTCAATGCACCAAACATAACATCTTAATTACCGGTTAAGTTATATTATTTTATTTATTATTTCTCATCAATTACTTTGCTTCACACTTGCCAAATTAGACCAGCTTGGCGAACTGGTCTCCTCGAGACGACTGACCCCCATGTGTGTTTGTTGTCGGTTTTATTTGATTTCAAGCCATATTTTGTCCTGTGCTTAAATATATACTTGTTTAGTTCAGAATAGATTCAATTTGGCCCATATATATATTTTTATTTTTAAACGGGCATGGCAAAGTGTTTCCACTACACCTGATGGTAAGTGGAGTGGGGTTATATAGAACGTCGACTGACGAGAGATGATTACCCCTCGGCAGTCGATACAATTATGTAGGCCTGATGAAGCCGGATAAACACAGGCTGATCCCGGAACGCGAAACATAATTTTAAGAAAGTCAGAGGTGTGTGCCGTTTGTATTTGAACTTGCGGACGTTCGTCTCGGCAGTCCGTTTTACACGCGACTAAGCTATCGCCGCTAGTTACTGACGTTATAAACATACCTCAAACACTGGAACGACGTCCATGTGAGAATTTAACATGACGCTGGGCAGCGAGGGTTGCTCTCCAGTCCAGGTCATCACCAGGATCGGCTTCTTGGGCACACATTCAAATACCTGCACCGGGAGGTCCAGACTCTTGGCTTGGTTCTTGAGGTATTCAATACATTCATCTGAAAGAGAAATTTTATTTAATATTTGTTCGGCAGCAGGAAATAATTTTGTGTTTTTGAGCTTTAGAAAATTACAAATAAAATAATTATTTACAGTTATTATTACTTGAAATAAAACACACAGAATATTTATAATTAAGTTGATATTTAAAATCGGCACAACTTGGGCAGAATTAAAATTATTTTCACGTTTTATCCCTTACGTATAATACCGAAAACAAAATTGTTTTCTGTACAACATAAAAAACACTTAGTCCATTGAAAAGTTACATTTGGGGTTGCGTTTTTTAGAGGACGCAATTTTATTTTTTTGAAGTGTAGGGGGGGTCAGTGTAAAGCTAAAACCAAGTTTGTGGGGTCGCCACCCTTGTCCCATGGCCGCCATCTTGAAAATAGGGGTTGAAATGGTTTTACGATGCATCTCTTAAACTATTTATCTGACAAAAAATGTATAAACATTTTTTGTTGCAAATTAAATTCTCTACAACATTGGTCTAGTAACTTTTGTCGCAGAACTATAAATAAAAAATTTATAAGCGATAATGTTAAGAAATTAAATGTTAAGCAATGTCCATTGCAACGTCATCAGAACGTGTGTTTATAAGGTTCATAATACTTTTTGTACTCTCATTAATACCCAAATACCCAAGGGACCATTAGGGAACAAAAGAACATCTGCCTGCTATTATTATTATTATTTCTAACCTCTTATTGTAAGAATAGCTGATAATATTGTGTTGAAGTTGTCGTTCAACTTATATCTTTTAGATGTACTGTGCTTTAAAGACTTTTAAAAGTCAAAATGCTAATAAAAAAAAAGTAGTTTTCACTCAAGTTAAAATCGTGTCTAAAATCATTCGAAATCGTCTTCACAATTAAAAACAGAATAAAATACATCCGCACGTACAGAAATATGTAGCACAACTAAAAGATATAAGTTGAACGACAAATTCAACACAATATTATCAGCTATTCTTACAATAAGAGGTTAGAAATAATAATAATAATAGCAGGCAGATGTTCTTTTGTTCCCTAATGGTCCCTTGGGTATTTGGGTATTAATAAGAGTACAAAAAAAAGTATTATGAACCTTATAAACACACGTTCTGATGACGTTGCAATGGACATTGCTTAACATTGAATTTCTTAACATTTTCGCTTATAACTTTTTATTTATAGTTCTGCGACAAAAGTTACTAGACCAAAGTTGTAGAGAATTTAATTTGCAACAAAAATGTTTATACATTTTTTGTCAGATAAATAGTTTAAGAGATGCATCGTAAAACCATTTCAACCCCTATTTTCAAGATGGCGTGCGTGGGACAAGGGTGGCGACCCCACAAACTTGGTTTTAGCTTTACACTGACCCCCCCTACACTTCAAAAAAATAAAATTGCGTCCTCTAAAAAACGCAAGGTAAGGCCTAAAAAATGTAACATTTCAATGGACTAACTCCCGACATGGAAATAATTTCACGCAGATACTCTGTCTATGGGAGTTAATTTACAATTCTGTTTTACATCTGTAATTATTAAAGAGAAGATTTGTCCATAATTTTATCATTTTGAACAAGCTTGTTTAGTCTATTGATTTTTGGTTTTCTCGTTAAAGTAAAAACGAGTTAATTAATGATAGTAATAATATCAGCCCTGTATTATATACTGTCCCACTGTTGGGCACGGGCCTTCTCAACTACTGAGAGAGATTAGACCTTAGTCCACCACGCTGGCTTAGTGCGGATTGGTAGACTTCACACACCCTCGAAATTCCGATAGAGTATGTCTCAGGTATGCATGTTTCCTCACGATGTTTTCTTCACCGTTAAAACAAGCGATACACACAAAGAATACACACATATTTTTTTTAGAAAAATCAGAGGTGGATGCCGATGTGGATGCGTGCCCTTGGGATTTGAACCTGTGGACATTCGTCTCGGCAGTCCGTTCCACAACCAACTAGGCTATAGCCGCTTTAATTAATGATAATGAAATCATAAATATTATCTTCACACAACCATAATATACAGTCTCATTAAAATTAATGCTAATCCTTTCAATCGGCTGCCGAATTAGAGTCCCAAGTGTTATTGCGGAAAACCGATGTTTCTAAGCCTTGAGACATAAACGCGCATGTTCCGAACTGTGGCGAGACAGTGAGCTTGCAAAACCAAACATTATGAATATTATTTATATGAATTCGATCACATAGGCTCATTGGAGTTTCGGTGCCGTGGTACTAAAACTTACGTGAACAAGTTCATGTGTTCATACATTCAAAGCAAAAAAAAAAATCCAATATTGCACACGTAATAGAAGATATTTTGACAATCAATCAACGCTCATTGACTTCATGGGTTGAAGTTTGGAGTTAGGAAATGCTTTTGCTGAACACTGAACTTCTACGTCTAAGCCGTGGAATTGTTATGTACCTTCTACGTTAAGCAGGAAATACAATGTGGAATAAGTTTTAAAATATGTTATGCCTAATGATTTCTTATGTTTCCCCAAATGTTAGACATTGAAATAAAACTATCTCACTTATTTTATCGTGTTTTTTTATATTATAATTTTCTCCCGACGTTTCGAAAACTGCAGCCTTTACAGTCATGGGCGGACTGAAGTATTAGTCCTCCGAAAAGTGAAAGTTACAATATCTACGCAATTTTACAATTATAATTTTTAAAAATGTTTGCTGTTGACGATCCTATCAACGCAAAATAAACTCACAGTGTCTGAGAATAGTCAATAGTAGAAAAAAATACTTTATTCAAATATGTAATGCCTTTCATCGCGTTAAGTTTCCATTCTGAACCCATAATGTGACTTTATACAACGATGTTACCGTAATTAACGTTGGGATGTACGCTACGGATCCTCAGGTAATTTCGCAAATTGTCCACGGCGGGGTCGCTCGCTTGATCACCGGACATTTTGCAAAAATAACGTTCACTGCAACACAATGCTCTAACTACCTACCCGTAGAGTTTCAATTTATATTGAGTAATAACCGCAACGTTCCGTGGGAATTGGGGAGGTTGGGGCAGAATATATAATGGTAATAATTAATTGGAATTAGATTGTATAAATTACCAGGTAATAATTGAATGAGTTCGCAATAATTGATTTTATTTAATTCTCTTCGTTTTGTTGTATATTATTATTTATACTTAACAATGACAGGGTTACACTTTAAAACGATTATGAAAATATGCAAGTATATATTTTACTTTAGCTACTATGTAATATAAAAATAATGTCAGCGATATATTTAATTTTGTAATGTTTTTACCTTTCAAAACCACATAAACTCATATAATATTTGGTATAAATTGCGCAAAATAAATCAAAAAAGCATAACCTCATAATTACATTTCCAAGGACCTTTGAGTCTCATAACAGTTAATGTACATCAACAGCAATCTAGGTCCCAGGTTGCGAATTTGCGTGTGCCTATAAAACTCTCACACGGACATAAAAAGTTATTTTATCTGTTGTAAGAAGCCAAGTGAGTTATTTTTGCAATGTTTATATTCTTGTAAACAACTTTTTACTTGACTATATATGTCTATTTATGGGTAGGTTAATGCATTTTATGTTTGTATTCAACTTAACTATATGAGTTAATTTTATTCATATTTTTTTTTAGGATCTAGAGTTCGGTTCTCAGGTCAAGCAATTTACGTTCATTTTTATAAATTCGGAAAAATGCACGTGTAATTTTTTTTTACATTTTATAGTAATAGTCTGTTAAGATGTTGAGTAAAACACGTATATGTAAGGATTACTTTTCCCCAAACATATGGGGATACTAAATTAACCTAACTTTATTTAAAAAAAGAGGATACAATACACATAAAAATGTTGTCTCAAAATATGTTTTCAGTAACATTGGAACAGTAAAGTAAAAAGACGGAATTGTGCCTAAAGCCTAGTAATAGTATTTATCTAGACACACGAGTAGAGCGTGGCGTGGCTTTTGCTGCTTCGGTTGCCAAAATTTTAACAAATGTATGACCACTACGCTTCATCCGCGGGTTCATCTACATTCTGGATTTTAGCGTTAAAAGAATTTTGCTCACGTACGTGCATATTTTATATTCATAAAGGGAGTAAATGATGTAGACCATCCTGGGAAATTGAATTTTGAGCTTAATCTTGCTAGAGAAAAAAATAAATTCTAGATGATATTAATGTGGTAGGGAAAGAAATGAGACGTTTCATTAGGAAGAAGTAGATTTTCAAATACATATTACTTTATAGGTATTGATTGGATGAACCTGTTTCATAACTCGAATCACTAAGTAAGCGCATTAATAACGATTTGAACCATATGTCATTAGAAATCAATTGCATACAAAGGTACTCCAATCTCGAGACCGTGGAAGTTATTATAATTTTTTTTATTGCTTTGAATGATGAGACGAACTTGCCGTTTGCCGATGGTGAACGATACGACCGCAAAGTAGACACACCATCCAACACCTTGATTTACAAAGTATTGTTTGGTATTCCACTGCGCTCGTCATCCTGAGACGTGAGATGTTAAGTCTTATTATATCCAGTAGTTACACTAGCTACAACGTAAAAGTATAAGATAAGACGAAAAATCTGGAATGGTTAGATCCGAAAGACGTTTCAACTGGAAACATGTTAGAGACAAATGTATCTTAAAAACGTAAAATGTGTGAAATATAAAAGAATGCAGAAAAATAATGATTTTTAAAAGACTGTCGCACTTATCGTATACTTTGATCTCGTGCCAAGTTTTCTCGCTCAGTCTTTTCCACCTCTCGCAGAATATAGAGATTCTCCCACACCTTTATACACATAAACCATAATGAATAACCGAGATGAAACTTGATGGTTCATTAATTAAATAAAATAAAAAAGCCCGCCTCAATTAATATTTTAATTACAGTTATATAAAAAATAACACAAAACGTATCATATTATACCGTAATAGAAAAAAAATCACGTCCTCTTCTGACGCAGTGTTTGACACCTTTAAACACATATTTAAAATAAATAGAAACAAGTTATAGGTATTTGTTTATATTTTCATAAAAGGTTCAGTTAGGTCACAAGTTATTATTGAATTTAAAACGTATTTCACCCTAATCTATTTCTGGTGTCATGTGTTTAAAGGCGATTGTTGACATACGTTTAAAATATAATTTTATTTTTAAATTAACTTTTGCAAGCTTCGCCGGCGGATGTAATTATAAATCAATATTTAAAAAAGTATTAATTATTACTTATTTAGATTATGTATTTATTAATGTCGGATTATTATAAATCTAGGCAAGCCTGTGCCATAATTATATTGGTAAATATACAAGTGTGTTTAATTTATTGGAGCTTGGTTAATTATCTTCGATATTTAAAACATACTATTTCGCATGTTACAAAATAATAATCACACTATCTTATCTATATATATAAAAATTAATTGCTGTTCGTTAGTCTCGCTAAAACTCGAGAACGGCTGAACGGATTTATCTTATCTTGGTCTTGAATTATTCGTGGAGGTCTAGGAAGGTTTAAAAGGTGAGAAAAATTCGAATAATTGCCGGGAAAATCCTCAAAACAGCATTTTTCTATTTCCCATACAAACGTTTTCTAACTAATACGTAGAGTCAATTTGAGATTTATTGCTATGTTGTATAAAGTTCACTGTTGTTTAAGCAATGTAGGTGTGTTCCTAACATCAAAGCAGTGTGCGTTGGAGCACAGAATATAATAATGTAATGTCGCGTTCTGAAACTCAACAAAAGTGATATCGCGGACCCGACTAAATTGAACAGTCACAAAATTTAATATATCATTAGTTATTTGGTTGGCTTCACGATATTATTTCTTTTGTTTTACTTTAAAATGCATGTTTTCGTTATGGACAATTTTGAGCTACTTTTGCATATCTATACTTATAATAAATCTGTAGAGAGGTCAATTCTGTACATGAAATATATTTCCAAAATAACTGGGGGTGATTAGGGATCGATGCTGATGCCAAAATGCAATAAGTAAAATTTTTGTCTGTCTGTCTGTATAACCGTTATAGAAACAAAAACTACTCGACGGATTTTAACTTAACTTGGTACAATTATTTTTCATACTCCTGAGCTGGTTATAGTATACTTTTCATCACGCTACAATTAATAGGAGCATAGCAGTGATGGAAAATGTTGGGAAAACGGGAGAAGTTACTCCATTTTTTAAGTTTCCGTCATTTCGTGTGCAACCTTAATGGTTAAAAGTTCCTTCGATTTCACCAGGATCCCATCATCAGACCCTGACCGGACAATCGGACCACCTGCATACCACCATAAATTAAAAAAACATCCCGACAAATTGAGCACCTTCTCCATTTTTGAAACCCGAAATCCACGCGGGCGAAGCTGCGGGCGGAAGCTAGTTTATAATAAATTGTACGTTGAAATGTAAAATGAATGTCATAATATTCATTAAAGTAAATTCAATGATCCATATCTATTTTTCGTACACTTTGTGTAAGTCAGGATGGCCGAGCGGTCTAAGGCGCTGCGTTCAGGTCGCAGTCCACTTCTGTGGGCGTGGGTTCGAATCCCACTTCTGACAATACTTTTTTAAATGTTATTATCTTTTTAATGCTTTCGTTTGACCTTTATAACTCTACTATTGTAGATAAGTGATGGAATTACAATGTCATGTATGCTGATAATTATAATTGACATAATATCATTGTGTATTCATTTTGTGAGGTAGAAGACAATGATATGTAAAAGGTTGGGAATTTTTGTGATTCGCAAGCTTTCGATTTTTTATTTCTTTTCCGTCTTAGCCACTATTTATTTACTTGTATTTTGGTAATCGAGTTAAATCGGTCATATTATAGTCAATATTTAACAGACATTTATGAAAGTTCACAGTTTTAATTATATATTTTTTAATACTTTTACGAATAAATAAGGTGAATGTTTTGGTTGGAATTCCACCTGCCTTGTCACGGGTACAGCGTGCTTGTTATTAAAAATAGCACATGAATCGCCTCAAGATATACCAAACCTACCGTGTTCGCGTAGTTGTGGCCTTTTGATTTTTTATTCATTGATCACGCGGCCCCTCCCTACTCTTTCACACCGTTTCGTTAACCGCAATATATCGGCACACAGTATATAATAGGAAGCCGAGACCGCAAGTTGATATAATTATCTGTGGATGTAGTAAAAGTTATCTTAGAAAATATAGAGGGCATCTGATAAGAATGTTGACATAAAATGAAGCTGAACTTTAATTGTGTTTTTATAGTAACGTCAGGGCATTTTCACATGTATTTGCCCACAATAGGAATAGGCAGAGATGTAACTAGTGTATCTTTATAACATCAATATCTATACTATGTTTTTATATGTACAGTGGGTGCAACACACGTTTTCGAGATTATTGCAGAATTAATTTGGATTAGTTTTACCGGCATGCTGTTTTGGGTAAATGGTTTTAAAAAAATAAAAACAAAGTGACTGGAAACCTAAGCTATATACTTATTACTAGGATATGTCATTCCCATGTATTTTAGTTGCCTATTAACGTGAATAATTGTAGAATGGTGTCATGGCTACAGCCTCAGAACCTCAAAAACAAATTATAAATTGTGATGTAATATTTCTTACATGCGCTATATGTTTCACCGTTTCAAAGGTATGCAAAATATTATATACGTACCTACTTACCATTAGAGTAGGTTCTTTCTAAAGTTATTTTTAAAGTTGTTGTTCTTTATCTAATCTATCTATCTAATATAATTAGTCTATCATGCGATCTAAAGTCTGCATACAAGTATGAAAAATTATCTTGGTTATAAGAAACTACGCTAAACCAATTTACCTTAGTTCTTGTTTATAACTAACATTAGGCTAAAGGCTGGTAAAAAAATATTAAAGATCGTCGGATAATACGTATAACACAGCACTTTTTAATTGAAAACAGAACCATTATTTCCCGCTTCACTCTTTTCGTAAAATACTTATATTGTGTATTTTTATAGTAAAAGTGGAATGATGTTTCCATAAAGCAAGCAATCTTAGTCGCTACTAAATACAAAGTGCGTTGACATTTTTTAGTAATTGGCAAATTCAGAGTGATGATGTTGATTTTATATTACCACGAATATTTTTAGAAAAAAAACATTGAAGTATATAAATATCTATATATATCGAGGGAAATGAATATATTGTGCCTCTTGAATCTCTAAAACAAATTCAATCTTACTTATATACAATAAGAGGTGGTTAAGAATTGCTTAAATAGCTGTCAAAAACATCACCGGTTTCCTAGTTTAAATCTTATTAAGAGGCAAGATGGCGGGTTTTGACTCACAGCTGGGGCCTTATTCTCTATCCCGCACGTTATTTTGACAGTGCGTAACAAGCACGTAACACAACGCGTCATGTTAAGGACTATAGAAATTTGGCTTACAGAATACCATTCCACACACATTTCTCGAAGATAACATGACACGGCCGCGTTACGCGTTTACACTATCATACAGAATAAGGGCCCTGGTCGAGTAAATTTATGTTTAACTAAGCTCAGCTTTGGGAATTTTTTATAAGTAAGACTGTATATGTGTAAAAGATAATATGTCAGAAGTGGGATTCGAACCCACGCCCACAGAAGTGGACTGCGACCTGAACGCAGCGCCTTAGATCGCTCGGCCATCCTGACATCCGCAGGAGCGTCAAATATAAACTATACCAATTGGTAGACAAGATTTTAGGGTTAAATTTACTCGTACTTTACACTGACTCAATCAGTTTATTTAATAACCCCTTGTTATTTATTATACCATCATATAAATGTCTTATCATTATTCATAGTTTTATTTATCTAATTAGATGTAACAGTGGGTTTGTTTTTTATAAGTTAGTGTGACCGAAGAAAGCTCGGTTCCTAACAAGGCCCATCTTCCATGTATATAGTGATACGTCGCAATTTAATCAAAGAATTTTCATTATATTTACCCATGACACGATTTTATGAATATTTTGAAATTGAATGGGCTTTCAAGGGTTTCGTTACCTTACAGTAATTTAATTTGAATTTTCAATGTATATCAGCAAAGTCTCGTGCCTGCTTAGTGGTAGTCACGCAACACTCTATTGTATACTTGGTGATATTCCGCACTCATCATTCCTGTGGTAGCGTCGAGAATCAAAGTGCAGTTGTTTCTTTGTTTGCCTATTATAATTATGCTTTAAATATTATTGAATAGAAATTTAATTTTCAGTCACAGTAAAACCCTTAAAATAGTGACATCTCTCGGTATACTTCGGCACTACTTTTTATTCCTCATAATAATATCTAGACAAGTACCCTAGTAACAAGTAATTTATAAACTAAATACAAAAAGTATTATTTTCTCAATACATAGTAATAATTTAAAAATCAGAGCACGTTCGTGACCCTTGGGTTTTCGGCGAGCCAGCACGCGAGTTCAACTGTTAAACACTCGTAAATATAATGTTTAACAAAGTCTCGCTCATTGAATTATTACGGTCGCGTTAATGTTTTATTTATATTTTGTTAACCTTTTCTCACAGGGTTTGTTTTAAAAAATAAAGAAGCACGAATGTATTGTAATTCACACAATCATTAATAAAATTTCCTCGATACAGTCTTGCCTTCTGAAGAAATTGAAGGAAATAGTTCGTAGATACATTGTGATTAGCAAACACATTGTTCTACTGTTTTAAGGTTTAATTTTCTTTGTATGTCATGTTTTATGTGGTATGCCGTAATAAACTTATTTTTTAATCCGTTTTTTTTTCTAGAGGTATATGGACCAGGCATATTTCTAGAGAATAGAATTATTTTCGATTAGGATGGGTAAATGATGACGATACACTGTAATTTATATTGAAGTATAATCAACTTTCTAATTAATGGTCCAAAAATGAGTAAACCGCGTTGCAATTAGCAGCAGCTTTAGAGCTATACACAGGAGCGCGCATGAAATTCAGTCAAAGTAACGGTATTGTTTGATATGGCTATTTCCTAAATGAGGAATATACTAATTTAATATCACAATAAATACTGATTATTATAATATAATGAATAATTATGAGAACTTCGTAGTTCGCTATCGTGACTAACAGAATTGTGTAGACTTTAAAGTTCCATTGTTAGTAATAGTAATATAGTATGAAATATTTTTAAAATACCTCTGCGAATGTCTGTGACTAGGAGCTTATACACTTAACAAAACCGACGCACATCACGCATTCATCCCCGACGGGGAAGGTAGATTGGACAACAAAGGCCACCCGCTTGTTCCCAAGTGTATTCCGTCCATGAAATGACAGAGGGCGCGCCTATCGCCATATCCGGCACAAATTACCGACTCCGCGCTAATGGTGAACAAAAAACAATAATATCACTCTCCCCGAGACGGAATTTGAACCTGGGATCACAGCCGGTATCGTACTTCGCACGCAATACAACTCCGCAACCAAGGTAGTAAGTTTAAAATAGTTAAAACAATCATATACAATACAAATAATATATAACTTCATGTAGTCGCTTGACCTACATATTTCAATTTGTTTGTCTGTCTAGTAATGTTACAAGCAACTAGCAAGTGGCCAATAAGGCCAACAACCACGTCAACACCTGTGGAAGACAAGGAAACTAATCCAATGATCTAATACTCATAAAATGGTTTGACAGAGCACCTGTTCTAACTGCCAAGCCGTGAAACGATTTATGTGCTGAGCTCAGTTCCAGCGATCTAGTTTAAGAACTAAGATTAGAGTTAGATAATGAACGTTCCGCAAGATTTACCGTGCAATTTCAACAAGGGTGCCGAGTATTATTAATAGATGGCGCTGTTTGGCAGGTAAATAAATGTTTGCAGTATGTAAAGACTTGATTTGACTGTGATTTTATATTTTACAAGTGTTTTTCTGCTAGTGGAACGGTTTCACGGTTAGTAAGAGCATACGAAAGTGTAATTTAGTATTCTGTGTTTACGATTTTTTAAGTTTTACATATTTTATCTCTATTAGTATAATTTTAAGAGTCTAAAAGTTTCCATTAAGGTTATAGCTTAAGGTCCATTTTTCATACATTTTGTTTCACCTTTAACCTGGGTAACTAAACAAGTATTGACAAGTAACTAGACGTGAATTTAAATTCTTTACTTGTCAATACTTGTTTAGTTACCCAGATTAAAGGTGAAACAAAATGTATGAAAAATAGACCTTAAGCTATAACCTTAAGCTTTTTTATAGAGGCAGAAGCAAGATCAGTTCTATATTTAGTACTAGCACCACCTAACGGAAAGCAACGGCAACAACCACACGTACGTACCAACGGAAGTTAGAAATATCAAATAGAGCTTTCAGACCTACATTGGTATATTTGCGTGAATTTGCGATAGGTGACGCTGTACATATTTATATCTTTTTGTAGAAGTTTTGTTAAAGCTTTACATTGTTGTACTTTATAACAGATGGCATTAAAATGTCTTTCATAATATTTTTTTTAGTTATTACGAGAAATACTTGATAAGTACGTAAACTACACAAAAAAAAATCCTGGTGGTAGGATATATTTTGTCTACCCGGATAGCTACTACCGTACACATGGTGCTTAAACCGGTCATAGTGGCCCACGTGTGACGAGTCCCTGGATCAGCCTGTGTGTATCCAGTTCAAACAGGCCGGCATAATTATGTCGATTGTCTAGGAATAATCATCCCTTGTCAGTCGACATTCTATTGGTCTCTAGTCTCTACACACAATCAGGTGCAGTAGGGTTACTACCGTGAGCGTATAAAAAAATAAAATTAAAAAAAAAAATATTTTATTTAAATGAAGTATTAAGTATATTTGTATTTTTTTAATGACAATACTGACCGCGAAGTCTTTTGGACATAATTGTCAAACTTTTCATAGGTAATAAAACGTTAATGGCATTGTGAAAATAGTTTTATTAAGCTGTAAAACACTGAATGTGGGGTTTGACCCTTTTATTCAGATGTTTCATAATATTTTTTAAATTTATTCTCCTTCGTGTTGTGTAATATTTATAATTAAATGTCATATATTCCGGTGTGTTCGTAGTTCGTGTCCTATAATATCATGGGGCGGATAAAAGCTCCGCGAAATGTGAGAGTGTTTTGAGATTCTATCTAACCCTTCGGAAGTGAAAACGTCAACAAGTTATTTGTAAATAAAATATTTTTAACTCCAGGACTGATTTATCCAAGTTTCGTGTGTATCTATCTATTGCTCACTAACCGTTAATATCTATACATGATAGCTTTTTATTCGATCGCCAATACAGACCAATCAGAGTAAAGTATTATTTGACATGTTCACAAATTACTTACTTTTATTGGTTCATTCTCTGGTTCGGATCAAAGATAAAAAGTAGGATCGTTTATTTAAAACAGCCCTTAGCTCTAACAGACACATAATATATTGATTTTACTTTCACATTTAGAAATATGTGTTAAAATTGATTGCTTTTATGGAAATTGTTCATGCTAATGTATCCAAAAGTTATCCTTTCACCGAACTTCAACCAAATCTGTTTACAGTACGACGTGATTGAGTGACAAGTATTCTAACTTCTGTAATGAGAGTTTGCTTCCGATTTGTAATGGAAATTATGTCCTCTGAGATAACGAATTAATTCTACACAAAATTTAAGTAAATATATTCATAATTCACTAGGTTTTAGGTATATCTTGTACGTGAGAGACCGTCTGTGTAAGTATCGTTCTTCAGAATCAATATAACCAATTACATACACGTGTACGATTTTAATTGAAAATATCGATGTGTAGTAGAAGTATAATGTATTTTTCTCTTACATTTTCAGTTGCTATCAATTAAAAATTCTTCAGAAACTTGTTTGTCAAAACCATGATTTTCTTAAACTACTTGATATCATTAACCTATGACGTTTAAATATAACAAAAATATAGTGATATTTTTCGCAATTTCGAGGCCATTTACGTTATGTGTGCGGAAGAAGAAATATTAGACCAACAAAATATTGTGTAATGTTCCTAAGTGCGTGGTATGCGTGTAGCACGTACGAGGCGGTAATTTATTTAAAGCATTTTTAGAAGCCACTTTGCTTACCTGTGTGATATGTATATATTCTATGCCTTATTCACTCCACGAGGGATGAAATTTTTGACACTTATTCAATTTGACTTCGTAAAGAATATTCGGAGAAGGAATATCTAAATATCGAATACTAAATAGGTACAATGTGTTGTCTATTTCTTGTGCCAAGCAGAAATTTGCCTTCGCATGTTCTGTTGCGTTCCTAGTATCTGATGTTCGGATCTTTATATTTTTTTACTATCGAGTGGTTTTGGAAACAAAGGTGTTAGTCCGCTCAATCCGTCGATAAGTCATTTACAACCGTTTTCAATAAACGATCTCAATCTCAATCTTCAATCCAATTCCGAGATTGAACCAATCAAAATAACTCATTTGTAAGCTTGTCACAAAATACTTTGTTCTAATTGGCTCATTTTGAGATCGAAAAAAGCGATTGAGATCATTATTAGAAAATGGCGTATAATGAATTGAGTTGTTGTATATGCCATGCATACACAACGTATGTACAAGTAATATGTGCGTGTTATGCCATTACCAAATATTTTTATATTATCCACACACACTCATCACGCATTTATCCCCGACGGGGTATGCAGAGGCGCAACCAGGGCACCAACTTTTCGCCAAGTGTGTTCCGTCCCATGGTGTGATAGGGGTCGATCCTATCGCCATATCGGGCACATTCCAGACTCCGGGCTGATACTGAGTAGAAAAACCCAAATATAACTTAGCCCGACCTGGGATTCGAACCCAGGACCTCAGAGCGCTGTCGTACCGCGCATGCAGTCCAACTACGCCACCGAGGCATTTTATATTATCCGTTTTTCTTTAATCCATAAATGTAATGCAAAGGCAGTAATCCCAGTCCTATAGGTTATTTTAAAATCCATCATGATATTGGCGGCTGGTCTGAATAGGTATAACCAGCCCTTTTTGGTCCGTCTTAATAAACTAAAGCCGCGGATCCTTTCGTAATGTAATGTCATATCGTGATCTTACTATTCGTCTACACAGTACACGCTCTAGGTTAGTCTTTCCTAAAGTAAGCGATAACGCCCTCTTTTGGTCGCTGAAGGGTTTCAGAGGGGTGGCAAGGGTCTAGTGGAATTTGGGGCGACGAAGTAATAGTATTATTCGAAATAATAACCTAATGTGTTAGTTACGTGTCAGAAAAAGGATGAAACTCCTATGCAGGAGAGACTATCGCACCCTCATAACTACGACGGACTAGGTATATTTGACTAATATTGTAAATGTGAAAGTTTGATAATGTTTGGATGTTTGATAGAAGTAAACGTAGAAACAGGTGAACGCATTTAGATGAGATTCGGGACACAGATAGATCATGTCCTTGATTAACGCATAGACTACTTATCATCACGGTAGTTTGTCACCATGAGGAATAATTTTTTAATCAAATTTTTAAGTATATGGCGCAATTATTTTACAGG